>NC_080110.1:19337088-19637088 GCF_950005125.1 Chionomys nivalis
ACAGATAAGGCAGTGAAGTGAAGTCACCCTGTCAGGTCCAGGAAAGTATGCAGTGTGAGTACTTGGCAGCCAGTAAAGGACATGACCCACGGCCTCTCGCGGGTGTTTACTCACCTCCAAGCAGTTGTCACACATGGAAATGGAGGCCTCCTGCTGCCAGATGTTACCAATTTTCATGCTAAACTGTAAATCTGAATTTTTATGTGCTGTCCCGTGGACTTTTCAATATGGCAACAACTCAACTGTTGCTTAGAAATGTAGGGTGACTTCTAACTTCTAACTCTAGAAGAGTTCGGTGAGTTCATAAATTACCACACCCTCTCTGTCCGAAACATTCAGCCATGATTAGAACTATTTAAAGAGGATAAAAGCATTAGGACATTAGCTGGGTACAAAATCAAGATAAATATCTCCATGAACCACAAACAGAATGTGGAGCCAAGGAAGTGGGGAGAGGCTAGTGGCCAGGTCGAGGCAGCTTGCTGGCAACTGCTGCCAAGTTGAGACTTCTGTAAACATGGAGGAATCTTAAACAGCAATCTACTCGCTGATAGGGATGTGGTTTCATTGGAAATATTGGACCTGCGCAAGAAGGAGAACAATACTGCCTTGAGACCAGGAACTAACCCAAGGACTCTTAAGCACCATGAATATATTGACTCTAAATATATGATAAATTGGGTGCCCCCCAACACCATTCTGCAGGTGTAATGGCTGCTGTTTCCAAAACTCACATGACTCTTCTCCTTTGCTTTTTACAGCAGTGCTAAAACACTAAACAAAACCAACTTAGGAGAAGAAAAACTTTATTTCAACTTATAAGTTATAGTTCACCATCAAGGGGAACCCAGGACAGGAGCTCAAACAGAAACCTAAAGGCAGGAACTGAAGCAGAGACCATAGAGGAAGGCTGATTACTGGCTCGCGTCCAGGCATATGTTCAGTTACCTTTCTTATGTAGGACAGGCCCCCCAGCCTGGGGATAGGACCTTCTACAGTGGGCTGGGCCTCCCTACATCCATCAGAAATCAAGGGAACACCCCTACAGATATATCCACAGGGCGCTCTGATGAGGCAATGCCTCAGCTGAGGTTCCCCCTTCCCAGGTGTGTAAAGGTGACAACTAAAGCCAGTTTTGACGAGGATAATACCTTAAGGATGCAACCATTTTTATTTGTCTATGTATTCAACCACTGAATTTTCTATACCTCTCCTAAGGCAGTTAGCGTATAAAGTACTGGGGGGAAATGGGCAACCAAACGGCCTGTTTCCTCCTGAGGATGCCTTTAATTGACTGGTAAGGGGCCAGTGTGGGAGCCAAGTCACAGACAGATAAATAAATGAACACTATGTCAGAGGATAAGCAGTCTAGGAGAAAGAAAGAAACCAATGTGAGAAGAAAATAAAGAATAAAGTAGAAGTGTGAAGAAGGGCACTAACTCAGATGAAACCGATGAAGGATCAGAAGACCCCATGAGAAGGTGACCCTTCGGGGATCCAGCTACAGAAGCCGACGGCACAGGGAATTCAAAGGCCTGAAGGGGGCAGCGTGTGTGATAGATTCAAAGAATGGCAAGAGAGTCATGTGACACAAGAAAAATGAGCCAAAGAAGGGACAGAGCAAACACCAGAGTGCCACAGAAAAAACAACTTTGGGAGCCTTTATGGCCCTTTTAATTAACAAATGACATTATTTATCGTAGGCCATATAATATTTTGATTCATGCATACATTACAGGACTGTCATATATAGCAAATTAAAAAAGGCGTTATCTCTCATCGTCATCATTTTGTGTGAGCATACTTGATATGGGGTCTCCTGACATTTTTAAAGAATACACTCTATCATCATTAATTACAATCATCATCTTATACAAAATAGTTTTTTTAGATGCATTTATTTTATCCTATGTGTATAAGTAGTTTTGCCTGCATCTATGCATATAAATCATGTTCATGCTTGTGCCCACAGTGGTCAAGAGAAGGTATCAGATTCACTGAGATTAGAGTGACGGACGGTCGTGAGCTACCATGTGGGCCTTAAGCACCAAACCTAGGTCCTCTGTAAGAGCAGTCAGGACTCATAACTGTAGATATATCTCTCCGCCACCCCCCACCCCCGCCACAACATAATTTTAAATTTATTTCTCCTATCTAATTTTGTATTGTTTGGTCAACAACTCAACTGACCACTCATTCCACAGCTTCCCAGTCTTCGGTAACTATCATTCCATGTTCTAATTCTGTAGTTTCAACATCTTTACAATCTTTGCCTTTTGCTCACCATGTGGCGAGAGGCCTCCGGGGTGGTTTTGAGGGGAGGAGGCACACAGTGTGGCCCAGAGACTGAAATGCTCATCCTAGCAGCCTCCTTACTAAAATCTGAAGCAAAAAGTCAGGAAAGAGAAAGAGAGAAGAAGCAAGGAGACTAAAAGTGTGCTGGGAAGACTGGGTGACCCAGAACAAAGAAGATGAAGGCTGGGATAAGGATAGAAATGGTGGAGATGAGGGAAGGTGGTAACAGCCACTTTATATGGGGAAGAGCCGAAGGGTTGTTGTCAGACGCCACACTTGAGGAAAAGGTGAGAGTTGAGAATGACTTCCTGGCTATGAGAATGACACCAATACCTACAAAAACTAGAATGTGTGTGGGCAGGTTACGATTCGAAGGTGGGTGAGATTTTGAGTTGAAGGTTTGAGGTGTGTCAAGTATGACGTATACGGAAGATAATCCAGTGTAAATGTCTAGTAAGGATGCTAAAGGAGAGGAACAAGGCTGTAGATGAAAAGGCAAGGGGGAGAAATACGCAATTTAAATCCACCAGACACTAGATGAGGTCAGAAAAAGGAAAGTGTGCAGACTCATGAGTCAGTGTGGTAGCTGTTCTGTGCATGTGATTTGAGAATTTGAAAAACGCCTATTTAAAGAGTGTAGCAAAAGTTAGAGTAACAAGTCATTCACTATCACTGAGATGGGCAGTTCAAATGGTTCAAGGGAAGAAGGAGTTACTAACACAGAGAAGGTCTCTAACTGAGATTCCTCTTATTTGGATCTGGAGTCCGCTGTCATTGGAAGTAACCCATTGACCAGGAGGCCAGAATAATAAATAAGCCATGCTAAACTCTTTCCAATCCCCAGCAGGGGCTCAGGGGCAAGGGAACCTGTTCTCAAATCATGTAAATGCAGAAAACAAAAAAAGAGATGAAGTTAAAACAAAGATAGTGCGGCGCACCACGCCCATTTGCTCTCTATGCGCCGCCGTACAGTTCGTGAATCGGGCAAGGGGCTGGAGATTGAAACACACAGAGACTCACAGACAGAAAGACACAGGTCATTCTTGATGCCAGAATGTCCCAAGAATTCCCCCTTCATTGTGTTCTGGGGCAGCTTATATAGAGATAGCCATGCCCCAACCAAACGCACCAGAAACCACTCTCCTGCCATCAGGAACTCCTGAGGGTCTCGTGCTCAGAGCAGCTGTAGGCACTCGGGTCAGGGGAAAACAAGCTGTTTACAAGAAATTCAGGATCTGGGGGCTCACTGCTCCCAACAGATAGAGAGGCTGATGGGGCACTCCCAACAGAGTAGGCAAAGAAGAAAAGAATCCAAACAATAGAGCCCTACAATTTCAGGGTTAAAAAAACCAAACAGATTAGGAGTATGGAACTAAGTAGAAATGGATTTTGACTCTTACTCTTGACAGTCTGTAAAATCCCACCCCTTGAATGTGAGCGGGGCTTGTTGCTTGCCTCTACTCAATATAAAAAGTAGTAATTTTTGTATGCCATTAAAGTTTAAATATATATATACTTTAGTAAGTCCAAAGGAGCACTATTCTGGCAAAGAGTCTGGTAGCAAGTTCTAAAATTGCGAGATGTGAGACCACTGGCTTCTCTTTAAATCAGAGCTTTTCTTTGGACATTATATTAAAAGCATTCCTGTTAATCACCATCTAATGCAAATAGAAGCTTACTAAATGAGGGTTGAGAGATTCATTGCTCTATGGGTACCAAAATAAGTTATTAGATATTGGTTTAAGGCTGTGTTCATTAAACGGCATAATAATAAGTCTTTGCCAAGGGTCTGTGACCTGTCTAGCCGTAGGTTTTTTTAGCCTAATAATGGTGTCAAGTATGGGTTTCATCCTGTGGAGTGCGACTTAAGGTCAATCAGAAAGTGACTAGCTTGACCCGATGTTGTTCATGTCACAACTGCACCCGTGGCACATTGTACCACGCCAGTCATTAGTGGAGCTCACAGCACTCATAAGGATATTTGATAGTTACTCTTCTTTCATAGCTTACGTGGCACCTTCAGGCACTTTGAAAGCTAGACGCATACCAGCTGGACTTCTTCATGTTCTGTGGCTCAGATACATGGTATCTTCCGTCTAACATCTCAGACTCAGGAGAAGATATGATGAGCTGCCGTGCTTTTGCTGAATATGCCATATTATCTGCTTTTAGAGAAACGTAGTGGTATAATTAGAAACATAATGGGGTAATTAAGGGAAACCAAAGACTTTAAATATTTTCCTGCCATCATTCTCCCTTATTTAAGAATCGAATTAGTGTACTGTATTACATTAAAAGTTTCTGAATGGAGTTTTATAAAATAATAGTTAAAATAATGTTGGCTAGGGTTTAAGACAAAATTTTCAACAATTTCTAAAATGGTCCCATATATATTTCTACCATTTTGTATTATGTTTTTATGTGAAAGGCCCTCCTTAGCTTTGACGATTACAAAATCAGGATATCCATCCTGAAAAGAACGAGGATTCTCTATGTTCTACAGCATCCAATGTGGGGTTACAATTTAATGTTTTATATGAAAATAAAATCTCGGCCGGGTGGTGGTGGCGCACGCCTTTAATCCCAGCACTCGGGAGGCAGAGGCAGGCGGATCTCTGTGAGTTCGAGGCCAGCCTGGTCTACAAGAGCTAGTTCCAGGACAGGCACCAAAAGCTACGGAGAAACCCTCTCTCGAAAAATAAAAAAGAAAGAAAGAAAGAAAGAAAGAAAGAAAGAAAGAAAGAAAGAAAGAAAGAAAGAAAGAAAGAACAAGGAGAAAATCTCATTAGTATGCAAATTTTCTTTAAAATTGTATGTATAACACAGAATTTTTCTAAAGATACGTGTACTTATATTTGATCTTCAAAGAAAGCCAGATTATCTGTGTTCTGAAACAAAACTAAACATAGTGTAAGAGTAGAGAAGCCAAGCTCAAGTGTGCGTGCAAATGTGTGAAGAAAAGGCAGAAAAGCTTAACTCATCCATGATTTTTTTAATCATTTTGAGGGAAATGCTATTCACATATTACAAAATGCACCACTCAGCTGATTATCGTTTGCGAAACTTAAAGTTGTCAACTCAGAAAATTCAAGACTCTTCATATTCATCTGTTGCCGTTTTAAGAATTTAAGATTTGTGGACTAAAAAGATGTATACAAAGTGATATCGTTGAGCAGTGGTGTTGCATGCCACTAATCCCAGCACTCGGGAGGCAGAAGAAGGTGAATCTCTGTGAGTTTGAGGCCAGCCTGGTCTACAGAGCTAGTTCCAGGACAGCTAGACCTAAACAGTGAAACACTGACTTGAAAAAACAAAAAGGTGATATCATATTCCTAAGCCTCAATAAAAATCCACTGGAAAATATAACAGAAAAATATTCATATATATATATATGTGTATATATATACACACACATATATATATATGCTTTAAAAGAAACATGTTAAATGAAGTGATAGAAAGAAAATAGGAGAACCATAGTGTTATTTGTAAGAATAATACAGAAGAAGAAATGTAGTCATATTAAGGAGTGTTCAGTATGTTCTCCGTAGAAAGTTCATGAGCAGGGACTTATAGAAACATTGTAATTAGAGAAACCAATTCTGAAATTAATTTAAAGAAATCCATTTAGTCTAAAAAAATGCAGAAAATGGGGTGCAAAGATATGGAGTCCTTAGGCATATATATGTCCAGAGCCTCTTTCATAGGAATTCTTATACCATTCATGGTTGTTTTGCACATCACCCACCGTACCCCAAAAGCCTCACGGCTATACCATTACCTCCGGGCTTAGCAATCTGACATACGAATATTGGTAGAAAGAAACCATGGCTGGGACACAAATTCTATGCTGTCTTTGAAATTTTCAACTGGTATATGTTTGCATATATATTAAGAACCAGAATGCAGAAAATTACAATTAAATGATCTGCCTCGTGGAGACCTCCATCTACTGACAGGGTGAATGGAGACACGGCAGTGCTCATGACTTGGTTATTCCGATCCAAGTCTGCAATGGCTCATACTCCAATTTTGTGGATTTCTTTTTTTTATTATTTTTAAGATTATATTATATCATTTCCTCTTTCCCCTTCCTCTCTCCAAACCCTTCCATAAACCCCTCATTGTTTTTAAAATTCACGGTCTCTTTATTTGCCAGTGGCTGTCATATATTCATGTGTGCATTCCTAAATCATAAATACGATCTGTTCAGTCTGTATGCTGTTAGTCGTGTGTGTGTTTCTGGTGTGTAACACTTTCCCAATCAGTTTGTGACTGGGTGTACTCATCTGGCAAAAGAGAACATAAATAAAAAACTATCTTAAATGGTTGTTATGATGGTTATATACCATGATATTTCTAATATTTCCATATTTCTATGGAACCACAAGGGTAATTGCACATCCACGTTTATTGCTGCTCTCTTCATAATAGCAAGGAAATAAAACGGATAATGGATCATGAAAATGAAGTTCGTAGGTGTAATGGATCATTCATCCATAAAGAAAAAGTAAATCATTAAACATGCAGGAAATCTATTAGATTGGAAAATATTATATCCATATCCAGTTAAGTAACTCAGGCTCAGAAAGACATATATCTCATGTTCTAATATGTGGATCCAGCCTCCTAACTTTTTTTACTTTTTTTAAAAATATTTATTTATTATGTATACAATATTCTGTTTGTGTGTATGCCTGCAGGCCAGAAGAGGGCACCAGACCCCATTACAAATAGTTGTGAGCCACCATGTGGTTGCTGGGAATTGAACTCAGAACCTTTGGAAGAGCAGGAAATGGTCTTAACCTCTGAGGCATCTCTCCAGCCCCACCTTCTAACTTTTTATACGTGCATCTATGCTAGAATTAGTATGTGTAAACCATACAAAAGTAAGTAGAGACCCATGACGTGGGAAGAGATTTTTTTTAAAACGGGAGTATGGTAAAGTGTATTCAATATGAAAATGGGAGGAAGAACACATGGGGTAGAAAGGATTAAGCAAAGAAGGAAGCAGGGAGATAAAGGAGAGGGGGGTTGAGGGGTAAGTCAACCAAAACTAATGGTATGTATGGAAAAGTCATACATCATTCTGATACTTGGTATGCTCATAAAAAAAAAAAAAGTTGATAGCTGAATGGAGTTTTCCTGTCTAGGTAAATAAAGCTGCTCCAAGAAACCACCGTTCCTTAACTGAAAATATAGGACTAGGTTACTTCTCTGTATGTTGTTGGTCACAGAGACATGAGACTCCTCACCCCCCCCCACCCCCGACCAAAGCCATACAGCCAAATCACTTCTATTGTTGGTAGTTTTCCAGAACTAGTTGGTAAGACCTTGTTGCTGAGAAAGCCACACACCTTGGTTGTAGGACCCAGAGAGACCAAGCTGGAACTGGTCTGGAGGTTTCTTCCCTACTAGCGAGCTCCCACCGAGCTGGAAGGTGATGTGCAAACCACTTGAGGACCTGGCATCAAGATTCATATTCTCCTGTGGACCCTGTGTCTATACCAATTGGGAAAGATGAGCCCACTATTAAAAGAGTGGCAAGTCTATTATAGCAGTAGCCAGCCATTTTCCGACTGTATTCGATGCTTATTCCCCAGGAAGGAATTCACATGTGGGAGTATAAACCTGGTCAAAAGCCTGTGGCTGAGAATGTCATAGTCCCTAGTAACAAAACTACTTTCTATTGTTTTGCTAAATGGACATGATGTGTCTGTCAAATTGCCTTCTAAATAACTGTTTATGGCTCTAAATTAGTATTGCTGTCAGCTTTGATCAGAGAAGCTTAAACAATAATAAGTGATCATTATAAAGACTCATAATTGGTCAAAGCACGGAGAATAAGTGACTGTCGAATGCCCAGATATAAGTAAGACATCTATGACACCCCTACCAAGGCTCTGGAAATGTCTCAGAAGGGGCTGAAATACTGTAGGACCTGGAGGAATGTGGTGGGCGGTGTACAGGAGACAGACTTCCAGGAACAGCGTGGCGACTGAACTCTTGAACTCATGGTAGTTGTAATTACCTGCCTAAGATCTCTATAAGATTGTGTTCATCACAGAGGACAAAAATAAGACTGGGGAGTACTCAGCCCCAAACGGAACATTCACGTCACATCCCCTCCCTCAAGGCTCAGAGATCTATGTGGAGGAGGGGGGTGAAGAGACTGTAAGAGCCTGGGATAGTTGATGACATCGAGGAAGCTGTTTTCCAGACACAGGAAGAATGACACACGAATTCACAGTTACTGTGACAGCGTGCGAAATTCCCGAACAACTTCGAGTCAGACAAAAATCCCAGCGTAGAGGTGGGAAGGTAGCAACAGAATCACATCACTAACTGAGCAACTATTGGCATATGATAGCTGTTGTATGCCGATGCGTCCCCTGATAAGTTGGCCATATGCCAGAGCAGACTCTGTTCCCAAGAAAAGCTGGACAACATAAGCTGGACCTGTGCAGGAAAAAAGAAAAAGTTAATCTCAAATGTTGGGACCATTTGGAATTCTGGCTTCCAGTTGCTCTTCCCTGCTAGAGATCTTTACTTTCCTTCTGATTTGAGTTACTGAAAGCTGTGTCAAAGTTGTTTACCAGCTCTGCTTCACGAGCACGTGTTGCCTTGGCCTTGAGGATCAGAGGATGAGGTTTTCACCTGTTGGCCCACTTGACTGTTGGGTATATAAGCCTCCAGGGTGCTATTGAATAGAGGGCTTCTTACCAGTGACTAGAGCTCTCTCTCTCTCTCTCTCTCTCTCTCTCTCTCTCTCTCTCTCTCTCTCTCTCTCTCTCTCTCTCTCTCTCTCTTCTTTTTAAATCTTGAAATGGATCTCTATATGGTAGCGCATTGTGTGCTGCACTCAAAGTTGGGTGCAAGGGGGTGGAAGGATAGGGAGAGTAGTAACAGAAGGAGTTCGTGAAGGGGGGTAAAAATAAATAAATAAATAAATAAATAAAAAGGTTCGTGGGCCCATCAACACCCTATTTTGGAAGGAGAGTGTCTCATGGGTCCTCAGCCCTCTCAGAGGGTTTATGTGACGTTTATGACTGATGGGAGAAGGGGAGGGAGTTTCTTCGGTGGCATGACTATTGCTAGGGCACACATGCTCCTAGTAACAAAATTCTATGTGTGGCCGGGCGGTGGTGGCGCACGCCTTTAATCCCAGCACTTGGGAGGCAGAGGCAGGCGGATCTCTGTGAGTTCGAGACCAGCCTGGTCTACAGAGCTAGTTCCAGGATAGGCTCCAAAACCACAGAGAAACCCTGTCTCGAAAACCCAAAAAAAAAAAAAAAATTCTATGTGTGTTCCTGTGAAGCTGGAAAGATGACTCAGTGGTGAGAATCACTGGCTCTTCCAGAGGACCAAGGTTCAAGTCCCAGCCCCCACAAAGCAGCTCACACCAATGTGTAACTCCAGTCTCAGGGTATCTGACACCTTCATCTGCGCTCCACAGGCACCTGGCATGTTCATGGTGCACAGACATACTTACGAGCAACGCACCCATATGCATCCGAAATATAAAACAAAACACATCATCTTTCAAAATGCCTGTGTTGTAAACGACCCTAAAGAAAGTCATTGGATCAGCAAAATAAATGAAAATAAAAAGGAGAGAAGAGCTTAGTGGGCAAGAGGGAGGGGATTGGTGGGAGTGAGGAAGGAAAAAAAAGTAGCAGGTGGGTGAATGTGATTGAGCTATAATATTGCATATGAAAACATCATAATGAAGTTCATTCCTGTACATAATTGATATATGCTAATTAAAAACATTAAGTTTTGTAAATGAGGCCTCATGTGTCTTGCCCTCCTCTGTCACGTGACAGCACAGCCAGCAGGCATCATTTATAAATCAGGAGACAGGTCCTTAGCAGGCTCCGAGTCTGGTCAGAACCATGGACTTACGAGACTCCACACAGTGAAGAACGAACTTCCATCATTGATAAAATACCCACCTTGTGGTACTTTGATACGGTATGATGAACTGACTAGGGTATCACTCAGTTTCTCAAACTCCTGGTTTATAGTGTATGTTTAGGTTGTCTTCAGTTTCATCCGATGGCACCCTCCAAACAGGTCTCCCTCACTCCTGATCCTCAAAGTATGATCTAAGAATATGGGATACTATTACACATTATTGTCTTTCCCATTGCTCAGATACTTACATTCATGATACAGTGGTGGTGGTGGTGTTTGTGTGTATGTGTGTGTTAAGCAGTTCCCTCCTCCACATATAAATGGGTTCCTGGGATCAAACTTGAGTCATTAAACTCACACTGCAAGCATCTTCACTCACTAAACATTTGGATCAATCCCCCCGCCAAATATTCTTAAGAGAACTAGTCAAAGGGAAAATATAAAATTTGTATGGAAACAGAGAGAGAGAGAGAGAGAGAGAGAGAGAGAGAGAGAGAGATAGTGGGGGGGGAGAGAGAACATGGAGGTTTTCTTAAAAGGTTTAAAACAGGACTATTATGAGGACCCTAATCCCAACATTGGGACTCCTCGCGCATGGCCTCCTGTAAACATAACTTTCTCTTAAAGGCCCCGTCTCCTGTGCCGTTCCACTGGGAAATAGAAATTCTGTATACAAAACTTTAGGGAACAAAACATGACATCACAATATCACCATTTTAAAAACATGGAACCTGCTGTGTCTGAAGATGAAGCACTTTGCTTAAAAACACAACAGACCTTGAGCAGGTAAATGATAGAGGAAGAATTTGACTGCAGGAAATTCTTCTCCCACAGACGCTGTTCTTAACTATTACTCTATACTATCTCTTAGGTAAGAAGTACCTAAGAGCAATTTACAGCAAATGGGTACAACAAAATTAAGTCATCCAAGTCATAAATCCAGGAAACAGGAACACTACTACCACACAGCTAACTACAAAAAGAGAGGGATCAGATTCTCGATTTGTTGATGATTTGAGTTCTTTTCAACTAATTCTTTGGTGAATCTGCCAGGAAGCATTATTTCTGGAGTTTGCTACAGAGAGGGGCCTGACTAAGACTTAAATGGCACATGCAGTCATCATCCTCATGACCGAAATAGGCACATGAGGTGAGCAGGGGCTAGAGGGCAGAAGCACTTAAACTTCAGACTCTGACAGTGTGGCAGGAACCTGACTCAACGCCGAGAGTCCACAACAACGGAAACTAGGGCACTGTGCCATGTAACAGGACTTGAGTCACGCTCTCACTGTACGATGAATCCCCGTGAGGGGTAAAGTCGGGTCACTGGTCCATCCCTGGAAGATGATGAACTTGGGGAAACTATAAAGAGCAAACAAGGAAATAAGCATTGCAAACCCCTTCTACAGTTCTGGGACTCCGATCGGGAAAGTCCTATCGCTCCAACACAAGTGGATGGAGAAGGGAACCGAGATCTCCAACCAGCAGGAGCCGCCCCAGTATCTGAGCGAGAACCCTTTTTATTTGGCTGGTACCTTAGTACACAATCCGGTTTGTTACAAGGATGAGTTTTATTGCTCTAATTATGGGCATGATGAGTTCCCTCAAAGACAAAGTCAATGAGGTAGTAACCTCCTTGCGGAAGGGACTGAATGACTAGAATTTGGAGATATTTTCATATAGTTATAAAATTCCATGTAAAAACATTTGTTTATGACAGAGATTCTAGGGAGCCTGTCACCATTTGATATTGTTTGCCTCTTATTTGCCACTACTCAAAGCCTTTGTTCCCCACGGTATTTTATATTCAAGGCACCAGAAGTTCATTGATGCTGTTACCAGCTCCACATACTGGAGTAAAATTGCCTTTTGAGTCTTTGTTATGGGGTAGGACTGCTTCACTTTGTTGTTTTGCTTTGTTTGTGTGTCTATGTCGTCTATTTGTGTGGATTTAGTCATACGTGTGGGCATGTATGTCAGTTGTACACACACGTACAAGAGTGCACACGCATGGGATGGCCAGAGGTCCATGGCAGGGTGTCTTCTCCCATGTCTTTCTACATAACTTGTAAGATAGGCTCTCTTACGGAACCTGGAGCTCATTGCTTAGGCTAGGCTTGGTGGCCAGCAAGCTCTAGGGATTGGTCTGTGTCTGCATCTCCTGCACTAGAATTATAAGTGTACACTGTAACACCCAGCATGCATGACAGGGATGCGAACCCAGAGGCTCAGTTGGTGTGCCACTTTAACCAGCTGAGTCATCTCCCTAGCACCTGGTTTCATGTTTTAATGGGAGTCTTACTGTGTTGCCTACGGTGGCCTAGAACTCCCAGGCTCGAGCAATCCTCCTGCTCCAGTGTCTTGAGTGGCTGGGGCTAGAGGTGTCCATCCCATTGACTTCGGACCCTGTGTTTATAATCAGTGCATCCCAGGTTCTAAGTGAGTCTCATCACATTCTGACAACGGCCCTTTTGAAGCTTAGAAAACATCTCAAAGCTCTTCGGTGTTCTTATGTCTTAGCTAGTTCAAAGAAGTTCGCATTCATGGGAGGTGGGCATGGGGTGGGTTGTGTTAATGCTGGAAAAATCTGTGGTCTGAAGAGATTAAGTTAAACACACAAGTTCATGACCTTTGTATACTGTAAAGCCAGGTTCTTATTCAGGCCTGTTTGGCTTTGATGGCCACAGTGGCACTGTTGGACTTTGACGGCCACCAGTGGCACTGTTTGGCTAGGAAATCTCATCCTAATTGCATTTCTTACTTGCACACTATCAATGTTTCCTTTACCAGACATTGGAATGCATTCAGCAGCAGCAGCAGCAGGGTTCACCTCCTAACACAGTGACACTTTCTCCCCGACACAGGCAGCGAGGAATTTCCAAACACTTAAAATCATTTTCCCATTAAGACGCTTGTTTAGAGAGGTCCCCATCTTGAGCACTTTGGGCTGTCAGAAAATAGGGGCAAAACTCCTCTTGTGGTACCAAAATGACTTTCTAAAATTATCTTCAAGGACTTAATCATAACAAAGGTTTTGGAGGGTGAGGGTAGGAACTGTTCCACTGTGGTTATTTCTTCTTATTAAAGGAAGTTTTCCTCAAATACTATAAAAAGTTCTCTGAGGGGCAAAAACCAAACCAAGCCAAAATAAGTCAGGACAAAAAAAAAATGAGAGCAGCATTGTTCTGCTAGCTGACAGCCCTGTGTGTGTCTGTTGTGTGCCAACACTGCTCTTTCTGGTAGCAATGTCAGTCCAGTCACTAAGAAAGGCAAAATTTATCTAAGTGAGCCAGGCAGAGATTATTGAAGAGACTGGCAAAATTGTATTAGCAAGATAATTGCAAGGAAGAAGATAGGCCTGTGGCCTGAACACAACCCTGCTTTTATTTCAGTAATTAATGAGGCAAAACACATTTGTTACCAAAAGAGAGAGTGTCCCACTTCCTTGAATTAAGTAAGTGAATGTATTCTAAATGCAACACAATTATATCCCAGAGAAATGGCTTCCTAACCCTCCTCAGGGACCATAGAGCCAAATATGAACAGTGAACTCTGGGCCTTTTTTGTAGAGTTTTTGCTTTGCTTTGTTTTGTTTTCCTTTTTATCCCTTCTGCTACATCTTTTACATCTTAAAGAGATTAGAATCCTTCATTTGATGTCACCAATATATCTGATATTCCCAGAAAAAGGTGATAGAAACAAAGCCAATAAATACAAGGTAGAATTCTCATGACTTAACCAGCTGGAAAAAAGGAGAAGAGGAGGAGGAGGAAGAGGAGGAATAGAAGGAAGAATAGGAGAAGAAATAGGAGGAGAAAGAGGAGGAGGAGGAGGAGGAAGAAGAAGAAGAAGAAGAAGAAGAAGAAGAAGAAGAAGAAGAAGAAGAAGAAGAAGAAGAAGAAGAAGAAGAAGAAGATCCTTACTGATAAAATGGAGACTGTCTAACTGTAAATAGAAGAGCCCTGGAGGCAACAGACAGATGTGTGTGCATGGTGTTCTCACTGGATCTTTATATAACCCTGTGCTTGTGAATATTTGGCTCTGCACAGTGACGTTGGGACAATTGTGGAGTTCTTTGGGAGAAAAGAACTAGATGATTTTATATATGGTTTTGGGTTCGAGTATGACATTTTCAGACACTCAGCCATCTTTACTTTGAAAATTCCATGTTCAATAGCAGTAAGAGACAAAATTCCAAGAAAGGAACATAACAAAATTTGTAAGACATTCATGAAGAAAATGTTTTAAGTATTGTATAGATGAACCAAAAAGACATGTCTTGAATAGAAGTGTATGGTACAGTGGCTTTTCTGAAAAGCCCACACCCACTCTAGGAAATGCACTACGGTCCTGTTGTCTCCCCCTTTAGCTCTTTTTATTTGTTTGTTTGTTTTAATTTTTGGTTTTGAGACAAGGTCTCTATGTAGCCATGACTGTCCTGGAGCTCTCTATGCAGACCAGGCTGGCATTGAACACCCACCTCTGCTTCTCAAGTGCTGGGATTGAGGGCATGTTTCCCCCAGCTCTTAGTGTCCATGCTTAAATCTACATAAAAATAGTAATAAATAATAAAACAAATAATAATTTTCTCAACTATAATTTAGATAATTAACATGTTCTTATTAACATGAGCAGAGGACATTTTTGTACTAGGCAAGCGATTTCCAAAATCCACATATAAAATAAATGCATAAAAAAACACAGGACTGATGTGCTCTACTGTCCCCCTTCCATCCCCCATGGGACCTTTCTACCATCCTAGGTTTAACACACATTGTTAAGCACACGACTTTAAAAATTTGGTTAATGAAAAAGCCCATATGGAGTCAAAGCCCAAGAAACAGCAATAGCGGGTGCTCCACCCCACTCAAGCAGCTTTAACACACTAGCCAAGGCTCAGAGAACATCACAGAAGAAGGGGCAAAAAGAGTGGAAGAACCAAAGATGGGGAGATGTGCGACAAAAACATGTCTTCTATACGCAATGTAGCTGTTGTTCTCATAAACTTATTGCCATGGTGGTTAGCTGACAAGACTTGCACAAGATTGGGCTCATGAGCATCTCATCATGGATGGCGGAATCCCCAGAAGACCCCACCTCTCCCAGAGGGACCATTGCCAACCAATGCTTGTGGGAGAAGGATGTCTCTTTCCTTGGGGGTGCAGCTGCTGATAAACTGCCGTAGCTCCACTGAATAACATCGCACCCACACTTGGGCAAGTAACTCTGATTAAATTCAATAGGTCTCACACACACACACAAAGAATACACGGAAGTAGGTAGGGGGATAAATGACAGAGAAAGATCCCGGTGAGAAAGCAACTGGGATGACAGAGCAAAGGATTAAAATTTGTTACATAAATGTATGAAACTGATAGGCGCTAAAACACAGGAAAATTAGCGGGACAATTCTGAAAAAGAGATATAAAGTGGATTGTTAGACTAATCGATATTTAGAACTTACTACAAAGCCACAATTCAAACAGTCTGTACCTACATGTGACTGAAGAGAGAACTGACAGGCACTTAATCTGTATAATATCACTAAAAAGAAGCCTAGAAGTGAACCCAGCACCTGTCACGATTGAATGAAGAATAGCATTATGAATTGTGAAGGAACAATGGGTTTGCAAGTGGTGTTGGAAAACTGGTTAGTCATGATCTGCAAAACAAGTTCATTTTCTCTGTGGCATCTTTAGGCAAAACAAATCGCAAACAGATCAATAGCAAAGCACAAGAAATAAAATATGAAACATTACAAAAGGAACCATGGTGGGTGTTTAGAGTCTTGGGGCTAGAGAAATGGCTCCATGGTTAAGAACACTTGCTACCTTGCAGAAGCCCCAAGTTTGAGCCCCGGTGCCCTCCTCAGGATGATGTTCAAAACTACCTGTAACTTGAGCTCGGAGAGTCAGACATCCTCTTCTGACCTCTGAGGGCACAGGACACACGCAGAGAGACATATACATACATGTAAATAAAAATAAGATTTTAAAAAAAACATGTGCAATAATACGTTATGAGAGATTTTCTATGTGGGGTTCAAAATCTAAAAACCTAATAGAAAACAGAAAAATAGCTTTGTGAAAGAGAAATTCTGCAGTGAAGGATAAAGACAACAAATGATAGATTTGAAAAATGTTCTTTCAACTGGTATCACAAAAGAAATGACGTAAGGGTTAAAAACTACTCAAGTAGCTAAGCCTTCCATCCAACAAGGGAAAATATAGGAAAGATTACAAACAAACAATTCATCAAAAAGGAAATGAAATGAGAGAAATGCAAACAAGTCCCACACTGAAGCCTCCTTTCTCACCTATCAGATAGGCAAGGAGCCAAGGTGTTGGTTGCGCAATCCGCTGGCAAATGCACTGGGAACAAGCGTTCTCATGTACGTCAGTGAGAAAGGGTATTGGCTAAACTCCTTGGAGTGTGATTTTGAAATGCCTGTCATAGCTACAGATATTCACACTCCTGGGCCAAGCACACATTCCAAGATTATCTCACAGATTTACCCACACACCCCTGTATAGAATATGAAAGTACAATATGATATATATATATATCTTTTTTCATAACCAACTCCTGGAACAAGATTAATGTTCCTTCAACAGAGTCTGATGAAACTGCCAACTTTGCGACTCCCAAACACAGATACACACACACAGAGAGAGAGAGAGAGAGAGAGAGAGAGAGAGAGAGAGAGAGAGAGGTGTGATCCTAAATCTCAACTTTCAGGGCAATGTGAAGTGTGATACAAAGCTTACTGTTAAGGCCTGTCAGATTGTCCTGTATTCTCAAAAGCTCTCTGTCTGTACAATCAGAACTTGATTGCTGCAGTGGATGGAATATTTCTAATCACAGATAAATTTGTATGTTGAATATTTCTCTTTGCATTGGTGCTATCTTGGTGGAATTAGCATCCATACAGGAAGAACCCAGAAGGTCAACACAACTCTTCTGCCGTGTGAGGTATCAGCAGCCTGAAACCTAAGAGAAGGTTCACAGAATCTGGTCCTATTTGCACTCCGATCTTGGACTTGAAGCCTCCAGAAATAGAAGAAATAATATTGTTTAAAGAAGCCACTCAGAGCCGGGTGCTGGTGACATATGTCTTTAATCCCAGCACTCAGGTGTGTTTGAGGTCACCCTGGTCTACGGAGCAAATTCCAGCACAGTGAGGACTACACAAAGAAACTCTGTCTCATATATAAATAAATAAATAATAAATAAATAAATGAAAAGGAAGAAAAGAAAAAATAGCATTCCTGAGTATCTTTTGAAACAAACCATTCAGTCTGTAGCTCTTGTCATAACTCCCAAAGTGAGTCACATAGTCACCAAGATAGATTTCTTCTTGGAAGTAAGGTACGGAATCAGAGCAGACATCGTGGAGAAAGTCAGTTTAAATGAAGAATAAGAGAAGGGAATAGCAGCATGTTGCTGCTCAGCCAACCATGTACTCACTCCTCAGTTCTCCTTTGACCCTATCGAAGTTATAAACTATAAATTACAAGTTTCTGGTTCAGAAAGCCTAGGGTTGAGTATTATCTGTTGTATGTTAAAGTTCTCTGATCATGGACAGTTCCTTAACCTCTTTCTCCCTCTGCTCCCTCATCTGTAAGATAGTCCCATCAATACTAACCTCATAAGCTTCTTGTAAACACCAAGGGATGTAAATAAGAGTCCTGCAAAGCACTATGGGTGCTTTTAGGTCACTGGGATTCCTGGGGCTTCTGTGTGGCTATACCTAGATCTTGGCAAAATCGACTCCTACTGAAAGATGCAACAGCTGAAAAAAATGACCAATAGGATTTTAGATCAACTGTAGTCACTCAACCAACAACATTACATTGAGCATTTAAATTTATTTAAGGCTCTGAATTGAGATTTCAGGTGATAAAGTTATAAGAATTATACAAAACAGAAAAAAAATCTAAGGTAAGCTGCCATAAAGCATACCTGTGTTGGTTTTCTTCTAAGTTATTGATTACATGTGTTTTATCTCTGGCATTTTGAGACAGAGCCTTGTGTAGCCCAGGCTAGTGTTGACCTCCATTTATAGGTGAAAATGACTTTTAGCTCCTAATCCTCCTATATCTACTTCCTGGATGCTGAGATTGTAGGTGTGGACATCTGGTTTATGCTGCTCTGCGGATCAAACATAGAGCTTTGGGCAAACGGGGCAAGCAGTCAGCTGAGCTACATTCCCAGCCCCTAGTGTTAGCATGGCTTCAGGGCCTCACACAGGGTGAGCAACGACTCAACCCCTGAACACAGACAGCCTCCCCTCACATTAGGGCACGTTCTGTTTGTCAAAGCTTGATTAAATTCGGGGAGATTTGTTTGGGAGCTTGGTTTCCAAAACCTCTGTTAATCTCTTGCGTGTCTTACAACCTAACAGGGTGAAAACTATCACAGCAGATCAGTCGCTAAAGATGATCAAGAAGCAAGCAAATCATGAAATCACGTGGTCGAAAACAGTTTGGCCCTGGAGTAGACCAGGATGAGAGCCGGTTCTGCCACTTTCTATAACCTGGGGCAGAATCCCTAAAGTTTCTGTCCCTGAGTTCTTACACGTTTAAAGTGATTGCACTGGCCATCTAATAGGTGAGCGCTAGACAGCTGGGGTCACGTGGGTTTGAAGAACCGGTCCTGTACTGTGGGCTGATGAACCGCTCGCTCCTATACTGTTCGCCGCATCCTTCCTATTTTTCTGGATTTAAACACTTACTTATTTAGTCTAGCCGTACCACGGCTTCTTCACCTGATATAGCTACATTCTGTAATTTGTCTTTGCTGGAATAGTGTCTTCTAAAATACATGTTTTAAAAAGAAAATAGTGACTTAGGATATTATCACTAGTCAGAATATAAACTAACTGCCCTCAGGAGCCACAGAGCCAAGTCTTGGTTCAGGTGATTTCCAGACTTCCTATTTAGGCAAGGCCCCGCTGGAGAAGACATAATTTTTTATAATCCCGCTCTGAGGACACAGCTCGGTGATGCAGCTATAAACAGACTGGCTCCCTGCCACAGGAACTTGTTTCTCAGGACGAGAGCCCAGTCGGTGGGAACTCACTTGTAAATGCTTTAGAACTCCTGGGGCACCAGCACCTCTAGCCTACATGCCTCCTTCTTTACATTCCAGACCCCAAGATCTGCGAGGCTCTTTCTGTTTATGGGCACTTGATTTGTGACTGTAGAATGCCAATGCTGGAGGTAACTTCAATAATATAGAGATCCATTTCAAGATTTAAAAAGAAAGAAGGAGAGAGAGAGAGAGAGGGAGAGAAGCTGATAAGCAGCTAATTTCCTTAATTAAATGACTCTCTGGGCTTTTTAACATCACGTGTTGGGGTGCAGGAAAGCATGTTTGAGAAGATTAGCTGAGAGCAGATCTCCAAAGCAGGTATTTTTAGGAATCTTGGATAGTACTTTAATGTCAGCTTAAGAAATAAAGTTATTTGTTTCTTTTCGTTGCTAGGCAACATGTTGGATCTGATTTGGTTTCCGGACATTTAAAAAAAAGAAAAAACAAAAAACAGTGCTGTGATTATAACAATAAAACAGTACCATCTTTTTCTCAACTCAATACGAAAACATTCAAGAGCGGTTGGCTTTGAAGAGTCACTGTTACTTAACAGGTTTTTTTCTTCTTCTATTGTTCTCTGCATCGTCCTTATTTTGGAATCCTGGAACTACATACTGAACTCTCAAGACAATAACTTACGCTTTGTGGTGCATTAACTGAATGTCTATTTTAGGGTACATGGCCAAAACGAATTCAGTCCTGGGCTTTGCCTTCTTTCCTCAGAGCTTCTCTCCCCTATGATCTTTGTGTTCAAGAGCCAGCAACACAGTGTTACATTTTCTAAGAAGGTGGTGAACAGCCTGCTTCCACCAAAGGCTTTTACTACAAGCGGTTAAAATGTATTCCATTGAAACACAGTAATAGCTTCTCTCTCTCTCTCTCTCTCTCTCTCTCTCTCTCTCTTTCTCTCTCTCTCTCTTTCTCTCTCTCTCTCTCTCTTTCTCTCTCTCTCTCTCTCTCTCTGTGTGTGTGTGTGTGTGTGTGTGAGAGAGAGAGAGAGAGAGAGAGAGAGAGAGGGAAACAGACAGACAGACAGACAGAGACAGAGAATATAGAAAGCAGGCCCCAACAAGAGAGAAACTAATCTAGACACTAAAAATGGCTCTAAGAACAGGAGTGTGTCCTAGGATTGGAGAGTAGAAAATATTTTGACAAAAAAAAAAAAAACTGGACCCTGGAAGAATACAGACATTAGAAGAAAAGTCTCTGGTTCGAGGAGGGTGTGTGTGACAGGATTTCTTAGAATTCTCTCGGTAGAGCTTCAGCTCCATGTGAGTGAGCCTCTTGCAGAGATTGGCAGCTCTTTGGCCTTTTATGTCAGCACAAATAAGAATAAAAAGTATAAAGAGAAAACATTAGTAGATTAAAGAATGAGAGAAAGACAAACAGACACACACACACACAGAGAGAGAGAGAGAGAGAGAGAGAGAGAGAGAGAGAGAGACTTTCGCTGTAAAGTGTTTCTGTAAACCCTTCCTCGGCGACAACATTCTGAATCAGAACTCTCTTGGACACTCGTCACATTGCTCTCATCAGCTCATTTTAGGGTGCTCAGCCCGTGCCCTCTTCTCGGAGAGCTGCTTCTCCCAAGCCTCGGGCTTTTATAAGACACGTCATTCCTCCTTGGCAGGGAGCTAACTGGCTCAGAGCTAGACAACTGACCCTCATGCTGGTCCCATCACATCTTCTCCCCCTGGAGAGCTTGAATGGTCACAGATCCAATGGTAAGCAAGAGTTTAAAAGATGCGGTTGTGTCGGGTTACTGCTGAATGTTCCTGAGACGATGAGAGACAAGGAACCAGATTTCAGAGAGAAGACAACCGTAACAGACTTTCAGAGCAAGCAGAGCTACACAGCCACATGACTAGGAAAGGCAAAACCAAGACTAAGAACTTGAGAGAGCCAATCCTTTATATTAATTGATAAATCATTTTTCGTATTTTCATAAAGCACAGCAACAGCTTTCTACGGTGAGTCTGTCGGAGCCTCAGACTCTTGTAATAAATTCACCACCATTTAAGATGCCCCTTAGGCTTCTATAGGACACCAGAGTCCAAAAGCTACTTGCAAAAATACTACCCAGTGGTACACACACAGATATAAGGAGTCAGGCTCCCAGCTGACCCAGCTTCAGCTAAACCCTCCACTACACTAAGCCTTTGTATTTCAGTACAATTCATTTTTTTTTAAATACAATAGGCAGAGACTTAGAGAATCTAAATCTCTCATTTGAGTCCTTGCAAAGTATGAGCTGAAATGATGAAGGAGAGAGTCCTTGAGCAAAACTGCAGACGAGAAGTTTCCTCCAAGGCTAAAGCAATCACTCATTCGGTAAGGTGTTCGCAGTGCAAGGATGAAGAGCTGCTCAACCTCCAGAACCCACGGGAAAATATCAGATGTAGTGGAGTAGAGACAAGTGGATCACTGGGGTTCACTAGCCTAGCCATTGAGCCCCAAGCCAGTAGGATACCCTGTCTCAAAAATTAAGGTGCATGGCACCTGAGAACACCTGAGTTTTTCCTCTGCCTTTCATATGTACATATGTATGTATATACAGGTACATTCACATACACACATATAGATACATAGACACACACAAACACACAGAGATACTACATATATATCACATGTACATATATATAATATAATATTAATATATTGCATATATATATATATATACTTTCACTATTAACACACACAGTACCATTATAAGAAACTGAAATGAAGAATAGTAAGTCTGAGAGCCTATAAACACCTTTTATGTCCTTCCAAGGGGATAAGAGGCTCAAATGGAGAAAGGGACAATTGTATGCTGACCCACTAAGAAGCAAATTCTTGGGGCTGCAAGATGGTATCAGGTAGCCCTTGCCTCCAAGGGGAGCCCTACCTCTTGCAAATTACTTCAGTGACTGAGAGCTCCGTGCTCTCTGAGCTCAGCCAATTCCTTGGTCTCTGACGCTTACTCCCTTGCAGATGTGACTGCAAGGCAGGAGTTAAGAGCTTTGAGTTTGAGTCTGATGGCTCCCTGGATTCCCTCAACTTTCTCCCTGCAGCTGGCTCAACCTGAAAATGCCGAAACCCAAGGCCAGCACAGTACTGTGTGGCCGGGACTCTTGTCCTCCAGGACGGAGCTCCTTGCTTTGCTTGGATACCCCTTTCCTCCATCTCTTGAGGATATCCACGGTTTGGACATTGTCCAGGTGCCTCTGGAGAAAGTGGGAACTTGCCAGTCCTTGGGAGGCAAACCTTCTTAGAGCCAGCACTGGCTGCTGGTATGCAAGTAAGAATTCGCTAGAGGGAATTCAGCCCTGCAGCCCACAGGAGCACCAGCCTGGATATAAGGAAGAGCCAAGAACAAGGAAAATCTTTTGCTCTTTTTCCCTCTCTTTTTATTTTTCTTCTTTAAGCCCTGTGATTTTAGATTTTTAGGATAAGTTTTTAATTGCTATTTTTTTAATTTTTGTCTTTTATTCCTCCTAACCTTATGTAATTTTAAGTACGTAATTGATAATTTAAATTGGATTTTTTTCCCTCTTTTTCTTCCACTTACTCATAATATTTTCTTTTTTTCCCCTTTTCCTCAACCATGCTGCTGCTTGCCCTTTCCATCTCCTTTGTAAAATCTTCATTATTTTACCATTGTATTACTTACAATTATTATTCAGAGTTCAGTCAATATTACCTTTGTCCCTCTTTTCTTTGGTTGTTGGTGATGTGATCGTTGTCTTCCAAAGCCAAGACCTTGGACTTCTGATCCTCCTGCCTCCACCTCCCTGGTGCTAGTATTGCAGGCTAGAGGCATCTAGTCTCCTTAGCTTTTTACTGTGCCCCTATAGCCATTATGGCTGATATAATAGTTGATGTTTTCCTGAATGGTGTTGAAGACTGAGCCCTGAAAAGGAGACTACTTGTTCAGAAGACTCTCATAAAAATGTGGAAAAGCTGTCTATTCCAAATACATATATCCCAACAAAGGAATATGAAAAATAAGGACAATAAGAGCATACATAAGCCCTCCAAAATGTTGTAACTCTTTAACAAATTCCAAAGATACCAAAGTAGATGAAATGCCAGAAATGCAAGGTATAGTTTAAGATTACGGAAAATGATCAATGACTTCAAACATGATACAAAGAAATAGATGAGTGAATCAAAGAAGACAGTATAAGTCATGACATAAAAATTCAGCAATGAGGAGTTCTCTTGAAAAATGTAAAGCTTAGCAAATCAACTAAAATTCAGTGGAAACCATCATGAATAGAATAATCCAAATAGATAAAATATCAATACAGAGAATTATTGTATTGACATACTAATAAAGAAAATCTGGGGCATGATTAAGACGCCAAACTTAGAAGTTGGTTATATAGAAGAAGGTAATGATGCAGATTAAAGATATAGAAACCTAGTCAATGAAATTGTAGCAGGAATCTCCAAATCTAGGAAGACATGTGTGCATCCAAAGTCAGGAGACATATGGATCTCCAAAGTGACATGACCAGAAAAATAAATTATCATGTGATATTACAGTGTGAAGGGCGCAGAACAAAGAAAGCTGTAAGAGAAAAACAAGAAAGTTATTTCCAAGACCATCAAAGATTTCTGAGCAGCAACCCAAAAACCCTGGGGACCCAGGAGTGATATAGTTTATGTCCTAAATTAAAATAGCAAAAAAAAATTATATCCAGAGAAGTTACCCATTGAAATCAAAGAAGACATAAAGATCTTCCAAGATAAATACAAACATAAAGCAATTTGTGGCTGCCAGACAACATTGCAAAAGATACTTCAAGAAATACCACACAGAGAAAAAGGAAGGAAGGGCTATGGAACACAAGTTCAGAAGACAAAATTCTTACTGGAAAAAATAAATAAGAATTGGGAATTATTCAAAGGTTATTCATTAAAAATGCCAGTAAACTTTAAAAAAAAAAAAAAAACAAAAAAAAAAAAAAAAAAAAACAAGAGAAAGAATGCCGAGTGTTTTAGTGTTTGAAACAATCAGAAGAATAAAAAGCAAGGGTTAGCTTATATATTTCAAAAATACCTAGGTATAAATGGTCTTAACTCTCCTATGAAAAGATTCAGGATGACTCATCAAATTAAAACCTAACCCAACATTCACACCTGCAAGACTAAGCCTCACTGACAAATGCACATTCTGACTGAAAGTAAAAAGGTTGAAAATGATACTGGCAGAAAAAGAAACCTAACAAAGCAGATTTCCAACCAAAATCAACTGGAAGAGTTAGAGAACAAGTTACTAGGAAGAGAGGCGACATAACCTTTCATGCACACAGTGTCAAACAACAGGCTTGGATAAAAACCTAAGTCTACATACAATAATAGTGGGTGACTTTAATACCCCACATTTCTCAAAAGAGAGATTGTCCAGACAAAAGGAAACCGCACAGAAACCTCAAAATTAATCTGCATCATAGAGCAAACAGACTTAACAAACATTCTTATGAAAAGGTAATGGAACCTTCTTCAAAGCAGATCATATTTTAGGTCATAAAACAAATCTCAATGAATAACAAACAGCTGAAATAATTTCTCTTTTAAAGACCTATTTCATTTTAATTTCTATTTCATGTGTGTTTGCCTGCATGTGTATACCTATACCACGTGCATGCCTGATGCCTACAAAGCCCAAAGAGTTTGTTAGGTCTCCTGAAGTTGAAATTACAAATGATTGTCAGCTACCTTGTGGTTACTGGAAATCAAGCCTTGTTCTTCTGCAAGAGTAGCAAGTGCTCTTAACTGCTGAGCCATCTCTCCAGTCCCAAAATTTGATTTCTGTTCTTTTTAGAACTTTTAAAATTTGTTTTCTGGTAGTACT
The DNA here is from genome assembly GCF_950005125.1 of Chionomys nivalis. Lineage (NCBI taxonomy): Eukaryota > Metazoa > Chordata > Mammalia > Rodentia > Cricetidae > Chionomys > Chionomys nivalis. The sequence continues at coordinate 19,362,236 of NC_080110.1, forward strand.
GGATATTGAACCAAGGACCTCTTGCACACTAAGTAAGCATTCTACCACAGTCCCAGACCCCTCTGAAATAATTTCTTGTACCTTGTCAGATTATGATGTAATAAAATTAGAAAAGAACATCAGAGGAAACTTCAGAAAATAGACTAACACATGAAGATTGAACAATATACTCTTGAATCTTGAAAAGCTTAAGGGGGAATTTTTTACTAAAAAGAAAAATTTTATTCAATGTATTTTGAAGGTGTTTCTTCACCAAATCCTATCAGATCCTCCCCTCCTCCCTCTCCACCCAACATATTTTATGTGCTTTTCCTTTCTTTCTCTCTCTCTCAAAAAAAAAGCAAGAAACAAAACAAAAAAAAGGCAAGAAACAAACAAGAATCACAAAAACAAACATCAAAATAAACAGAGAAAAGACCAATAAATAAGAAAGAAAGAGACCAGCAGTGGTGTTGCACACCTTTAATCCCAGCATTCCAGAGGCAAAGGCAGGCGGATCTATGTGAGTTTGAGGCCAGCCTCGCAGCCTCGTCTACAGGAGCTAGTTCCAGGACAGGCTCCAAAGCTACAGAAAAAAACCTGTCTCAAAAAAAAAAAAAAAAAAAAAGGAAAAAAAGAAGAGAAAGGAACGGAGAAAGGGAAGAAGGGAAGAAGGAAGGGAGGGAGGGAGGGAGAGAGAGAGAGAGAGAGGAGGGAGGGAGGGAGGGAGGGAGGGAGGGAGGGAGGGAGAGAGAGAGAGAGAGAGAGAGAGAGAGAGAGAGAGAGAGAGAGAGAGAGAGAGAGGTAAAGCTTAAACAAAGCAAAGCAAAACAAAAAATACCACTGAGTTCATTCTGTATTGGCCAACTAGACCTGGGTATCGGGCCTGCCCGTGAGTGTAGTTGATCTTTCAGTGATGCTCCATTGAAGAAAGTGATTTCTGCTTTTCCAGCAGGCCATCAATTGCAAATGCCTTCTTGGTTAGGAGTGGGACTCCAGGTCCACTTCTCCTTCTCAGGGCTGGGACTCCATCTGGCTTGACCCTCTGCAGATCTTGTGTATGTGCGCTGCCACAGTCTCTCTGAGCTCACGTGTGCATCAGTCCCGTTGGGTCTGGAGAACACTGTTTTCTTGGAGTCACCCATCACCTGTGGCACTTATGCGAACTTTCTACCTCCTCTTCTGAATGCATCCCTGAGCTTTGAAGTGAAGGGTTTGAAGAAGACATTTCATTTGGTACTCGGTACTCCAAAGTCTCTTACTTTGTGCACATTGTCCAGTTGAGGGTCTCTATTAATTTCCATCTGTTGCAAGAAGAAACTTCTCTGATGAGGGTTGAGTGATGGGTACAGTAGCAATACGACACTAGTACTCATTTTATTGCTTTAGTGGAAAACAGTATTAGCTTTTTCCTTAGATCCATGACCTATCTTATATTAAGTTCTTGGCCACAAGGGAGAAATTTGTAAATTCCTGTATTCAGACAGAAATCAAAACACAGCTAACCAGAGCTTATGAGATATATAATTCAAAGGGGGAAATTTGTAGTTATAAGTGTGTGTGTGTGTGTGTGTGTGTGTGTGTGTGAATCTAATGATGTATCTCAAAGTAGAAAAGTCTGAACAAGCAAAACTCAAAATTAGAAAGAAGGGCATGATAAAGATTACAGCTAAAATTGATAAACTGAAGATAAAAAAAATGAAGCAAGCCAGGTGTGGTGGTACACGCCTTTAATTCCAGCATTCAAGAAGCGGAAACAGATGTATCTCTGAGTTCAGGGGCAGACTGATCTGCAAAGCAAATTCCAGAATATCCATAGCTACACAGAGAAATCTTCTCTTGAAAAACCAAAGAACCAAAAAAATTAAGAATAGTTCAAAGATGAAATAAGGAGATTATACTTAGTAAATATAATGACAAGTCACTAGGAAAATGAAAGAAGAGAAACAAATTAATAAACATGAAATCAAAAAGTGATGTTATAGTGGATATCACTAAAATCCCAAGTATCGTTAAGAAATACTATGAAAATTTACATTCATAAGTATGAAAATCAAGGAATAGATAAATTCATTGGTGAATCTAACATACAAAATTTGGATGAAGAGAATATCAGAAAGATCACACATCAATAAATCTATGAGATTGAAACAGTAATAAATTTTCCTAGTGAAGAAAAGTGCAATATCTAATGGTTTACCTTTAAATTTCTTTAAAGAAAAATTAGCATCAGTATTATTCAAACTATTTCACAAAGTAAAACAAGAAGGAACACCACCAAAACCAATCTATGAAATCAATATTTCAGAAAACCTGATTAGACATGTGAAAGAGAGAAAACTATAGGGCGATTTCCTTGATGAGAATAGATGCAAAACTCCTTAATAAAATACTTTGAAATGGAATTAAATAACACGGTAAGATGATAATTTATCAGAATCAATTTTATTCCATTCCCAAAATACAGAGATGATTAACATAGTCAAACCAATAAATATAATATAGCACATGAATAGAAACAAAAACAAAACCCATGATCATCTTAATAGACACAAAAGAGATTTTGATAAAATCAACACCACTTTTCAAAAAAGAAGTCCTGAAGACTGGTAACTAGTAACATAATAGTAACATAATAAAACATACGTGTAACAAACACATAGCTAGCATTATATTGAATGGGGAAATCTAAAAGCATTCCAGTCTAAAATCAGGAAGGAGACAACAGTAGTTACTTTTTATTTTCTCATTCAAAATATTGCTTGAATTGTTATCCAGAGAAACAAAGCAGGAAGAAAGGAAGGAAGGAAGGAAGGAAGGAAGGAAGGAAGGAAGGAAGGAAGGAAGCAAGGAAGCAAGGAAGCAAGGAAGCAAGGAAGGAGAAGGAAAGGGAAGGAAAATCTACAAAATGAAAAGAAAAAGAAAAGAAAGAAATCAAACCAGCCTTATTTGTAGACAATAGCGCACTATGACAAAACTATTCTAAACTCTTAGAGCAAAATGGAAAGAAAAAAATCAGTATATAAAAACAACAGCTTTACATTAATGGAAAACTCTCGGAGAAAAAAATCAGGGAAGCACACCAATTGACAATTGCTTCAAAAAGAAAGCCATAAATACACCTCTCCAAAGAGATGAAAGTACTGAACAGTAGAAACTTGAAAACACTAAAGAAAAAGACACTAGAAGATAGAAAGTCCTCCTGTGTTCGTGGATTGACAGAATTAACTTTGTGAGATGGCTAAATTACCAACAGAACTCTAAAGTTCCAGTGTGATCCTCATAAGATTCCAGTGATATTCTTCACCTAGCTGGGAAGAAAAAAAAAAAAAGAAACTTGGCTTTTCATCATTTCACTTGGTTGGAATGGCTCCCATGAAGGAAATAACACACACACACACACACACACACACACACAACACAAACAACCCAAGTGCTAGTTAGGATATGGGAAAATGGAACACTTAAAGCTGTTAGTAAATTAATCTAGCCACCATGTAAATCCGTATGAAGTTCCCTCGAAATACTAAAAAGGGAACTACATAAGATATTACACAGCATACCTGGGTTTAATCCCGAAGGAATGGAAGCAAGCATACAGCAAAGAGCCCTGCATAGCATTTTTTATTACACGAGCCACAACAGCCAAGCTGTGGAACTGGCTTAGATGCCTATTCAGGGATGAATAAAGAAAGTATAATTTATATGATGTGTTTTTTATACTACGTAAGATGCGATATATATAATTAATACTATATATTATATACTTCTTCCATAAACAAGATTATGCTTGTAAGAAAATGGATCAAACTAGATAAATAACACAATCACAAGCACGTATTTTATTTTGTTCTTTGTTATTATTATTACTATTACTATGACGACAATGATGGGGGTATGTGAGCATAAAAGAACAATCAGGGAAGAGGCTGGGAATCAGGGGAAGACTATGAAAAGAAGGTGAATGCAAACAATCAGACACCATCACACGCATTCATAAAATAATCATCCCCAATAACCTTATATAGTGCTGAACATGACATGCTTCAGTAGGACCAACCTGAGGAGGCAGTGTTGCGCTACAATGACAGAAATTAAATAAATTCTGTGCAAAAAGGGAGACTAGACATCTCTTTGCATTTCAAAACCAAGGCTGATTATAATCATCTCTTCCACCCCAAGGAAAAGGAGCTTAGTTAGAATTTCTTTTTTTTTTTTTTTTTCTGAGACAGGGTTTCTCCATAGCCTTTTTGGTTCCTGTGCTGGAACTAGCTCTCGTAGTCAGTTAAAATTTCTATTGCTGTGAGCAAACACCATGACCAATAAACAAGTTGGAGAGGAAGGTTTTGTTTTGTTTTGTTTTTTCTGCTTATGCTTCCACATTGCTGTTCATCACTGAAGGAAGTCAGGACAGGAACTGGAACAGGGCAAGAACCTGGAGGCAGGAGCAGATGCAGAGGCCATGGAGGGGAGGGGAGGAGATGAAAGTGGAGGAGGAGAAGGGAGGGGAGGAGAGGATAAGAGGGGAAGGGAAGAGAGGAGAGGAGAGGGGAGGGGAGGAGGGGAGGGGATGGAAAAGGGAGGGGAATGGAAGAGAGGGGAGGAGGGGAAGGAAGGGAGGGGAGAGAAGAGGAGAAGAGAGGAGGGGGGAGAAGAGGAAGGAGGGGAGGGGAAGGGAGTACAGGGAAGGAGGGGAGGGAGGGAAGGGGAGGGGAATGGAAGAGAAGAGAGGGGAGGAGGGGAGGAAAGGAGGAGAGAGGAGAGGGGAGGGGAGGGGAGGGAAGAGGAGAGGGAGGGGAGGACAAGGAGAAGGAGACTTAGAAAACACAAGAAAAAACTTGTTGGACCCTGGGAGTCTGAATGAGCCCTGGGAAAGCAGAGAAAGGGAACAACAGAGACCATCACTAGCAAGGGAACATTCCTTCTCCCGAACCAGCAGACAGCTTCATACAACCAATGAGGACTGATAAATAGGACCAGGTAAATACTAGCATGTTCCTGAGTGACTCACTTAGAACAACCCAGGTCACATGCAACCCTTTAGCTCTCTCACACAGCAGCATGGATGCTACACAAAGGGTGCTTGACATTGACCACAAGCTTGGAGGAAAGGGTTTGATGACACCATGCATGGTATTTCAAGTCTTGTGTGCAACAAATGCTCAAAATTGGGTACTAATTTCAATCATAGAAAAGTTAGCTCTAGCCGGGCGGTGGTGGCGCACGCCTTTAATCCCAGCACTCGGGAGGCAGAGGCAGGCGGATCTCTGTGAGTTCGAGACCAGCCTGGTCTACAAGAGCTAGTTCCAGGACAGGCTCCAAAACCACAGAGAAACTTTGTCTCGAAAAACCAAAAAAAAAAAAAAGAAAAGAAAAGTTAGCTCTATTTCTTACCATGTTTGGGCTAAGCCATTTTCCCTGCCCCCTTAACATATTTGTGAGTAATCCTACGATCTTGATATAACTCAGTCTTTGTCCTTTTTACCAGTATCGAGTCAGTATAGTTTGGAACATGGTTCCTTTCACCCAACTCCTGGATTTCACTGCGGACCACCCCAGTGACCCCTAGATCTCTAACACACGGATCAGAAGCATCTATCTGGTGTGCGATGGATCATAAATTCAGCTTTAGAAAATCCTCAGGCTTTCTATGACTGCTCCAGACGGCTTTGAACAAGGCTGTCCTAACCCCTTACAGGCTGCTCCAGGCACGCCTGTGTTCTCATTCTACCTCCTCTGCAGTGAGATAACTTTTTCCAAAGCACTGTCTCTGTCAGTCCTTCTCCTGCTGCAAATACACTGAAGCAAATCTTCAAAGAAAAACTTCAAAAGTATTGCCTCGTCGAAGGCTTTGACCTGTGTAATCACAGACAACTTTGTAAGCTACGTGTGTTCCTCCCCGTGTATTTAAAATGCAAAACGTAGCTATAGCACCATGAAGTCGAAATATATGAGTATTGTTAACATATTTATCATAAATAAAAGCCCATTAGCCTTAGAAGGCCCTTTTTTCCCCTTGAGATAGGGTCTAGCTGTGTAGCCCAGCCTGACCTTGAACTGGTAATTTGGCCCAAAGTAAGCCCCCAATAGTGACTTTTCCTGCATCTCTCAATTGCTAGCAAGAGGGGAAGAAGCTTTCTGGTCAATACCAGCTTCATTTCCCCATCTATGCCCTGTGACCTGTGTGTGGCACCTTAAGCAATAAGGCCATACCATCATGCTTTTGTGGACAGCCAAGAACAATTGCGATAACCTATATTGTTCTTGGTGAGACATCTCTCATAATTAATTTGACAGGAAGTATCACGCTTGGTAAATTTTTTGAACACTTCTAACTTGCATACAATGCATTGCGATTCTACTCTCAACCACATACAGGCTTCTTTATCCCCCCCCCCACACACACACACTTCTATTCATCCCCTTCCTCTCAACCAGTTGCTTTCCTACTACTGTGGTGTGTGTGTGTGTGTGTATGTGTGCATGCTGGTCTTGCGTAGGCGTGCTATTGCTTTTTAAATGATGGTCTTAAAATCTAGAAGTCTCATTTTAATATAATCACCTCTTTGAAGATCCCACCCCCACCCTTCACAATCTGAGGTCCTATACTAGGGCTTCGACAGAAAAATGGGACCACAATTCACCAGTAGCACTAGTCTGCTCTAAATGTTGATACAACAATAGTCACAAGTCGGTCTCTTAGGAAGCAGAGTCTTCTAGGTTAATCACTAGGAGACACTACACAGAATCTCTCAGATTAATGATCTCCCTTGGAATACATAGCAGCATTAGAGCCTATTATAATAACTCTAAGATCTGCAGAGCTTCCTGATTAGAACCATATATTTCCTTAGATCTTAAGAACATATACATGGTTTAAAATTGTATCTAATTGGAGTATTGTCTAGTGTGGAATCCAGCCTATGCTTTATAGACTCAACATTTTCCTGTTTTTTTTTTTCTCTCTCTCAGACTTATTTTGTTTGTTTTGTTTTGTTTAAATTCTTTCATTTGCTTTTGCCCTGGGCTCCAATTCCCAGGAGTGGAAACTATTTTCTCTAAATTATATACAATCTTCCTAGAGATTAATAAAGGTTGGTTGGTGGAAAAGAAAATGATGCACCCTTTCAATTTCTCTGCTTTCTCATCAACTTATGATGTCCTCAAGGCCAAATTCTTGTTGCTGGCCTCGATCCAATAATGATCACCCCAGGGAAAGGTTCCATGTACTCAGTGATGTCTTGACCGACCCATGGAATCCACATTTGCCCCTCTTTACTTGAAAATAATCCAATGTATTTGTGTGACAGGGTGCTTGGATAGCCAAACTTTGTTTAACAACAGATTCATTTCTTTATAAAACCATTCACTAGGGGATAACACTGAGGTGTTTTTTTTTCTCTTCAAAAACATTTTTTATTGTTTTTTTAAAAACAAAATCAGCAAAGCAATTATTTTTAAATCTTTTTTTTCTTGGCTGCTTCATGTTACTGAATATCAATTGTTGTATTAGATTACATACTGGCATTGCACAAAGAATTCATATGCTGAAAGAATTGTTGCTTAAAATATAAATAATTAAAGATTGCCCAGCAGCTGCAGAAATTCCACATAAAAAAAAAAAACAGAGATGTTACTTGGAATTCTCTGAAATCTCTGAAATTTTGTACAGTAAATTCTGTTTATATTTATTTTGTGTTGTTAATTGTGTATCAGAAAAGTGGATCTGGAGTATCTAATATTGACATATATAGATGGGAGTTTCTGTCCCACCTGGTCCCGCAGTCATTCAGTTCCAAAGAAACACACAGATGCTTATATTAATTGTAAAATGTGGGACCTATTGCTCAGGCTTGCCACTAACCACCACTTACAACTTAAATCACCCCAAAATTGTTTTCCATGTTTAGCCATGTGGCTTGGTACCCTCTCTCAGTAAGGCATTCTCATCTTGCTTCCTCTGCATCTGGCCAAAAACTGCATCTCTACCTTTCCTCTTCCCAGAATCCTCCTAGTCTGGTTGCCCTGCCTATACTTCCTACCTGACTACTGACCAATCAGCATTTTATTAAACAAATATGAGTGACAAATCTTTACAGTGTACAAGAGCATTATCCCACAGCAAATATATTTGGAGTTGGGTTATGGCTCAGTCAATGAAGTACCTGCCATACAGGCATGAGGACATGAGTTCATATCCCCAGCATGCATGCACAGCCTAGCATGGTGGTATGCATCTGTAACTTTAGCAGTGGCAGCCTGGTGGTAGAAGTAGAGACTGATGGGTAGCAAGTTAACCATTCGTTGAGTTTCAGACTCATTGAGCAACCCTGTCTCTGAATAAATAAGTAAATAAATAAATACGGTGGAGAGTGATAGAAAGGGTACCTGAGGTTGATTTCTGGCATCCACATGCATGCACATATATGTGCGTGTATACACATATGCAAACATGTCCTCATACAGACACTATACATAGACACATATAAAATAATACACATATAGGAGGATCTGTGACCACTACTACAGAAGAACAGCACTGGACATACTTAAGGCCGGACTCCAAATTCTCTGGAAAACTGAACCACATAAATACAGAACAGCCACGCTCTTCGTTCTCGTCACTACACAGCTGGGAAAGTATGCGCCAGTTAAACAAAGAACTAAACACATAGGGCCTGCTACATTTAAATATTTAAGTGCCATATTTAAACAAATCATTTTGTAGCCCAAAGGATTTCCAAGGCAAAAAGCAAAGTCTAAGCCTTTTTATAGAGCACCTTTTTCTCACTCGCTGAGTTTGAACTTCACACAATAATGCTTTTCATTTCTGTACTTTCTCCAAATGTTTTCGGCTTCTTAGAGGTTACATTGTTTTGTAAGAATAAACTGTAAGTTCTCCAAAGAGCCTCCTTTCTCCCACTCAGCTGCCCCGAGGGACTTAGAGAGGTTCTGCACACAACTTCTTTTCCTTTCCTTCTCCCCAGACATGATCAAATAAGGGCTGTTTCCCCACCAACATTTCTAGGACAGGAAGCTCCAACATGTATGACTCGAGGTACCACCATCTCTTTTTTTCCTTCTCTGGCCCATCTAGGGAGTCGGGGGTGGGAGATTATTGAACAAACACAAACTGTGCACAAATCGAGGCTCCAGCAGTTGACAGATACACGGCCTGACTGCAGTCCTGAGCCCGTGGAGAGGGAGTACACTGCCCATAGCTCAATTCCACCACTAACAAATGACCACATTCAACAAAAGCTCCGGGGTCCGACAATCTCTCTTCAGCTATGGCCTCTTCTTGGACACCGAAATAGACACTTACTGGCTGCGTGAGCATCGGCATCCCGGTTCAAACAAGGATACTGCATATTACATATTCTTTACTATTTTGGAGTTGCCATGGCAGAGAGGGAAGAGATATTTTTGTTGATGGAATGTCTTAACAGATCTCTTTGTTTGGGCCTTGCTGACGCTCTGAAGAGGGCTGCAGATCTACGTTAAAATCCTTCCATGGCTTTTTTCTTCACTATCAACAAATCCCCCAAGGAGGAACAATAAGTACATTATTAAACGTGTAGGTGGATGGATGTCCAGGATTTAAAGATGAAAGTTTGTAGTGAGCAGGATGAATGAAGTGTCAGAATTTTTAAAGAACTCTTTAACTATGGGTCTTAACCCCTGGCTGGTTCTCAGAATCCTTCCCTTTCATCCCATTGTCTTCTAGTTATATGCTACTATCTTGTCATTTTAACACAGAATTGGTGTATTAGAGTGAACCGGGTGGGGGTATAATTTAGAAAGCAGCTAACGTGATTTAAAATAAGTTTTCCTTCTTCCCCCCCCACTCCAAACACCGGATATCCTTTGTGGATCACTCTGATGCTTGCTCTGTTTTACCTCCCTCTGGGAATCAGGGTTTTGAAGTGGCTTCCATCTGAAAAGGAATTGAAACTCTGGGCTGTGGGACAAATTGGCCCATTGCCAAATTGTGCCTGACCTGGGAGCTAAGACTGTTTTAGGTTTTTTGTTTTGTTTTGTTTTTATGTTCTTTAAAGAGTCGATACTTGTTTCTGAAGATGAATATTGGTTTCATGTGAAGAACACATGAAATTCAGATCTCTGCGACCATTAAAGCAAATGTATTGGATCACAGCAGTCATGAATAGGCTTGCCTGTGGTTGTTTTTGCAGTACAGCGGCAGAGTCATATAGCTGCAAGAGACATCGTAAGACCCGCAGAAGCCTAAAATGTCTATTATCTGGTTCTTTGGGAAGAAGAGAAGTTTGCTTAGGTGGCTACCTTGAGGAATGCTGAAAAAGAAGCAGACACGTCAGATGCATTTCAGGCCCCCAACCACAGCAGAGGCTTTGGCTCGGTGTCTTCAAAGCACATCCTGTAGCCACAATGAATCCAGAGCATCCTATATCCTGCCATTGATCTTCCTCCCGCTTTTGGAAAAGAATGAGCTACCCATTTTCAATTACACAAAGCAAAAGAGTACCTACTAGCAACTATCACTACAGCCGAGATTAGAAAATATTATGAAAACTTATATGCCAATAAATCCTCAAATCTAAACAGGGATAGTAGGTGTAAAATTAAAATAGAAAACATGACTATGTTACAACCATAGAGCAAATCAAAATAACTAAACACTTCCTCAAGTATGTGTGCGCCCAAAACTTTATGGAAGAAGAGTTAATTCCTTCCTTATGTAAATTATTTTAAAGAAACAAAAGAATAAATATGCTAAGTGATTATGTTAATACAAATCCACATCAAAAAGAAAAATACTGGGGACTGGTGAGATAGCTGGGAGGACAAAGGCGTATGCCACCACGTTTGATGCCGAAGACCCACATGGTAGAAAAAGAGGACACTGTCATGTCCTCTTTCCTCTACACACACCGTGGTGTGAGTACACACGCCTACACACACACAAGCACATGCACACACATACACACACGTGGGCACATTCAAACACAGCCCTTTAGGTGGTGCAGCCTCCACTTCCTCCACACACAGCAGAGCCAAGTTTCAGCCAAGCCAAACAGTCCTCTTTATACAGTACGGCTGTGTGTATTATACACAGCAGGAGCCGCGTGCATGATTTTTGATCATTTGCGTTTCTAAAAGCTGCATTCACTCGGGTTATGGAATGACCAACAAGCCAGTCTGAACAATTGGAAAGCAAAAGAGCTTTTATTCGTAAGCTTCTAAGTTGTGTCCCAGCAGGAATATTTTAGAAGCAAGTAAAACCAAGATAATTAAAAAAAAAAAAAAAAAAAAAAAGATTCGATTTGGGCCCTTTTGAGTGGTTACACAATGGGAAAGAAAAATGGGTGACTCACTTGGGAATATCCCTGCTTTTGTACTGAAAGGTCTAAGCATCACACCACAACTGCCAGTGACCAGAGGTTGTTCGAGAATAAGAGGAATGATGATACAGATCTTTTGACAAATATACTCTATAATCACATGACAAGTAATGTTTGAAAACTTGAAACCCCAGATTGTTCAGAATTCTATAATTGAAAGTGGCTTTTTAAAAAGGGGTAGTATGTGGCCTTTTCCCTTTTCCATCAAGTACAACTATGGGCCACTGATTGCTCATACATAGACACCCAAGTTTCATCCAACCACAATCTTAGCATACAACTCTCCCCCCGCAGCTGAGGGGCGCACCCAGGAGACTGTCAGCCCTTGAGAGATGGGCTCAGGGAAGAGAGGAAAGACAGGTGCACTGGGCTCTAAGACTTCTAGAGCCAGAACAGCGGTGGAAGGGGCTACGAGCACTGGAAAAACACACCACACCCTGCCTCCATAAACCTCATGCCCTGGGAAGAATAGTGAGCATGGGCAAGTGGCACCTTCTGAGGCCTTTTTCATATTTGTTATTTTTTTCACTACAACCTTTTAAAATTCTTTTATTTTTTGAGATGATATCATAATTAGACCATTTCTTGTTGCGGGAGGTCCTTCCGCTCCTCCAGCCAATAGCCTCTGAGATACCAGCCCATTGGGGCGTGGTCTCTCTCTTTCAAAAAGCGACCACTTCCCTCCTCGCTCTCTGCTTCCTGCTCCGTTTCGGGCGACTAGACTCCCTTCCTGATTGCGCAGAGGGCTGTTGTCTGGGACGGTGACATGTAAGTTTTTTCCCCTTTAAATAAATACCACCCTAATAATCATAATTCCAAACTGGTGTGGGATTGTGACTTACACCTTCATCTTCTCCCTTCCCTTTCCTCCCATGCACGCCTCCTTGCTACTTTCAAGTTCATGGCCTCTTTTTTTATTGATATATGTGTGTGTGATTATATATAACACATATATATATGCATGTTTTATATGTGTGTGTGATTATATATAACACATATATATGCATGTTTTATATGTGTGTGTATATTCCTAAACAAATAAGTACAACTTGCTCAGTCTGCATAATGTTACTTGTATGTAAATTCTCAGGGCTGACCATTTGATACTGAATAACTAATTGGTGTAACTCCTTCTTGGAGAAGATTATTTCTCCTATTCTCCGCATCCCTTAGTTGATTGTCATTTTTTGTAGAGGCATGAGGCCTCATGAGCTGTCCCTTGTCCTTATTAGCAGCACGTCTATTAGTATTGTCCTTGTTCAGCTCACTTTTAGACAGTCATGGTAGTGAGATTTTATGGGTGTAGCTTCTGAACTTACTAGAAAACAGAATGTCACCCAATAAAGAAAACCACCTACTTCTCTGACTCTTAGAATCGTTCAGCCCCGTCTTCTGCCATGTTCCCTGAGTTTCATGAGCAGGAGTTGTGTCGCAGATGCATCGGTTGGGACTGGACTTCACAACTGTGTATTTTGATTGCTTGTGTCTTTCTGTAATGGTCTCTGCTATTGCAAGGAGAAGTTTCCTTGCTGATGGGTGAGGACTAAACTTATCATTGGGTGTAACGACAAATATTCAGAATATAGTTGGAGATTTGCTGGTTTAGTAGAGCGGTGATTGTTCTCTTTCCCCGAGGATACAGGACTTCACTAGCCCTGGGTTTCCAACCAGGCATGGTTTTCCTCTTACTAAACAGGTCTTAAGTCCATTTAGAGAGTTCTGATTGTCATCAAGGTTGTGCGCCACCCCTGCAGTCTTAGGGTTATCATGCCATGCTGGTCATTGTTGGGGTTCATGGGTATCATAGCTTGGTAGGACTGTGGGTTGTTTCCCTCCTTTGGAAGTTTGTATGGCACCTTCTGATCCCCAAAAAAGTTAGACCTCAGAGAGGGGGTTTGCAACTATTTTTGATTTTTATTTTGATCTGATTTGATTTTGACCAAATATGATCCTTTTGACTTTTCATCTATAATGACTGTGAATGGCAGAGATCAGAGGCCTCGGATGACAGTGCCTTTCTGAATGTGACAAGCAACAGATGCTAACATAAAGGCAGTTTCTAAGTAGAGTCATGTAGGATGTAAAGGTCTCTTTCTCAGTTCAGTGGGAGGTAAGGAAGGAGTAGGGACATTATTGAATGACTGAGCAATGCAAAGACTCCAGAAATATCTGGTATTAGCTTTACTTATAAGATGGAAGTGAAGGTTAGCAGGGGATTTTCTGGTTTTGGACACAGAGAAGAAGTTAATACCTCTTTGGGTATCCCAAGCCCTCATCTACTAATATATCAGTATTACTTAGGAAAAAAAAAGAAAGAATATTCACAATGATTTATTATGTCTGGGTAGATTCCAATTCACCAGTAAAATAAATGCAAGTTTTATCATTCTTATTTCAACAGGAAATTTTAGGAAATATCAAAATCAATATATCCATTAGGAGATAGATTGCACCATACTTTATTAGTATTTTTCATAGCAGGCTTTAATAATAACAGTCAGTTTGAACGATACTGAAGGCTCTGTAGAGAGAAGCTACTCTTTTGTTAACCCCAAAATAAAATGCCCATAAAACTGAAAAAGTGATCATTGTGCTGATCAGGTTTAATTTTTTCCCTTATTAGAAAAATCAAGATAAAATGTTTTCAAAAATTCCATGAGCTTGTTTTTCCCTGTTCTCTTTTGTTTAAAAAAAATAAAAAATAAATAAAAAAGGTAGCATGCCTAATAAGGTATAGAGTGCTTCACTGGCAATCACTTGCCAAGCCTTCTAGCTATAGCAGAATGAATACACTTCATAACTGGGACCTGCACAATCCTAGTTAAAAAATACAAAATACTGGAAACTAGTATTTGCTTTGGATACAAGAGAGTTATGTGGAGTAACACTGTTTCAGCAAGGCTATCTCCTTGTATCACTATCAAATATGGAAAAATAGCAAAGTATATTTTCAACCTTTTTATGAAAAAGAAGGAAAGGAAGGAAGGAAGGGAGGGAGGGAAAGCAGGGAGGGAGAGGGGGAGAGAAAGAAAGGAGGGAGGGAAGGAGAGGAGAGAGCAAACAACAGAAAAAAGGAAGAAAGAAAGAAAGAAAGAAAGAAAGAAAGAAAGAAAGAAAGAAAGAAAGAAAGAAAGAAAGATCATCAAAGGGAGAAAGAAGAAAGAGGTACATTGTTACTGTCTCCTGCATGGTTCTTCACCTCAAATAACCTAATGTTACATTTATATTTAAACTGAAAGGCACATCCATTATACCCAAATCCAAAGCTTAACCTCCTCCACCCTGATTTCTTTGGACTTTCTAGACAATGTACAACATCCAGAGTTACTAGCAATTCTAAACAAGGGCATTACTGGCTCAGGAGCAGTAGACAACCTGTAACTCTCAATGCAGACATTGACACGAGGTACTCTAGCTGCCATAACATGAATGTGATCTTAAGATTTTTGATTGCATATACAATTAAAGAATACTAAGGTTCTATAAAGACTCAATTATTTTGCAATCTAGTTACAAATTTGTTTCCATATGATTTAAATAATAGCAAAAAAAAAATGTAATCCCAATGTGGAACAGATGACCTGAAAGCAGAAAGAAAACTTTTTGTTGGGAGGGGGGAATAGTGAGAGGATTGGAAATAATAGAGATTAAATATAAACAAGGCACAGTGTGCGTGCATGAAAATATTGTAACTAAAGTCATTTTTGTGTGCTAACTTAAGAACATTTAAGTTTAAAAGAAGGGGTCAGTCACGGGTGGTACACACCTTTAATCCCAGCATTCAGGAGGCAGAGGCAGGTGAATCTCTGTGAATTCACGGCCAGCCTGGTCCACAGTGAGTTCTGGGGCAACCAGTACTGAATAAAGAGAGCTTACCCCCTACCCCCCCCAAAAAAAAAAGTAAAAATGACATGTTGTCCCTCTCTGTAGCTTTCTAATAACATTTAAATTGTGACCAATGGTTCTTCCAACATTACCCATTTCTAAGACTCCAAAAATGATAGAATTTTACCTTATTGAGAGACTGCAGATGTAGCTCAGCCTTAGAGTCCTCACCTGACCTGATAAAGGTCCTAGGTTCAATCTCTAACATCACAAAAGCAAAACCCAGAAATGTGTGGTACATTTCAAAAATAAGACAGTATATCTCTTTTAAATCTATCATGAGACATGTAAATAACAGCGATTTGACACAATTAGTATACGTTCTTTAACATGCGACCAAAGTTTCGTCAGTCGGCCCTCTTGCTCCTGAAGTTCAAATTTCTTCTGCAGTTCCTTTACTTGATTTTTATTTTGAGGTAATAACAATTTTGTGCTTTCAGCATTATGCTGGCCACCTCTATGATACGACTGTGTTTGTCTGCACTAGAACAGTTCATATAAATTGCAATTAAAGGATTCTTCCCTCTGGCCACAAAGGTCGATTTCACTACAAGTCATCTAGTTAGCATTATTACGAGACTCCAATTACTGCAGGTATTCTAAAGAATAACGAATGTGCTGTATGAGAGAGCTGGAGCAGAGACCTTTGACCTAAAGTTAGATGGGAACTGCAGGAGTGGACATATAAGAGGGAAGAAGAAGCAGAAGACCATAGAGAAATTCCTACTAGCTTGTAGAAGAATAAGAATGAACAAACCTTCCTATGGGCTCCATTCAAATTTTATGTGTTTGTGTACTGGCTGAAAAATCATGGAACCCAGGGATCCTTTATTTTGAAAATCTTTGGGTAGATGAATTTACTTAAAGCTACATTTGTACAGTAAGAAAGGGTGTCTTACTTATATTGTTCCAATGAGGAAAAACCTTATAACTTTCTGAACATGCCTTTAAAGTATCATCGTCATTATTATTATTACTATTATTATTATTAGTGTGTGCATGTGTCTGTGTATGTGTGTACTTGCAAAGGGGTTGGTAAAAGTTAAGGAGTTTGAACAATATTATCATCCTTATTGCTTCCAGCTGTATTTTGACATGACTTTACTTTGGCCTGAAGAATTGGTTGCTTCTCTCAACTCTCTAAAGACCTGGAATTACTGGCTTTACCAATGTTGATTGCTAGCTGTTGATAGAGATCACTTCTCTTAGGAAAATGGTGTCTTCCATCTTTGCAAGGAGTCCCTCGACCCTTGTCAGTTTGAAAGGCTCAGCGGAGGAAGCGCCAGCTAAAACGTCCCACCATTTTCTTTAACATTTTCTCTTGAAGTTTCAGCCCTGAGCCATCAGCATTTACTCTGCTTTCCGGGTCACTGTGGAGAGCAATTCTTCACTGTCTAATAATAACAGGTAGCTTTCCAGATAACTATAATGATGCTCTTGTGCCCACTTCCTGACTCCTACCAGAATCTATGCTTTAGTACGCAAGTTCAGTTTCTGTATTGAGATCCCAGCTGGGTGGTGGTGGCACACGCCTTTAATCCCAGCACTCCAGGAGACAGAGGCAGGCAGATCTCTGTAAATTCGAGGCCCCTAAAGAGTGAGTTCCAGGATAGCCAGAGCTATACAGAGAAACCTTGTCTCTGAAAACCAAAGATATCCCAAATAACTCTAGTGTGTGTATATAACAATCCCAGTTAAAGCGGCAGTGGGCTGACCTAGATGCTTCATCATGGGACTCTACCACCTCTATTCCTATGCTGGCCTAGAAAGTCACTACCCTTATCAAAGAAGGTTCAACATCACATCCACTTGCTAGGTAGAAGAGATGTAGAAAACGAGGTACCTCATCCTCCGAGGACATGGGCAGAACCTCCAGGTTTTCATAGTCTACTCATGAAACCCACAGTCTAGGAAATGTCCCTTGTTGGACAGTCGCCTCAAATTGCAACCCGGGGAGAAGTGGAGAGTAGCTATCGGATGATGAACAGCAGACTCAGTGTGCTGCAGGATATATTGTGAATACCAACTTCACTACATAACATCAAAGGCATCACACAGAACATCGAGATTAACGGCAGTGCGGTTATTTCATCAGGTCATGTGATATTGTCTGTTCAGAGACTGTCTTCTGTAAAGAAGGACCCAGTTACTGTCATCACTCTCACAAAGGACTCTTTGTAGAACTTTCGATGGTGTTTGTCCTTTCAGAGAAATGGAAACAGCATGTTTCTATTCCCCGGTACCTAAATTGCTCACATAAGTAGTTTGAAGGATCAGACTCCAAATGTAGTGCATTGGGCTTGAGCTCCCAAAGTCCAGCAGAAGAGTGGGGGGAGTGAGAATATGAGCAAAGAGGTCAAGAACATGATGGGTTCACCCACTGAAACAGTCTACCTGAGCTAATGGAACTCACCAACTCCAGCCAGACAGGGAAGGAACCAGCACAAGACCAAACTCATCCCTCTGAATGTGGCTGATAGTTGTGTGGCTGGGGCAGACTGTGGGGCCACTGGCAGTGGCACCAGGATTTATCCCTACTGCTTATACTGGCTTTTTGGGAACCTATTCTTTTTCCATGGATACCTTGCTCAGCCTAGATATAGTAGGGAGGTCCTTGAGCCTTCCCCAAGGCAATGTGCCTTACCCTCTCTGAGGAGTGGATGGGGGTAGAGATGGGGATAGGTGGAAGGAATGGGAAGAGGAGAGGGAGAGGAAACTGGATTTGGCATGTAAAATAAAAAAGCTAGATTGTTTTCTTTAAAAAAAATAGAGAAAAGAAAAGAAATTATGAAAACAAGAAGGAAAAACAACCTCCTATTTTCTCCTGCTTTTTTTTTTCCTCAGAGTGTTTTTTTTCATGTGGCAATATTAGTTAAATTGATTTCTAACTACTTCAAAATAAAAGTCCCAAGTGAATAATAGTATTCAGATTACTTGGGTAGAGAACTCATTCAGAAAGTATAAAGCATCTTCCTTCCTTCCTCTCTTTCCCTCTTTCTTTCTTTCTTTCTTTCTTTCTTTCTTTCTTTCTTTCTTTCTTTCCCCCTCTCTCTCTTGTCCTTCCTTCCTTCCTTCCTTCCTTCCTTCCTTCCTTCCTTCCTTCCTTCCTTCCTTCCTTCCTTCCTTCCTTATGTTTTGGTCTTTATGAAACCATTTCACCATGTAGATAAAGTATACATATTAAAAGATGTGCAGTTACTTGATTACACCAAAAATTGTTCTCGCCAAAATGAAAGCTTCAGTGTTTGCACTAAATCCTCTTGAACTAGAATACCTGATACTATTTTATGTTAAATTTTGAAGACCTAGATCCCTTCTTTCCACTTTTGTCACTTAAAGCAGCTAGGAAGGTACACACTTCCATTCTGTCAATCAGTCTCTGACTCCTTCACACACACACACACACACAAAGGCAGCCGTGAAAATGACTGAAGTTTTCAGATGAACATGGTGGCTCAGAACTATTTCCGGAACAAGATATCATATTAGACTTGGATGTTTGGAAATAATTAGGCTCAAGCCCCTTGAGAATCTTTCAGATAAGTTTCAGGAGGTTGCAGAAGAGGGAGTTGCGGAGCATTGATCAGAGATGGATCCGGGACATGAGGACCGACACACTGTGGTCCCTTCATCCTCAGCCTCTGAAAAAAACCGGAAGAGTAGAATATTTGGTATCATGGTAATGCAACAAAAAAAGGGGGGGACAGCCAGGAGTTAGACTTGCATATGCCCTTATCAGAGAAATGGGAACACTCTGAGCTGTAGATTTGGTCCCATCTTCCCGAAGCTTACACCAAGGTGAAGGGAGCCGAGAGACAAGGTCAGAAATTGGACAGCTGATGCAGTTAACTGTTTCAACACATTCCTATTGTCTAACGCAAACCGGGTTTTAAAATGGAGTGTGTCTTCTGAGAGATTTCAGCAATAGATGTTCTGATAATTAATTTCTGTGCAACGCGTGTCAACGTCAATATACTGGGCCAGACTGAAACCTTCATAGCCCATAAAGCCTTTGTAGTGACCTTTGGATGAATCATTGAGTCTCGGGTGTAATTGCAGAAAGGAACTTTGCTCTCGTTTAATTTTCCCTTCTCCATAGTTACCAAGACTTAGACTTATAAAAGCTACAGAAAATCTTTGTATGAATAGATAACAGGTGCTTAAAGAACTTACGACTTCACTGGTAACGTAGTTAATTAGTGGCACAGGGCTGACAGCATAGCAGGAAACATGACATCTGTGGTCGGACTCAAGATAGCTACACATAGTCACCATGCCTAGAAATCCAAGATGTCAGAGAGCAAACCCCTAGCCCAGGAATATAACCCCCAGGAAATCTCCAGGCCCCCTCTGCAACCACATGCATCTCCTCACTGGTTAAGAGCTTATGGTTTAGTTCTCAATCCAAAAGAGCCATTTTTCCCCAAAATTGTGTTTCCTTTTCTACATGTGGACTGCAACTTTCAAATGGGTTATAAATGTATTTTAATTAAACAAATGGAAATGAAATAGTATGGAAAAATAAAAGAGACAAAAAAAGAGAAAGAAGACATTTTATTTTGGTTGCACACATTTTTTGTGTAAGTTTGTTGGTCCCAAGACCATTGCTAATTCTTTAGAAGTAGAGACATGGGCATCGATATATAAAAGAGGTGATGAGCCAACTCTCCCAAAGTGTGTAACCCAATGTGTAGCATTTCTCCCAGAAAAAGGATACATATAATGCCAGGCATAATCACAATGTATTAAAGAACAAAGAAGACCAAAAGTTAAAAAGAAAAAAAACGTATTTAAATGTTTGTGTATAGTTTAAACGACAAACTTCAAACTCGAGTAAAACTTTTTCAATTTCATATTTTAAAAAAATCAGTATTAATTGCAAAGAATGTTCAAAGAATTTCAAAAAATGTTCTTCAAAGAAGTTCTCAAGATACTTGGTTTAATTTTACTCTGCCCTAGTCTTCCTTTCTACAAACCACAAATCTAAGAATGGTCATTCACTTTCTCATCCTATTCCATTATCCCATGTCTTTCACATAGAGTTGTTATGACAGCTGAGCAGCGGTAGTGCACACCTTTACTTCCAGCCTTTGAGAGGCAGAGGTAGGCCGATCTCGATGAGTTCAAGCCCAGCCTGCTCTACAGTGGTTTACAGAGCAAGTCCCAGGACACAGAAAAACACTGATAAAATACATTTCCATTCAACAATGAAAGTGTAGGAGAAAAAAAAAATCAACTATCAGCCCCATTATTTAAAGTAAATAGTGATTTTTTTTTCAGAAAACAATTTACTTTAAGGTGCATAATAAAGACACATGTAGATGCCACTACACAGTGTCTTCTGTGTCTTTGAGTTATACATGTATACAACCAAACATAATTTGAGTTCAAATGAAGACCAAATATGGGAAGCATCATTGCATGTCAGTCTTTCCACTGGAAGAAAGGTCCCCTGATACCTTGGGGTGGGGGTGGGGGACGTGGACATTCCTTTTAAACACAGTATCAGCTTCATAGTTCTCTGACCTCATACCCCTGTGTGTACCAGTCTTCCGTGTTCTTCATCCCGGCAGAGAGTGCAGAGAGATCTGAAGGAAATTCTCACAGGGAGGCTGCATGATCCCACACTCCCACTCCACTCAGACTGCAGCTGGAAGACAGAGATGAAATGTGAACGGGGTGTGGCGGCACTCTGGGATTCAGTGTGGCCAGGGCCTGAGCCCGGTTATCTCTGCCTTACTCACCCTGGGCTCTCCGAGCCCTATCTCTGATTCATTCCGTTTCTACCCTCTGGACCTTGAACATAAAGAGCTGGTGTTTCAGAAGGATCAGAAGCAATTATCGTCTGATGCAGGGCCCCATGTGAGAGCTGGAAGATCCTTCCCCTGAGGCCCCTCCTGCAGTCCTTCCATTCCTTGTGCCATTGACCTCCTCCTGTGGACCCCAGACACACGCAACACAATCAGGCTGCACGTACAGATATTCCCTAAGTGTGCAATACAAATTCCCTAGGTGTGCACATACAGATTCCCTAGGCGTGTACATACAGATTCCCTAGGCGTGCAATACAGATTCCCTGGGTGTGCAATACAGATTCCCTAGGCGTGCACATACAGATTCCCTAGGCGTGCAATACAGATTCCCTGGGTGTGCAATACAGATTCCCTAGGCGTGCACATACAGGTTCCCTAGGTGTGCAATACAGGTTCCCTAGGTGTGCAAAGCTTCTTCTTGAGCTTTCCACATGGGTTCATTCAGAGCCTTGCTCTATTCCAGATGCTCTACTCCCTGCCCCTCATGACTCGGGAATCTATGATGAAGAGGGGGAAGAAAAATTGGAAGAGCCAGAAGTAGTGAATGACCCCAAGGAAAGAGCATCTTCTGGATATATCAGGGCTGACACACATATGAACTCACAGAGGCTGTGGAAGCACACAGGAGACAGGCATGGGTCAAACTCAACACTATCTCAGCGCTGAGAAGGGGAAGTGGACAAAAGTTCCGCCCCTAACCAAAGAACTGTTTGCAAGTGTTGCCTGTTGGGAAATACAACCACACTCCAGGGCAGGCCCCATGCCAAGGAGTAGTTGGCCAACTCAAAATGAACTTCATGGTCTTTTACGTGCTTTGTTTTGCTTTGGTATTACTTTTTCCCACTGGGATTTGTTGTTGCTGTTGTGTTTTTGCTTTGATTTTCATTTTTGGAAGTTTTTTGCAGCGGGGGGGGGAGAACACAAAGTTGGATGGATAGGAAGGTGAGGAAGGTCTGGGAGGAGTTGGTGTGGATGGGGAGAAAATATGATCACATGTATTGCATGGGAAAAAATTTAAAGAAAAATCACAACAAAACTTTCCCACTATCCATACCCTGCTCTAGCTTTCTTCACGATGCTTCTCAATATCCCTAAGGCTAATGCTCATCATTTCCCTAAACTCTGCCCTCTCCAGCAGAATACAAGTTCCCTGGGGCTGGGGTTTCCATTGACTTGCTGCTTCATCTCCAGCACCTCAAGCAATGAGTAGTGGGCATTAGGAAATAGCTATTGGGTAAAGGAATAGATCTCAGGGCCAGGGATGTGGCTCAGTGGGTGAATGTACTCATCACCAAGCCTAACACCGTGAGTTCAATCAGCACCCAGGACCTAACACGGTAGAAGGAAAGAACAGAGTCTCTCAAGTTTTCCTCTGACTTCCACATGTATGCTGTGGCGCACGTGTACCAATACATATACATATATGAAATATATGAATAAATAAATGAATTAGAAAAAAGATAAAACAAGTAGCGGGGTGGGGGGGGCAGAAAGCTAGGCGCTTCCAGATGTCAACAATGGCAAGTGCGATGGAAACCTCGAAGGTCATGTGACACCGAGCCCGCAAATCAGCGGTCTTGCGTCTCCTTTCAGTGCCTGAGTTCACTGAATTGCGAGTATCTGGTGTGGACCTTCGGAATCTTCCTGTGCACTAATCACGACCCTGACTTGCACCCTCTTCTTTTGGGGACTCTCCATCTGCTTTATTTGGCTTTAAATTCAACCCTCCTCTCTTCAGCCCTGTGCGTCAGCTTGGACAGAACCCCAAATGATGCTCCTGCTAGCTAGTTCTTCAGCCTCACCTCAGCTAGTCTGGGCCTCCTGGGGCCTAGTTAGTCCCCACTGTCCTGGTTAGTTTTTGTGGTTTTCTGAACACCACTTAGAACCCCCGGGAAGCAGAAAGTTGTTGTGGGATATTTGTACACCGTGTGAAGGTGTATTGCTGTGATTGGCGTGATAAAAAGCTGAATGGCCAATAGCTATGCGGGAGGTATAGGTGGGATTTCCAGGGAAAGAAAGGAAGAAGAGGAGCAATCTAGGCACACAGGAGAAGCCAGGAGATGCAGAGGGAAACAGGAGGTACAAGATGGAAGAGATAGAACATGGATTAATATGACTGGGTTCATTTAAGCTATAAGTGCTAACTACTTAGGAACAAGCCTAAGCTCTAGGCCAATCTTTCATAATTAGTAAGAAATCTCCCTGTTATTTTGGGGGAACTGACTGGCAGGACAGAAAAAGATTTGTTATAGGAACCTCAGCTGGAGAATTTTGTCCCCGTTAGACTAACATGTGGCCATGCCTGTGAGAGAGGGCTTGACTGATGATTGATGTGAGAGGACCCAGCTTCCTGTGGGCATCACCATCCCTAAACTGATAGTCCTGGGCTGTCTGAGAGAAAGAGATACCCTGTAAGTAGTGGTCTTCCGTGTTTTCTGCTTTGGTTCCTGGCCTGACTTCCCTCAGTGATGGGTTGTGACCTAGCAATGTATGACAAGCACACTCTTTCTTTCCCCAGTTTTTTTTTTAGGTGGGGTGGGGGTGTCAGGGTGTTTTACTAAAGCAAACTAGACAACCAACTTTACCCATAAAGCTAGCCAACCCCTTTCTCACCTCCAGCTTTTATAGAGACAAATCTTTCATGATTATTAATATCATACTCACCGGCTAGACTGGTTAGTTATCTGAACCAATCCCCTTTTCAAATCAAAGTGATTTGAATCATTTCTGTCGCAACTGAAAGAGTCCTGATCAGTATAATGACAGATGCAACCATTATGTGACTGAGGTCTCAGCCTAACACACAACTAGAATATAGATTAAGGACCTGGCAAAAATATCTCCTAGTCTAGATTAGGTCCTCTTGACAGATATTGGATAGTCTGAATAAAAATTCTTGATAGGCTAACAAATGCCAAGGAGATTAAAAACCAAGGTTAATCATCTGGGCGTGGAGGTACACACCTGTAATGTCAGCACTTGGAGAGAAGAGACAGGAGGACCATCTATACGATGTCATCTTTGCCTACACCGTGAGTTTACGGTAAAGCTACATAAGGAAAAGAATGAGATTAACTCTAAAACCCCTGTTGTGATCCCTTAGCTTCAACACACTTTCCTACCTCTGGTTGAAGACTGCAACTTCAATAGAAGCACACCATTTGTACGGCCAGATTAGAATAGGAAGAGATCTGACTGGTGAAGAAAGGATGTCAAGAGCATGGCTGAATTATTTCCTGTCTAACTACAACAAGAAATCTGCAGCAGAAATCCACAAGCAACAGCAGATCTTCCAGTGTCTGGGTACTATTAGAAAGTCTTCTGAAAACAGAGAGTAAGAAATTCCAATTAGACTTCCAAATTTAAAAGTCCCGATGAGACGGGATCATCAGTGAGTGTTTTTGACAAGTAATCCAGGGCTTTGCTAAGGATGAGATGGTCCTGATATCATCATCCCACTGATTCCCCCTATGTTGAAAAAAAAAAGGTAGTTTATAGAACATGCACGTGTATGTT
Organism: Chionomys nivalis; assembly: GCF_950005125.1. Classification (NCBI taxonomy): domain Eukaryota; kingdom Metazoa; phylum Chordata; class Mammalia; order Rodentia; family Cricetidae; genus Chionomys; species Chionomys nivalis. Next base: position 19,386,810 of record NC_080110.1, read on the forward strand.
TGTATGTATCTATGCATGTGTATTTGTATGTGTGTGTGCATATGTATACACTGATCATTTTTATGTTCCCCTTATCAAAAGGCATAAAATACTTTTGGGAGAGTAGTGGCCTCTTAAAAATCTCTCTCAAAACACTATCACAACATTAGCTAAGTGAAAACTCTAACCTTTGAAAGTATCTTTCCTAATGTATTTCCTTATCTCATGAGTATGAAAGACTATCTGTTCGCATGTGTGAGTACACCATGTGTCGGCTTGGTGCCTGCAGAGCTTAGAGGAAAACACCAGACTCTCCGGAAATGTAGTCATGAGTGTCTTGCGAGCCACCCTGTGGGTGCTGGGGATCCACCCTGGGTCCTTTTTAAGAGTAACCAGTAGTTCACACCACTGACCCATCTCCCCAGCCCCTGGTGTATATTTTGTTGATTTGTTTTCTTTTCTTCTTCTTCTTTTGTTTTTTATTATCTTCATCTCACTTGCAAACTGCCTGAGTTCTTTTTACGGTTCCCAGCATTCTATTTCGGAATGTACTCAACTTGTATTTCAAGTATCTTTTACCAGATGTCATCCCACTGGTTCACTGTGTGCCTCCCACCTACTCATTTTTTTTCTGCTACTCACAAGGAATCCAGCATCAAACACACTGGATCGTCTCTCTGCCCTTATTCTGCTTTTGAACAAGTGACATAACCGTGCCCACCCCTCATCCTTTGATCTGCTTATTGAACTGCAAAGTTCAAGATGAGATTTTACATGCAGGCTCTAAACTCCGTGGCTTATTCCCGTAGAACACCAGTTGCATAAAGACGAGGGTTTGGTGGATTTAATGCTGCAGTTCGACCTCGACAATAGTTCCAAATAGCAACTTAATGCATATTTCAACTGAATAAAAAAAGAAAAGTACGAAGGAAGGTAAAAGATGGCTATGCTAGCTGGGACCAGCATCATTCTCTCTGATCAGTGCCTCAGAAACACTGCTGCGTAACAGTGCTTATGAGCAAATGTGTACCCAGCTCTCAGTAACTCTCCACAACCCCCACATTCCTTCTCACCATCTGACTTTAAATTTTTTCCCCTCCGTTCCTATTCCATGACATTTGAAAATCAGCACAGCAAACGAAGCATGAGCACTAATTAATTAACGTACTCATCAACAGCCTAGAATGAGGTCTGCGCTAAGGGAGATCAGACAGCCGGGGGAACACCAGCAGTGGCCGTGATTCCCAATCTGGTGAGATACTTGAATGAACTTGTCCACAAAACTGATGCCTATAAGATATAAGGCTCTTCGCGCAGGGAGGAAAGGAGGATGCATGTTCAGTGCTGGAGATTCTGTGAATCACCTGGCAAGCAAAACCTAGAGTCAGAAGTACCTATCTGTCACTGAGGACTGAGCAAAGTCCTGGCAGGCATTAAGTAATATTAAGGAAATCCAAGGATATTTTCCAATCAATGTGAAAGCCACAAGGGCAAAGACCTTTGCCTCTAATACATACTTTGCCATAGCCACACCTCACTAGTCTTGACATTGTATACTTCCTTGGTAATTATTTAACTGAGTGAATAGTGAATCAACCTTAGCTGGCTTTTTTTTTTTTTCAGTAAAAGGACAACAAGAACTAGAAATAATTCTTTTTATTTATTTATTTCTTAAAAATTTCTGCCTCCTCCCCGCCACCGCTTCCCATTTTCTTCCCCCTCCCCCAGTCAACTCCCCCTCCCTCAGCAGCCCGAAGAGCAGTCAGGGTTCCCTGCCCTGTGGGAAGTCCAAGGATCTCCCACCTCCTTCCAGGTCTAGTAAGGTGAGCATCCAAACAGCCTAGGCTCCCACAAAGCCAGTATGTGCAGTAGGATCAAAAACCAGTGCCATTGTTCTTGACTTCTCAGCAGCCCTCATTGTCCGCTAGAAATAATTCTTATACCAAAACAATTCAACTTGAAAAATCCCAGTGGTTTAAATACACAGGGAAGATGTGATCTCTCTGTCTTTTCCTGCAGATGACTTCATTTTCAGGTGGCTATCACCTACCCAAGCTGCTAACTTTTGCAGTCACAAGAAAAGGGAGCGGGGATGGGAAAGAGGAGGCATCTTTCAAAGTACATAAAGCATACTGCATTCTACAAGGCTTCTACCTGAATGACATCATTTGTGAGCCCCTAGCTGGAGCTGAGATTTTGAGAGCGTGTGAAGGGCTGACTGATCATCCTCTTGGAAGGTGGAGTGGTGCCTGCTTCACCCTAACCAGCAGAGCGGAGGGAGAGGAAGGGAACCACCAAAGGGAAACGCATTAAGGAAATTTCCTAGAAGGAGTGTGAGCTCCGTGATGGATAGATGGTAGATGTTCACCACAAAGACGGAGTAGCCCAGGCTCGACAGGGCTTGGCTGACTCAGATCACCTCCCAGCAAGCCCTAGGCATGAAATCTCAAAGTTCTGATAGCAGGCAACACAGGATAGTTTGGGCACTGATTTGGGTAACTAAGGAGCGTGACTCAGCCATGAGCCAACATAGTAGAAACTGTTACTGAAGCAAGCAAGGAGACATCAAAACAGCTCCAGCTTCCAGGCTGTGTGTGAGTAAGTTCTCATATACTTCCCCGAGTGCAAACATAATTGGTTTTGGCGAAATCGAGGATGGGGTAGCATTCAAAGCTGAATCAGAGAGTGTAGGAGTATTTAAGATGTTAGGTGCAGGACTTCCGAGTGCCGTCCCAGGGACACGTTCGCTGTCTATAAACGGCACTGTGCCTGTCATCGAAGTTCAGACTCTTAAACTCTGCGATGGAGGCCAGCAAGGCGGCTCAGTAAGTAAAACACCTACTGGGCAACCGTGAGTTCAAACCCTAAAACCTGTGATACAAAAGCCAGATGTGGTATTGGTAAATCCCAACCCCAGGACACTCCTACCACAGGATGAGAGATACAGACAAGAGAATCCACTTTGGGGGCATTTGTATCAAGTGCCCAGAAATAACAAAAAAGACCTTGCCTCGTAAACCAGGTGAAGGGAGAAAAACTGAAAATCTTTCCTTCTGACTTTCACACACACAAATAAACTGGGGCTATGCCCCCCGGTTCCATACAAATAGAGTAAATATTTTAAAGTCGTATGGATACAGCTGCAAAGGTACCCCATGGACACTTGACCTTCAGGATCTCACGTCGCTCCCCACCTTCCTCCGCTCACACCATTATATTATTTTCTCACGGGTGAAGATAAGCAGTACCTCCAATGAAGGCAGAAATCTCTCTCCTGTATATGTGTGTATGTCATAGATGTGCGTTCCATCCACTCCTGCCTCTTATCTACTCAATGACCTAATCTGGCCTATTATACATCCTACACATTGCCAGGCTCCTTCCCCTTCCCTCAAGCAGTTGGCAGGATCCAGGCTTTCATCACCTTCGTGCGGAGTCCTTCATTTGTCCTTCCTGGAATTCCCCATACAGTGATGCACAGTTCTAAGACCCGTAGTCTACGCAACTCTGTCTTCCCGTAGCATTCCATAACAACCTTTCCCGTAATATTCCAAAATCATACTGTAATATTGCTTTATATGCTTGCCCCATTGACTAGATAGTGACCCAGTCAGAAAGCACTTAACGCTGTCTTATGTACTCAGCATAATGAGACCTGGTGACTCCTTCCAGTCCCTGGTGAATCACATGCCATGCTCCAAACATCACTTCCTGCCTCTCACATCTCAACCAGGATGTGAACAGTTAGACTTTGGCATGTACGGTGCAATCGTTCAGATTTTTTATGAATCAGATATAAATACAGGAGATAGCCAATTAGAATGTGGTAGAGGAACTTCATCTTTTCTGAGACAGCTTTGGCTCTGTAGCCCAGGCTAGCCTCGAACTCAAGATCCTCCTGCCTCAGTTTCCCACAAGTTAAGATTATAGGCATTCGTCGCTACGCTCCGCAAGAACACTGTGCTTTATTAGGGATGCTTTTGCTGAGTCCACGATACATTTTCCTCAGCAGTTTGCCGATGCAATGGCCTGTGGTTCTGTAATGTGCATATTATATATTCAAAGATGAAAGAAAGCATTCCAAACTCGGGCGGTCTTCCCTCCACTGTAATTATAGAGAACTTCCTTTATACCATCATGCTGGAGACAATCCAGAGGATCTCTGGGTATCGGGGGACACTATCATAACAGTCTAACCTGTAGAAGTAATCAAACAGAAGTTCCAAGTTAGAAGCCCAGCATTCTTGCCACGGGCAAGCAGCAAACTTTCTTATAAGACTGATAGGCTCACTCACAGGCGACCATTTCAGTTCACCTACTTAAGTGTTTTGATTATGTAACATAATGCAATTTTTAATCATGTTTCTAGGTTACCGTGCTTGTTTACCACTGTTTTGATTGTGATATATGACCTGCTTTAGCTATTCAGACAAGAGACATTACATAATGTGATTATAGGTGTATACACTAAAGTAAAATTTCTTACTTGAGTCTCTGACAGATTCCAGCTTAAATGAGAATTTAATGTGCCACCTCTTTAGCCTTCTTTGCAAGAAAGTTCATTTGAAAGTCAGTTTTATCGCTTTAAAAAGGTGAAAGCAACAATGTTGTCTATATATTTTTAGACACTATGACTAATACCCCTTTTAAGGTGATATTTTTGTTTTCACAAAGTGTCATACTGGAGGATGTTCATCTAATAACTCCGGTGAATACTTTAGAAGTAATCCTGATCACTTGGCTTAGACCCTTGATACCGTGTGATAAACAGTGTAGATGACTTTTGCTTTGCAGAAATGAGTGATCTGAAGTTTAATCAGATGTGGGAGTAGGAAGGATTAAAAAACATTAAATGTACAAATGAGAGCTAATGCTATTTCATAGGAATATTTTGTAAATCGGCAAATACATCAAAGCAGCCAAATCATTTCAAAAGACTTTAAGCCTTGGGGGCTAGGGAAATGGCTCAGTCAGTAAAGCGCTTGGTAACCCACCTATAATGCCCACCCTTGGGAGTCATAAACCGGAGATCCATAGAGCAAGAGGATTATCAAGGCTAGTCACGTGAACTAAGCGAGCTCTAGTTTCAAGTAAGAGACCCTTTCTTACTTCATAAGAAGGAGAATGATAAAGAAAACATACAACATCAACCTCTGACCACATACATCTATGGATACATATACACCTACATGCACACATGCACACACAAACACATGCACACATATACATGTATATACAATAAGACATTAAGTCTTGACTTTTTAGAATAACGCACAATTTTCTCAACAAAAGACATCTGTTAATTAATTTAGCATGCGTGCATGTTTCTGTGTGTTACACTTAAATTTTAAAAGACTACTTTAGGAGCTGGAGGGATGGCTCTGTGGTTAATGGTGCTTGCTGCTCTTCAAGAGGACCCAAGGTTGTTTCCCAACACACATGTCAGTGGCTCACACCTACCTGTGGCTCCAGCTCTCCGGTATCTGACGCCCACTTCTGGCCTCTGGAGGCAGCCACACAGAAGAGACATCCAAATGCACAATCCTGAAGATGGGTAAACACAGAAGAAAATCCTGTAAAACTTCACAACATCTAACACATTTAACTGCTGTCAGCTGAGAGGGTGACACTTCTAAGCACCAACATAGAAAAGTAAACGTGGGTTGGGCAGATGTTTCAGAGTGTGCAAACGCCTGTGGTTAGCCATGTAAATCTGCCAGCCAGAGTTCAGTCTCTGGAGCCACAGTGTAAGGAGGTGGCCAACTCAACTCTTGACCTCTTGATAGCTTTCCTCTGCCCTCCGCCGTATTCACGTACACCTACCGCAAAGAGACACATACTCTAACAGTGCACACATTTTGAAAAAACTAAAACCTTTTTTATCTTTCCCTCGACATGAATTTCTATAACTCATTAAAACAAGCTCATTCATACACAACAAAGGCTACTTATGTCTACCGATGACCCGTATTGGATTTTCACATGGTAGGACTTTAGTAAAGATAAGAGTCATATAGGCATAATTTCTGTCACTTTCGAATGGCATAATCTATTAAGCCCTGGAAACCATTTACTGTTTACTAGACATAAATACTAGATTGAAACTATATAGAGCTAATCTATAAGGATATGGACTCTGAACTTTCATATAGACAACTACACAGTGATTTCTATTGAATTATGTTACCTAGTATGTGTGTGTGAGAGAGAGAGAGAGACATAGAGAGAGAGAGACATAGAGAGAGAGAGACAGAGACAGAGAGACAGAGAGACAGAGAGAGAGAGAGAGACAGAGACAGAGAGAGAGAGGTTGAGATTCTTACCACTGATTCACTGGGTGTTGGATCAGTAAAATTAACATTCCTATCTCATTCATCTCGTAGAAACAGGTTCACATGTCCCATGCCAGTGGGGGAGGGCACTGGGGTAGCCTTCACCTTATAAAATGCATATTTTGTTCATTTGTTCACCAAGCGTTGAATAGTAGTAAGAGTTTCCTCACATTTTGATACAGTTCACACGATGAGGGGTGTCTAGCACTTCAGCATTTTATGTGGCCAAGACAGGTACGCAATTACAAAGGGAAAAGACCCGCTGGGAGGGGCCAGGGTAAACCATCCTGCCGATGTATTATTTGGATTGACAAACAGTGTCTTCAAGAATTTCCCAAGATTCAATAATTTGATGCTTTTCTGTTAAAAAATCTAGATTGGGAGATTCTATAAACAGTCAAAAGATGGAGAAACATGGGGCTCACATAAGTTTCTGGACTGAGCTAAGGACTGTTACGTCCATCAGTAGCTATGATCCCTGCAGGTTAGAAATTCTCTCCACGCTACATATACGCTGTTTGCTGTTTGTATTACTTCTGCAACTCCTGGGTTTCATAGAGAAGATATTGTAATGATCTGGTAAACTAATTCACTGTGGTTTTATTTTTTCTTTTTCCTCCTATTGCCCTGACGATTAGGACCCTTACAAAGAAAGACATTCTTTCTTAGCGTTTTTCAAACACATTCTTTGTAAGTGCCTTATAACCCTTTAAAGGAAAAGAATGTTTTCCCATTGGCTACTTATCTAGAAAAATGAAGTCTTTCTACTCAACGTATTATTTGCCATTTTTATTTTTTACTGTTTTTTATTGGGCTATATATTTTTCACCGCTCCCCCTCCCTTTCTCCCCCCTCCCCTTTCACCCTTGCCCATGATTCCCATGCTCCCAATTTACTCAGGAGGTATTTGTCATGTTTTAAAATACAGTTTTGAAAATAGACCCCTAGAATTATCTACCCCGGTATTAGTGCGACATCTCAACAATGGCTTCTGAATGACATCACCCCCTACGTAAAACGTGTTTTCACAGAGGTAGCTCAAAATCAAGGTAGCTGGACGTGAGCTTGTAGAAATTCATATATATTTGCATGTCTCTCTTTTTTTTTTTCAGAAGAAAAAAAAATGTTTTTTTCAGCTGTGTTGTTTTTGCAATCTTTGGAGAATTTCACTGAAGAGATGGAGGAGACATTTTTCATATTGAAGCGTGGTGAGATATAAAGAGAACACGCCTCCATTTCTGCTGATCTTCAGCACTTTGTATATCTCCTCGAAACTTCTCTGATTTATGCAAATGGACAGAGAAGGGAAAGCAGTTTGTGACGATTCTGACGTGTGTCCTTTTAAAATAACAATGTTCAGAATCTTTTTTTTTGTTTGTTTGTTTGTTTGTTTTTTGTTTTTTGAGACAGGGTTTCTCTGTGGCTTTGGAGCCTGTCCTGGAACTAGCTCTGTAGACCAGGCTGGTCTCGAACTCACAGAGATCCGCCTGCCTCTGCCTCCCAAGTGCTGGGATTAAAGGCGTGCGCCACCATCGCCCGGCCAATGTTCAGAATCTTGACAAAGCAGTCTGCCAAAAGATGGGTCACAATGTTCAAGGTTTACCTTGGGGCAAGGGCCTGAGGCAGAAAAGGTTCTTCACAGAAGCACAGAAGCGTCCCTAGTGTTAGTGCACAGAAGCGTCTCTAGAGTTAGTGCGCAGAGACGTCCCTAGTGTTAGAGACGGGCCTCCTGTATCTTCAAGGACATTTCATTTGTATCTCCTTCTTAAGGATTTAACAGATTTACCCCCAAAGTCTTAAAAGTGTCTTCCAGACCTGTTCAATATAAGAGAGTTACATGTTTATATGTTGATATAAATACTTAATGAAGCAATTTTACCAAATGAAACTTTCCACAAGTTATTTTATGTTAAGATTATCATCTTTGTGCAAGTATACATTATCAACTTTCCTCAAGGAACTATGTTTCAGGGGCAGGGAGATTAAAAGATGAATATCAATCTCAGCTACATGGCAAGATCAAGGCCATCCTGGGTTATAGGAGACTCTGTCTCAAAAACCTGCAACAACAAGAAAAAATTACTATGTCCTTTATTCAATTCAAGATTTTTTTAAAAAACAAAACAAAACTTTTTGCTAATAAAAGACTTGGGGGGAAGACCTGTAAAAATTTATTAATTATTGCACATTTTTTATTATTTACTGCCCAAAATTAGAGATAAATGAGAAATGATGCTCAATCCTTTGCCTCCTGCCTGTTCCGTCTGGAAGTGATACAGTAGGTCATGATATAGAACACACACTGTGCCCACAGCAGAAGAATAATTTCTCCATTCCCTGTAGGAAACTCAGCCTGTGACTTAGAATTCCAACCAGCTGAGTCAACAGGCTAAGGGCAGATAGTGGTGTTTATGCGAATGGTGCATAACAAGTTTTCCCTTCGAAATAGATCATCTCGCTCCGTTCTACCCTCTCTTGTGCCTTTTCCAATGTTATTTTTTAACTCTTTATTCTGAATATGAAAATGGAAGGCTTCCTTTGTTCATACTGTCGAGTGTAAAAACATACTGTCTTCATACCAGGAGCTACTGTTCTGCTCTTCTTTTCTATAAATACATGTCAATTCGGCCTCCTTTTGTTCCGGTGAGTCACACACTCTTTTAATATATATTAGCTGTACAAGTTGCTGGGCTCACTGTGATATTACCATATATGCCCATCTACTCTTCCATCCTTCCCCAACCGCTGTACTCTTCAGACTCTCCAGTCCCTAGTAATCCCTGCTTTCAAGTAAACCTTTTTTTTTTTTTTTCTCACCTAAAAGGAGTACACAATGCTATTCTTTCTGTATCTGGCTCATTGAGCTTTCCGGTCATTTGTTTGGTTTTTTGAGACAGGGTTTCTCTGTGTAGCCCTGGAACTTACTTTATAGACCAAGCTAGCCTCGAACTCATTGAGATCCACCTGACTCTGCCTCCAGAGTGCTGGGATTAAAGGCGTGTGCCACCACCACCTGGTGAAGATACCATTCTTCTCTGTAGCTGAACCATGCTTATCCTTCTGCCATTGGTTGATGTCACAGTTTTTTACTACATACTTTAATGTGGAGACTGGCAGCAGAAGGGGAGACAGCCAGCCAGAATGGCAGTAACGTTTTTCTCTGTAAACTCTTCTCCCTGGGTATTCTGCAACCTTCCTAGGTGACTGGTTCTTTACTATTCTTGTGTATCATGGGCCTCAGAAACTCAATAAAGGAATTTGGGGAATCCTGGTGCTTAGAGTGTTTCCAGAATATTCATGTGCAAAAGAAATCACCTGGAGGGGCTGGAGAGCTGGCTCAGTGGTTAAGAGCACCGGCTTCTCTTTTAGAGGACCCAGGTTCAATCCCCAGCACCCACATGGCAGCTCACAACTGTCTGTAACTTCAGTTCCAGAAGGTCTGATACCCTCATATAGATACACATGTAATCAAAACACCAATGTACATAAAATAAAAATAAATCATTTTTTAAAAAAGAAATCACCTGGATTTTTTTAATTAGATGCCTAAGCTCCTTCCCAACCTTTTATCCAGAAAGTTGGTTGTTAGCATCCCCAAACTCACATTGTTGATCAGTTTCCAAGGGCTTCTTATGCAGAAACAATACCTTGAGAAGCACTGGCCTAGATCAAAAGAGCAAGTTATTACGGGATTATAAAGTGCTCTATTCAGCAACACAAGAAAATTACCACTCTGGAATTCTAGCTGTTGCCTAGCTATTCTACGCACTACAAAGAAGGGCTAGACAGGCACTCTATCTAGTGTTTGCCAGAAAGTCGCAACATGGAAAATATATGGACTTCTTCAAACTGTACAAGAAAATCTAGTTATTATCTAGCAGAAGTAATTGTGCCAAACAATAAGAGGAGAAAATGGTACGGTTTGAAAAGTGGGGGGGAAATGGAAAAAGAAAAAGAAAAAAGAAAGAAAAAAAGAAAAGTGGGGGGAAAGTGGAGGGCATTTCAGGAGCCTCCAGGGGTGGAGTCACCAGTGGCAAAGTGCAGGGTAGTCTGCTCACGGCAATGCTGCCAGGCAGACAGCTCCAAAGGGATGAGCCTGAAGGCTCTCCTCTCTCAGAAACAGGGCACAGCTGTTCTGCCATATCCACGGCTTTCTCTTCTAATACCAGGAAGCCTGAAGATGATATGCTGTCCACTCTATCAGCAAGGAATGACTCAAACGCTTTTCTCTTCCGCTTCAGCATACGATGCTTATGATGCTTCATTCAGAGATGATATGACTCTAATATCTGTTAAAGTCCGAAGTGTCCTAGTTAGGCAACAGCACCAACGGTGGTATAGTTAGGATTATAGAGAAGGACTTCTGTTTTAAAAAATCGACACGAGAGACACTAGAGACAAGTTTACTTTGACTGTAAAGACAAAACACACCTGCCGAGAGTTTAGTGCAGCCAGCAACCAAAGAGATCAGTGGAATCAAGCAACCACAGTGTCCATATTTAGTCAAAAACCATCTCTTTTATTTGTATTCATAAAAAGAGTGCCCGATTCTAAGCATGCCTCGATGGTTCTCAAATTTAAACTGCTTTTCCTGTGGAAATCAGAGTCACTTTTCTGTTGTCCCCTCCTGGTGTCGTTTGTCTTGTTCTTTTTTTCTTCCTCCCTCCCTCCCTCCCTCCCTCCCTCCCTCCCTCCCTCCCTCCCTTTCTTCTTTCTTTCCTTCTTCTTTTTCTTTTCTTTTTTTTTTTTAATCCTCCTCCCTCCTGTAAAGGCAGGATCAGATAAGAGTCTGGTTAGATTAAGTCAACAATTTTGGGTGTGAACCCTACCCCCACTGACTCCGTAGCAGAGTAGCTACACTAGCAATTATTTGGTTGCCAGTGACCCTGGCTTTAATCACAGTCTTAAGTGCTGGGCTGTCTCCATTGGAAAGGGAAGATTTTTTTCCCCTTTGGCTATTAACAGATATTCTCTGGGGTGACATTGAACACACTAAATGAATATCCTCCTCCCAATCAGCTTCCCCATCAAAGCGTGTGATCAAACTGGACTCTCTGAATGTGGCTGACAATGGGGGCTGACTGAGAAGCCATCGACAATGGCACTGGGACCTGTTTCTACTGAATGTACTGGATTCTTGGGACCCTAGTCTATTTGGATGCATACCTTCCTAGGCCTGGATGTAGGGAGTAGGACCTTGGACTTCCGACACCCTGCCCTCTCTCAAGGATGAAGGGGGAGGAAGGAGGGTCAGTGGAGGAGCAGGAGGGGAATGGGAAGAGGGGAGGAACTGTAAATTTTTGAATGGAAAAAGAAAAAAAAAGAAAAAAAAAGAAACCCGATTCCTCCAGAGGGAAATTCAATGGCTACAATCAGGACACCAGGAAATGCCATGGAAAGATATTTTTCATAATTTTTGTTTCATATTTATGACTCCTTTTCTGACAAGACAAATATATAGGAGAGGCTCCTAGGCTAACTTAAACAGTTTCACTTTTTGCTTACAAATGGTTTATCTTCTTTCTACCTCATAAATTAGCACTATGTAAGTGGACAAATTCTCCAGGCTTTTGAGAAAGAAATATATCTATAGTTGCATTTCCAGATACCATTGAATTAGACATTTTCACATTTTCTTTAAAATGCGTGAAAGTTACTGAAATGTCAAGAAACTGCACATACCACCTAGCTCTTTATCAAGAATTACATCCTTGGAATAGTGAATGGGATCATCATCATTCAGATCATTTAGATAATAAGGTCAGTCCCTCCCAAGACAGCATCCTGGATTTGTTGACTTTGTATCACAAACACATCTAGCTTTGTCTGTGCGATCCCCCCACCCCCCATCCCGTGTGTGTGTGTGTGTGTGTGTGTGTTGCCACTGGCTTTTCCACAGAGTCCCAACATTCCTACATTCAGCTGAGACTGTAGTATCATCCTGTCCACCATAATCTGCTTAGGGTGTAACACAAGACCTGAACACACCAGTAAGGTGTGAAGTATCTAAGAAGTACTCAGTCTAATGGATGAAAATAGACACCCACCAAGCAAACAATCAGAGGGACATGGAAAGCTTGAGGAGAAGGAAAAAAAATGCCCAGATTTACAGGATAAAGGTACAACTTTGAACTTGTCTACAGCAAACGAAAAGCCATACTCTCCCGTGCAAATATCTTTACTGCTCCAAAGAAAATAGCTGTCAATATAGAATAATATATTCCGACAAACTAACCAATCGTGGCAGCAGAATAAAGATATTTGAAATAGTTTCACAACTTTACTTTTGTCTCACAACTGTCTATAACTCTAGGTCCAAGAGGATCAGCTGTCTGGTATCTATATGTACCTGCATGCACCTGCGCAAACCCAGACACATACACACATGATAGATAGATAGATGATAGATAGATGATAGATAGATAGATATGCACATACACACTATGCATATATATGATGTGTATTATGTACATATGTTATCTGAAACTGAAATAAACATTTTTAATCATGCCTCCATTCTCTATCCTTCTTCAGTACTGTGGTCCTTTTGCTCCTATTAACATCTTTCAATGCATTATCAAAGCTAACAGAGCGCGTTCACTCTTACACACTGTGAATTAAAGGCAGCAGGAACTGCGTGTTTGATATCTTTGTATTCCCAGCACCTGGCAAAGAGCCCAGCACATGAAAGTACACAATTGATTTGTGTAGAACTACATAGAGTACCCAAATTAAAAGATAAACTTTTCTAGCAATTAGAATCTGGAGGGGGTGGCTAAATGTATTTTTTCATGGCAGAATGAAAATGTTATTTTTTCATGGAACCGCCATTGAAGTTTGACTTACAAAAACTTACATGTCCAATGTCCCTAGGAGTGATAAGCTAAGAAAGCAAACACCATGTATTATGGATTGCTGAGATCATATTTATGGAAAGATAAGAATAAAAACCAAAGTGGCTGCTTTTTCCTGTATGTGTGTTTCCTTATGAGATACTCATCATGTTCTGTCAGGCTGTCCATTTCTTGTGTAATACAAACAGGGCAAAGGAATTTTAAAAATAACAGTGGGTTGACAGTAGAATTGGAGGCATATATTCATCCAAAATATTGTCCCTTCTTGTGAACCATCCCAGAATAAGTAAGGCTCTGCAAGGGTGTCCAGCATCTCTGCTGACTCGGGAAAGCTAATAAGAATAAGCGTCCTTTTTTTTTTTAACTGCATTTCCAACGTCAGCCACAAATTCTTGACTTGTAAATAGCAGATGCAGAAATTATATTTAAAATAATGATTTACACTGTTATAGAAAGCTATTGATTTAAATCCGATAACGTTAGAAGAGAAAATGTTATAAATAAGATCAAAATCAGGGGCTGGAGAGATGGCTCAGAGGTTAAGAGCACTGACTGCTCTTCCGGAGGTCCTGAGTTCAATTCCCAGCAACCCACATGGTGGCTCACAACCATCTGTAATGAGATCTGGAACCCTCTTCTGGCCTGCAGGCTTACATGGAGGCTGAACACTATGTACATAATAAATAAATAAATCTTTAAAAAAAAAAAAAAAAAAGATCAAAGTCGGATTTCTTTTTTCCAAGAGTGTCCATCGGCATCAAAAAGAAAAAAGCATATTGGGGTGGAATAATGTCTACACCAAGGACACCAAGGACATCAAGGTAATGAGTAAGAGTTGTGTAGGTCTGAAGTCACTGATTTGGCCCTACTCAATGGGTGAGATTCCCACGTGTGGTATTTCAGAGTTAAAGGGTCCCTTTCCTTCTCTTCCTTCCTGGCCGTTAGTCCACAATGACAACTTTACAAATCAGCCTGCTCGTTCATATTCCCTCTGCTCTCTCCATCCCGACCCCCTCTCCCTCTTTCTCCCTTAATTTTCTTCCACGGGGGCCTAATCTAAAAATCTCGAGGGTAAGCTTGGGGGTGAGGTGAGGCTTTTGTCTGAGGTCATTTCAGCTCACGTGAATGGAGAAATGGCTGCTTTCCTAAAACTCCAGTCCCTCTGCACTGAGGTTTGGGCTCAGAGACTGAGCGCCGCTTTCCATTTGCATATTCCAACCACAGCGACTTCTCTCGAAGGAGTATCGAGTTTGCGTCTGGAAATTTTTAGACCCTGGTGAAAGCGTTTTCAAACAAAAAGCAATTAACAAACACTTCTTTTAAGAGGAGAATTGGAATGCGTTTCCTTAGGCACCAGCTTGAGCTGTGAACTGTTACTAAAATATTGCTTCCCAGGCTCAGTTCCCGCACTAGATCATTAGTTTCTCGAGCATAAGGACCGGCTGGGGTCTACTTTATATTCCTAGGGTATAACACACAGCCAGGCACATAGCAAGCGCTCAAATGTGTGTTGAGGGGGACCATTTGTCCATTGCCAGTTGTATTTATTAGGATTTCTTTTACACTTCCAGAGGTAGGAACAAAGCTGCAGGGACCAGCAGCTATTTTGAGATGCTGACTATCGTGGAAATGTTCCCGACCTGCTTTGTGGGGAGAGCCCGGGCACAAGCGCTCTAGCCAATGTAAAAACTCTACCTTTGTTAAACTTCCGAGCAGGGAGTATAAAGCTATGCGAGGAATACCAAGCTAGAAATGCTCTCATCTTGGCTCCGCTACTTATCTGCTCACGGTGGTAAAGCTACGGCATCTCTCAGGGCTGTTCATTTCTCTCTCTGTCTATTCACGGACTCACATTAAATTAGACTGAACTCCCCCCAGCATCAACACCCACATTAAATTCATCTTTGTAGTCCAGCGCAACGCTGGACTCATAATGCGTGGTTAATATTTATCAGTCGAGCTAGATTGAAGTTGCCCCAGGGTCTCGAAAACATTGCTTTACAATGTTTTAGTTCAAGTCTAACATTGCTTTCGATGTCAAGTTTAAAATTAAAATGTAAGTGGCCTCCAGGCCAGTGTTGATTTATTCTCTCTTTTCTTTCATCCAGATTTTCCTATAAAGACAATTCACGCGGTAAAGAAGTCGCAATGAGTCAAACTATACTTTTAAAAATACTTCTAAAATCTAGGTTGCCAAATTTTGTCCTTAGCTTTGAGTAGAACGCACCTCTTTATGGAGATCTGGGGGAACAAACATTTTAACTTACGTGAATGGGATGTGCAGGGGAAGTTTAGACATATACAATACCTTACTAGTAACAGATACATGAAAAAGCACCGTTTTACGTATATAACAAAATGCATTCCCTCAAAGAACGAATCGTCGATTCTTTGTGTTTACATCTAGCTATTAAACAGACTTATAGTTAATATAGACTATCCTCAGTTTTCAAAAGTTCCATATTTTTTTAAATAATCTGAGCTTTCTTCTAACAATCAACAACAACAGGGGTGACCATGTCTTTATAAGATTATACACATAAGTTTTAAAGTGCTATCTTAAGGAGCAGAGATCTACAAACATTAGGTGGAGCTCAGGAAACTCCGCAGAAGAGTGGGAGGAAGGATTGCAGGAGACAGAGGGGCCAAGGACACCATAAGAACACGGCCCACAGAATCAATTGAGCAGGGCTCACAGGGGCTCACAGAGACTGAAGCCACAACCAGAGAGTCCATGTGGGTCTGTGCTAGGTCCTCTGTATGTGTGTTTTGGTCGTGTAGCTTGGTGTCCTGTGGGACTCCTAACAGTGCGAGTGGGGGTGTCTCTGACTCATTTGCCTGCTCTTGGGCATCTTTTCCTTCTACTGGGTTGTCTCATTCAGCCTTGATATGAGGGTTTATGCCTTGTCTTATTGTAATTTGGTACGCTGTGTTTGGTTGACATCCCTGGGAGGACTGCTCTTTTCTGAAGGGAAACAGAGGAGGGGTGGATCTGGGGGAGAGGGGAGATGAGGGAGAGGCTGGGAAGAGTGGGGTGAGGAGAAACTGCAACGGGATATAATGTATGAGAAGAAAAAAATATTTAATTTTTCAAAATAAAATAATACTTCACACAATAATAAATAGAAAATGTTAAAGAAAAAAGTTCTAGTTTAATATAGAGCAAAGTTAAATGGCTATTGGAGTTAATCTTTGCTGTCAACTCGACTGGGTTTAGAATCATCACCTAGGAGACACACCAACCATCCTGAATGTGGGCAGTCCTGTCCCGTGGGCTGATGTCCCAGACTAAACCAAAATGGGGGAGAAGAAAGCCAGTTAAAAGCAAGCCTTCAGCAGGGGACGGTGGCTCATGCCTTTAATACCGGCACTAAAGAGGCAAAGGCAGGTAGATCTTTGTGAGTTCGAGGCCAGCCTGGTCTACAAAGTGAGTTCTGGAAACCACATCATGAAAAGCAAACATACAAAACAAAAACAAAACTGAGCATTTGTCTTTCTCTGTTACTTGATCTGCTACAGAGTGTGAACAAGCAGTCTCCAGCTGCTATGCCTTACCCGTTATGGCGGACTGCACCATCAGACTGCGAGTCAGAAATAAGCCCTTTCTCCCTGAATTCAATATTTTGGGGTTTGGTACTCATAGTAAGGGAAATATTTAATGTAATGCTCACTGTTGGGTTTTTTTTTATTGATTTTTATTGAGCTCTACATTTTCCTCTGCTCCCCTCCTTGCCTCTCCCCTCCCCCTTCAACCCTCCCCCAAGGTCCCCAGGCTCCCAATCTTTTTCTACTTCCATGTAGATTAGATCTTTGTAAGTCTCTCTTAGTGTCCTCATTGTTGTCTAAGTTCTCTGGGATTGTGATTTGTAGGCTGGTTTTGTTTGCTTTATGTTTAAAAACCACCTATGAGTGAGTACATGTGATAATTGTCTTTCTGTGTCTGGGTTACCTCACTCAAAATAATGTTTTCTAGCTCCATCCATTTTCCTGCAAATTTCAAGATGTCATTTTTTTTCTGCTGTGTAGTACTCCATTGTGTAAATGTACCACCTTTTCCTTATCCATTCTTCGGTTGAGGGGCATTTAGGCTGTTACCAGGTTCTGGCTATGATAAACAAAGCTGCTATGAACATAGTTGAGCACATGTCCTTGTGGCACGATTGAGCATTTTTTAGATATATATCCAAAAGTGGTATTATTGGGTCTTGAGGAAGGTTGTTTCCTAATTTTCTGAGAAATCACCACAGTGACATCCAAAGGGTCTGTACCAGCTTGCATTCCCACCAGCAATGCAGGAGTGTTCCTTTTATCCCACAGCTTCTCTAGCATAAGTTGTCATCAGTGTTTTTGATCTTGGCCATTCTTTTTTTTTTTTTTTTTTTTTTTTTTTTTTTTTTTTGGTTTTTTTTTTTTTTTACAGAGAAACCACAGGTGATTAGATGGGTACGGTAACATACCCATAATCCCAGCACTTGGGAGGCTGAAGTGGGGTCCTGAGTTTGAAGCCAGCCTTAGCTACGTAGCAAAACTTTTTCTCAAGAAAAAAAAAAAGTCTATCCATGCATGCTGTGTGTGAATGATAAGAAAACACTACTCTTCAATACTGAGTAAACTATGAAAACACAGACATCGCCAGAATCAGGGCAACACAGTGACACCCCTCTATGTCACTGCCCCAAGCTTCTAATTCCTGCCAGTTGTCTTTCCCAGACTGGTTCAGTGGAAGATAGCTGAGGAAAAAAGGACAAGAGATTTTAAGACACACAGCTCAATTCATCCAGACCCCCATTAAGTAACCTAACACAGCCTCCAGGTGTTTCTTTTTTTTTTTTTTTTTTTTTTCTTTTTTTTGGTTTTTCGAGACAGGGTTTCTCTGTGGTTTTGGAGCCTGTCCTGGAACTAGCTCTTGTAGACCAGGCTGGTCTTGAACTCACAGAGATCGATCTTGGCCATTCTTACTGTTACCCTATTGAGTTGTGTATTCCAGCATGTCTGCAGCATGAATGTGTACATGACAGAAGCAAGGCAGCGTTATAATAACTGGGACCTTCTGGTTATTTTTTGATTACTTACTACTGATGGCTACATTATATTAACTTACCTAACCTTCATAATAACTCAGAGATTGTCTCCTTTTTGAAAACGAGAAAACAAAGGCTCCAAGAAGTTGCTAGAGCAGAGAGAACTGTGAAACTTCATCCCCAGATGTCAAATACCAAACTCGGCATTTCCTGAACCACGGCATCAACTTTGTTATGTTGACTGACTTATAGAAAAAGATCTCAAAAACTCACGAATTTGTCTGAATATAAATTCACTGAAAGCCTTTCTTTGAAATCCAACTAAATAATCAGTCACTCAAGGGCAAAAGGAAAATGCCTGCTGACGATGCTGCAGTTACCGAGCAAGTCTGGGTTGCATAACAAACTCGAGGAAAACCTAAACTCTAGAGCTAGACCCTGTTTTAAAGCAAACAAACAAACAAACAAGGGCTGAGATGTACCCCAATGGTAGAGTACTTGCCTTAGGCCTGAGTTCAATCCTCAATATTTAAAATATTTACAAATTATATACCTTAGCCAGGCATGGTGGCACATGACTTTAATGCCAGCAGTAGAGGGGCAGAGGCAGGTGGGTCTCTAAGTTCAAGACCAGTGTGGTCTATAGAACGAAGTCCAGGACAGCCAGGGCTACATAGAAAACCCTGTCTCCAAAACCAAACAACAACAACAAAAAATAAATAAACAAAAACCAAACTGGATACCTTATGGATTAAGTTATAAAATATATAAGAAATCAAGTTTCAAAAGAACTAAGCAATCAAAATTTTAAAGAGAGTTGCACATTACTCCAGAAATGATATTCAAATTGTTATGTATGTGAACAGGTGCAAAGAAAAGGGAAAAAAACCACTAATTATCAGGCAAATGCAAATGAAACCATGATATTACTTCACACCTATTAGCATGCCTGGAATGAACAAGACAAAATATAACATGCTGGGGAGACTATAGAGAAAAGGAAAAGCTTGTACATCGTTTGTGGGAATACAAATTGGGGCACCCATTATAGAAAATGGTATGAACCTTCTTCAAAAATGAAAAATGGAGCTAGCACAGGATCCAGACATTCCACACCTACGTATACATCCAAAGGAAATGAAGTAATTATTTCCCACTCTTTCCATTGTTAGTCACGAAGGCAAAGTGTGCAGACACCAAAATGTCCAAGGGCAAAGTCAATGGATGATGGGATGAGATGTGCACACGCACACAGGATGAAATAGTATCTAGACTCGGAAGAGAAAAGAATCCTGCCTTCATAACGAAGGGCCATGTGCTAAGTGAAATAGATAGACATAGAAAGATCGGTACCATATGAGCTCATTCGTGTGTGGCATGTAAAATGGCCGTAGCCACAGAAGCACAAAACAGAATGGTGGCGAGAGGGGGAAGAGTGAAGGGAGGCATTGATTAGAGGGTAAAGTGTCTAAGTGACTCTGTCATAAGATGAGCAACTTTTAGAGCTCTAAGGTGCAACAAGGAGATGAGATCACAGTTGACAAGACTGCATTTTCCATGTAAAATCTGTTAAGAGATTCCTTACCGTACAGACAAGGTAACCATGTGAGTTTGATGACTATGTTAAGCAGCTTGATTGTGGTAATAAGATCACAATGTGTGCCGATGCCAAAGAGTCAGGCTATAAAATTAATTGTAGACAAGTTCTTTTGTAAATCATATGCAAAAGATGAAAATTTTAGGTAGCATGTGTATGTATTCATGAGTATGTTAAATATAATTTGAATGCCACAATGTCAGCAGTTCTGAGTAATATAATTACAAGAGACATTGTTTTCTCCTTTTGTTATTATATCCTTACAGTTTTGCAATGATATCAATTTATAATCAGAGAACAAATGCTATCAATAAAGACAGTGGCAAATATTTGGAGAGTGGGGTTGACTTATGATCCTTGCCCTGAGGACTTTCGCGGTGTTCATGTGTATACCGCATATGAAAAGAGCTTCGGACAGGCTCCCAGATCCAATTCAATTCATTATCAGCCCCTGCCCAGCGTGTGAACTGTGAGGAATACGATGCTTCACTGTCCAGGAGAATAGAGGAAATCAAATCTGTCCTAGATGATCCAGGAGAACAAAGACATCGGGCTCTATTACTATGAACCAGGAGAACACAACAGTCATGGGGGAAAGCGGTTTGTCTCTTACTACTGGCTGCACTAGTTCCTTGCTGGTGTCTAAGATGATATTGGTGCAGACTTCTCACGTGCTTTACACACATTTGAAACACTGACTGTAAAGGCATCAGCCTTGAAATCTTTCACTAGAGATCGGACATTGTGGCAGTCCTCATATCTAAATTCTCTAACAGTCTAGAGCTCACATTTAAGCCTTCTTTTCAGATCGGTTATTTAATGTGTGTGTGTGTGTGTGCACGCGTGTGTGTGCATGTGCACCTAAGTATGTGCACCATGTGTGTGCAAGTGCCTGTAGAGGTCAGAAGAAGGGGTCAGATCCCCTGGAACGGTTGCAGGCAGTTGCGAGTAGCCTAATGTGGTTCTGGAAACTGAACCCAGTCCTCTGGCGGAGTGCTCAGTGTTCTTAACCACTGAGCCATCTCTCCAGCCCCTAAACATTAACATTTCACTAAAATATTTATTAAAAGTTTTCCTTTCTTCTTAAACATCTGAATAAGATTTTACATTTTCTTCGATGTGCGACAATGACTATCCACAATGAGACTAATCTACAGCATGAAAAAATTACCACGAAAGGGCATAAGAATATTTTTGCTTGATGTAATCTGTGAGTCTTGTGTTTCAGATTTGTGACAGACAGTTGACATTTGGAGAAGCATAGATTAAATCAAGCAAAAACACATTTGCAAGCCAAACTCAGCTATGAAATGCCAGTTTGCGAACCAGCTATAATCAAACACAGTAGAACTGAACTTTTCAGGTCAGCTAAGATCACAGCTAAAACAGATGCCAGGTGTGTTTGTTGCTTGTCTTGTCACTATGACAAAATACCAGACAGAAACAATTTTAAAGAAGAAAGATTTAAAGTGGCTTACAGTTTTGTTTTGTTCCACCATGGTAAGGAGGGCCTGACACAGCAAATTAACTCATGCCATGATAGGCCAAGAGGAATAGACAGGGAAATGCCAACCCTCGGTCGCCTAGTTCCGTTCCCACCTTCTGTTCTGTTTCAGGATCCTTGGCCATGGGATGGTACCATTCACCTTCAGGTTGAGTCGATCTTCTCAGTTAACGCCTGGAAAACACCCTCACAGATACATCTCCAGGTGCACCTAATCTCCCAGGGGATTTTTTTTAATCCAGTCAAGTTGAAAATAAAGATTAACCATTACTCAAGGCCAAGATTAAAGTTGGGAAGGAAAAACCAATGAGGAGAATAAGGGTAGAGAGAACATGTAGATAAACACGTTGGGGAGAGATGGTTGAGAAGCAGTAAAGAAAGGACATAAGAGAGGAGGAAAAGAGCAAAGGGAAGGAAAGTGAAAGGTGTCTTACTAACCCCACAGTGGCTCTCTCTATCAAGATATCTCTACATTGCTCTCCCACTCCATCCCTCCCCATCTCGACCACCCCATTCCTTCATATTCCCATCCCCTTCTCCTCACCCTGCCCCATTTACTGCCCCTGTCCCCAATTTTCCCAGGAGATCTCATCTAATTCCCCTTCCCAGGGCAATCCATGTGTCCCTCTTAGGGTCCTCCTTGTTACCTAGCTTCTCTGGAGCTATAGATTTTATGGTTATCCTTTGCTTTATATCTAATATCCACTTATGAGTGAGTTCATACCGTGTTTGTCTGAGTCTGGGTTACCTTACTCAAGATAGTTTTTTCTAGTTCCATCCATTTACCTGAAAATTTTATATCATTGTTTTTTACCGCTGAATAATACTCTACTTTGTGAATGTACCACATTTTATTTATCCATTCTTCAGTTGAGGGGCATCTAGATTGTTTCCAGGTTCTACCATTACCAATAATGCTACTATGAACCTTGTTGAGAAGGTGTCCTTGTGGTATGGTTGAGTATCCTTTGGGTATATGCCCAAAAGTAGTATCACTGGGTTCTGAGGTTGATTGATAACAAATTTTCTGTGAAACCACCATACTGATTTCCAAAGTGGCTGTACAAGTTTGCACTCCCATCAGCAGTGAAGGGGTGTTCCCCTGACTCTACATCATCTCCAACATCTATTACCTATGGTAGGACAGCATGCTCAGTCTTCATGCAGGGAGGAGGGGCTTGGTCCTGCCCCAACTTAATGTCAGACTTAGTTGACTCCCTATGGGAAATCTTAGTCCCTGCCTTAGAGTTATTGGAAAGAAGTGTAATCCCTGTTGTAGAAGATCTGATCACTGAGGGTGTACGTGAGGGGGATGGTCCTACCAGCCCCTTCAGAGGAATCCTACTCCTTCTTCCTGTCTCTGCTCTCAGCCACAGTGAGATGAGCAGCTCACTCTCCCACATACTTCATGCCATGCTGTACTGCCTTGCCCCAGGCCAAAGCAATAGGACAAGTGGGTCATCAACCGAACCCTATAAAATGTAAGCTAATATAAGCTTTTCAACTTCATTAGCTGACTGTCTCAAAATATTTTTGCTGTTATAATAGAAAGCTAACATACCATCTTACAAATGTCTAATTCCCCGGGCCTAGATAAAAACCTCTTGAGTATAATTTCTGTGAGGATTTTTATCTATTTTTATAATTATTTTCATCAAGTTCTTTTGATTATCTTGATTATCTTGGCTCTACAAATAAATAGGTTCTTATTTTTTAAATATTCCCAAGTCATCACACCAATTGACCACTGCATACAATTCTAAATAACTGCAATATGCTCATATAACTGAGCTTAAAATTCTACCTTAAAATTCTGCAAAGGTAGTATGATCCACACTATTTGAACCTTAATATATTTTAGAAAAACAAGTAAACACTGCATATTGTTACATAATAACTTCCCCCCTTTAACACTTAGCTGTGGAAAGCAACACCAAACAATCCTTACTCCATCGTGTCTACAGGTCAGAACTTTAAGAACAAACTAGATGGACCACTCTAACTCTAGATCTGTTTGGTCACAGTAAACACACAGTCACGTAAAGGCTTTTCTTGAAACTGGAAGATCTTCATATGACAGCGTCCTCTTCAGGGTCACAGGACTGAGGAGGTTCTCAATTTGTGGGTCGCAACAATCAGAAACCACATTTTCTGATAGTCTCAGCAATTAAGAAATTGTTCCTCTATAAAATTTTTTTTTTTTTTTTGGTTTTTCGAGACAGGGTTTCTCTGTGGTTTTGGAGCCTGTCCTGGAACTAGCTCTTGTAGACCAGGCTGGTCTCGAACTCACAGAGATCCGCCTGCCTCTGCCTCCCAAGTGCTGGGATTAAAGGCGTGAGCCACCACCGCCCGGCTCCTCTATAAAATTATACTTATGAAGTAGCAATAAAAATAATTTTATCGCTGGGGGTCACCACAACACGAGGAACTGTGTTAAAGGGTCGCAGTGTTAGGAAGGTTGAGAACCACTGTATTGGAGTAAGTATGTAATCCTGAAAGTACAAGACAGAAACCCTCGTGCTTTTGTGGCCAAGGCTAGAAAATGACTCTGAATATTCTATCTCTTCTATTGGTTATGTCGATCAGGCTTTCTCAAGGGCATGAGTGATCTACCGTGATGTGGACATGAGGAGGTAAAAATCGTACGAGGGACCATGGAGGAGGTTGGTGATCATCTACATTTTCACCCTGAGTTATTTTGTGTCACTGTGCCCTCCCCCCAAAAAAAAAGCTAAAAACAATACAATGGGAAGACTTATTTATTTTAACTCATGGTTTCAGAGGGTTCATCGCACCATGGGACGAAGGGTGTGATGAATGGGGCAACTTGCATCACAGCGACCAGGGTGCAGGGTGAAGATGTCAGCCCATGGTCACTTGGCTGTGTTTCTAGGCCTAAAGTGAGGTAATCTGGTGAAGCGCGATCCTAATTAGTCTTAATGATAAAAACCCAGCGTCAGATAGTGGCGTAAAAGCCAAAAGACCAGAGATGGAAAGGACCAGCCACAGTCAACTCTCACCTTTCCGAGTCCTAAGATGGAAAAGAGCCGAGCTCCTCTCTATTGGGTGCCTTATCATGTTCTGTCTGTACAGACCTCCAGACCTCAATGAGCTAGTGGCTAGTGGCTAGCTCCATCCTCTGATCTCCAGGCAAGCTTTATTTATCAGAACACAAACAAAATATCACAGCAATCTTGGGTATGTTGGTCCTGGGCTTCTTACCGTCTTTGTTTAAGGACTTTCTGACAACATATTGATGAACATCATCTCCTTTACAACGATGGAGGTTTGCTTACTCTGCTGGCTCTTTTGGACTCCAACTGCTGAGACACAGTGTTATCTGTCAATTCAGGAATATACCCTCTCCCTCTCTCCCTTTCAATAATAACCAGATTGAGAACACTCAGATTGGCACTCATAATGCACCCCAAATAGATTTTTATTTCCTCTCTTCAGTTCTCCTTGGTCTAGAAGACGAAAGCCTCTTATTCAATAGTAAGCACACTCTGGTATGGGTCAAGACCTTGCTTCATAGGAATACCTTATCTGTCATTCTCATCACGCCTTGAACCATATAACCCTTCCGTTCTTCAACTGCAGCTTCAGCATCAATGTCTGTGGCCATGGGCATCTCTAAAAAGGCATGAAGTTTGTATTCACTATCCACTTCATGAGTTTCTGACAGCCAGGGGCTGGGAAGGCGAGATTCAGCTTCATCTTGACTAACTGGCTGACGAGGAGGCACCACAGAAAGGAGCTCCCCCATCATAGTTCTTAATCCAATCATAGTGACAGTCAGAATTAACCACTGCTCTTATTTGGTAGCAGTTTGATCAAAATTTTCAAAAAGAGGATAAGCAAAACTGAGTTATACTGAGGATTACCATTTATTATAATATGCTGAATATTGTAACAGGAAAAGAAAGTATCATTTGAATATGAATGTGACATGTTTCCTGGGTACACTGGCATCTTAGAGCATTAAGTAGTTTATCCTTGTCTTGTTTGGTACTGAAGTACATGTCAGTCACAATACATTCAATTCTTTTTTTTTTTTTTTTTTTTTTTGGTTTTTTGAGACAGGGTTTCTCTGTGGTTTTGGAGTCTGTCCTGGAACTAGCTCTTGTAGACCAGGCTGGTCTCGAACTCACAGAGATCCACCTGTCTCTGCCTCCCGAGTGCTGGGATTAAAGGCGTGCGCCACCACCGCCCGGCACATTCAATTCTTTTTAGCCATAATTTTATACAATTAAGGTGCTCTTACGACTGTCATAGTTAATATTTTATTGCTGTGAAGAGACACCATGACCACGACACCTCTTATAAAAGAAAGCATTTAACTGAGGATGGCTTACAGTTTCAGAGGTTTAGTCCATTGTCATCATGGTGGGAAGCATGGTGGCACGCAGACAGACATGGTGCTGGAGAGGTAGCTGAGAATTCTGGATCTGGATCTATAGACAGCAGGAACAGAGAGATACTGGCCCGATTTGAGCATTTGAAACCCCGAAGCCCGCCCCCCAGTGATACACTTCTTCCAACAAGGCCACAACTACTCCAACAAGGCCATACCTCCTCCTAATGATTTGAAATAATGTCACTGTGTAAGCATTCTCTTTATATGAGCCTATGGGGCCATTCTTACTCAAACCACCATAATAACCATATAATTATTGCCATGATCAAGATGAAAAATGACACTTTATTCTTTATCCATTTTATTCCTTTATTTCTCTTGTTCGAGCAAGAGGAAATGCTTGTCTTCGGCATTAACTTAGCATGTGAAAAATATTTTCAAACAAGAAAACCGAAGGATAACAGTGGTCAGCTCTGGAAACGAAGTAGTGTCGAGCTGTGATAGAAGTTTGAAGGTTAAAACAACTCAAAGAAAGTATCACAGTTTGAAGGTTAAAAAAAGATGGCTATAAAAGCAGGACTGTACCGTGAGGACAGATGTTCACACTTTCCTTTCTGTCAGAAACCATGGCTGTGATGATATGGCAGCTAATAGTCCTCTTCCTGAGAGATTAGAGCATTGCCGTGGTCTTTATGAAAGTGAAGAGATGAATGGGGGCCAGGGAGAGAGCGTAGCCATTAAGAGCACATATCCAGAGGACTCGAATTCAGTTCGTATCACCCATGTCAGGGAGCTCAAAAGTCCCTGTAACTCTGGATCCGTGGGATCTGACACACTCTTCTGGCTTCCTAACACTTTTGTGGTATACATTCCTAGATACACACACACACACACACAGACACACACAAAACACACAGGAAAATAAGTAAATAAAAATAAATCTGAGGTCTGAAAAGAAGCTGGGCATGGCAGTGCAAGGCTTTAATCCTCAGGAGGCAGAGGCAGGCTGAACTCTGTGAGTTTGATGCCAGCCTGGTCTACATAGAGATCTTGTCTCAGTAAAGAGAAAGAGTCTTATCCATGCCAAGGTTTGTGCTTAACAATACTAAAAGAAATGTGCAAATCACTTACTTTCCCAGGTGTAAATATTTTGCCTGTTTGCCTTTAAAAAACTGAAGTCATTCTCACTTAAAATCTCAAGTTATTCATATTTTATATAGCTACAAACATGTGGCAAATATAATTTAAAATCTCAAGTTATTCATATTTTATATATCTATAAACATGTGGCAAATATAATTTTACACCCTATAAGCATTTTTTCAACTTTCTTGAGTATTAATGAAACATAGAACTTCTTATATTGTTAGACTCTAGTAGTGATCCAGTAGTTACTAAACAGCCATGAAATAAATGGCATGGCTTTTACTTATAGTATTAAAAATAAGGTCAGCGCTGGGCGGTGGTGGCTCACGCCTTTAATCCCAGCACTTGGGAGGCAGAGGCAGGCGGATCTCTGTGAGTTCGAGACCAGCCTGGTCTACAAAGGGAGTTCCAGGACAGGCTCCAAAGCTACAGAGAAACCCTGTCTCGAAAAACAAAACAAAACAAAACAAAACAAAAAAAATAATAAGGTCAGTAAAGACAATGTTCAAAGGGACGAATTTGGAAGTCAATCAAAACAAAAACAAAATCTCATATAGAATAGCTATAGAGAATAAGTGTGTGTGTGTGTGTGTGTGTGTATGAAAATGAGTCAAAGGTGAGAGAGACTAGCAAAATGTGGAGAATGCTCAGGGCAAACACAGAGTTTTTACAATTTGAAAATTAGTGTGAATTAGTGAAAATCATGTTACCTCACCCTGGAGAAATTCCTCAAACAACTCGTCTTTCAGAATCTCTCTCCTCACCATACTGGCTCAGCACAGAAATGTAGTGGCATTTCATTTATATTTTAATAAATAAGGTTGCCTGAAGATCAGATAAGTAAAATAGTCACACTGGCCAGCCTTACAAACCAGGCAGCAATGACACACACCTTTAATCCCAGTAGCCACAATGACACACACCTTTTATCCCAGTAGCCACACTAGTTGCCATAGAAACCACGCGGTAGTGGTGCACACCCTTAACCCCAGAACTAGAGAGAATTATAAAACAGGAGGAGACAGCTCTCCGGCTCAGTCTCATTCTGAGATTCCTGAAGGCAGGATCGCTATTTCCAGACTGAGAATGTGGTAAGAGCCAGTGGCTGGCTGTTTTACTTTTCTGGTCTTCAGGTTGAACCTCAATTTCTGTCTCTGTGCTTTTATTAATTGTGCTACACAGCAATCTTAAAGCACACAACACGGTGGTTTCGCAAGTCCCATTTTTCAAAAACCACATTTTCAGCAAGCACAAAACCCAGTTCCCAGCAAGCCTAAAAACCACATTCGTAGCAGCACAAAGTTCTTAAACTTCCATTTTACTTTGCATTTCATTAGCTTCTTGGCGTTTTCTCAAGAATAACGAGTTCTAGCAAGTGAGAGAGTTCGCCTGATGAACCGAGAGGTGGAAATCTGTACAACAGTCGCAGAAGGGACCTGTCCATAGGCGGAGTGAACAATGAAGCTTCCGGATAAAATCAGATCTGCCATCCATCATCCACTCGGAAACGATGATGCGTCCTTTCTGGTTCCAGTCACTGACAACAATCCAGCTTAATTGATGACTAGGCCCTCCTGTCCATCTGTCCTGTCCTTGACCTAGCTAAGGCTGTCTTCACCGGCCCCTCCGGTACAGCTGCAGTCCTGCCTCCTATAATCTGTGTGTCAGAATTTTGCTCCCCTTCCTCAGACATTACCTACAGCATTGCTACAGAATTCTCGGATTCATTTCTTTAGAGCATTTTTTTTCTCTATTTCTCAGAATTCGACCTTGATTTTTTTTTCCTCCAGAATGATCTTTTTTGATGCCATATTTGATGCTATTAATCTCCTGCTAAGAGGTCTTAAAGGACTCCCCATTGCCCAAAACCAAAATATTAATTGACAAAGCCCACTGTAGCAGAACAGGAGACAGAAGGGACAGTGAAATTAAAGCAGATCAGATAGGGACTACTGCAGAGCAGATCAGATAGGGTCGGCTACAGCGAAGTCACAACAGAAGCTGTGAAATGCAGGCAAATACTCAGAACCAGCTCTTCAGGGAGGTCAGAAGTTCTGTTTGGGTCTTAATAACTTTTCTTTTTTCATTCGTTCACTCTTTCTCTCTCTCTCTCTCTCTCTAACTTTTCTTTTTTCATTTACTTGTTCTTTCTATTTCCTTCTTTCTTTTGAGAATTTCACAGACTCAGTAGATTACATAGATATATGTACATATATACACATATATGTATATACATACAACAGTAATAAACAGGAGATAACAAATTTGGGTGAGGTAGGAAAAAGTTCTGATTTTGGCGTGAAATTTTCTAATTTCACACTTGATCTTAGCCAAAAGGAGAAGGGAATAAAATGTCATATTTTAAATGTTGATAATTAGTTCGATGTTTTAAGCACAGTATGAGCCAAGCAAAACACTCCTGGAAGCCAGGACATAATCAGTTGGTGAACTAAAACCTGATAGAATTAAATTCAAATTACTAAGCACGGCAGAAAATGACTCCAAATGGTTTATTTGCTGCCCACCTTTCCGACCATCTCTCCTGCCAGTCCTTTCCTGTCAAAAAACCATGTGTCTTTCAAGTTTGAATTGTTTTCACTTCAAGGGGTGGTGTTACTTGATTTTGTGTTTTACTCCCGTCCTTAGGCAGACGTTGCATATTTTCCAAACACCTCAGCCAGTTCCCCCTTAATAAATTAGCACATGGCAGTGGCACCTCCCCCTGTCCCCCACCCCCGGAAGCCATGCGCACCTTTCCTTCTCCCTCCCCTTCCTGGGATAACTGTCCAGTGGAACTTGAAAGCGTTTTCCCAGAGGAAGAGAAAAGGAAAAGCAAGCACACGTGGGAAGATGCTATGTCCACTCACGACCGTATACGTTTATAAGTATGGAACATCAATGTTACACCTGAAGTTGAATTGGGGGTCTAGGAAAAACTCCATGGATATTAAGAAAGTGGAAATAAGACATTGGAAGAGAAAAGTGAGTGCCTATTGGGGCATCTAAAAACGATGGCAGAGTTGGGTTGGAGTTGAGAAGAAAGCCTGTGGTTTCTTCTCATCTCGTGGAAGATGAAGAGAACCCTTCAAAGGAGGGACGGTAACCATGGCTACATACTAAAAAATATCCTTTCTACTGTGCGGTCACATCAGCATTCATCCTGACAAGACCAGTCTCTATGGGATGATGTTTGGAGAATCAAATATGGTGAGAAAGGGGAAGCTGAGAAAGTAAGCTGTGGAGGTCATAAATAAAGATATCACCGGAGGAGCCATTGGCATTTGGAGAAAGTTAATCCATGGTGGTTTGGAGAATCCCAAGAAATTACATATGATTTAGAATTCCTATAGCCTTCTCCCCACTACAACACGGTAGTGCATCACACTCATTCTGATTACCAAAAATAAATTTTATATACATTTCAAATGTGCCGCAGGTCTTGATATGTAGGCCGTGACATGCAGGCTGTGACATATAGGCCATGACATGCGCCATTAGCACAGTGCAATGGCCTCCTCAAATACAGTCTCCCCCCCCCACACACCACTATTTCCCTATTAAAATTCCATGCCAGAGGCAAGGGGATGAAAACACAGCTTAGAGATAATTACACTTGCTTCAAAAACAAGAGGACCAGAATTCAGATCTATAGAACATACATACATGCAGAATGGCTATAGCAGCCCACCTGTAACGCCAACATCTGAGAATGGTGGCAAGGAGACCCCGGAGAAGCTGGATAGCCATATTGGTGAGCTCCAGCCCTGACTGACAGACCTTGCCTCAAAAAGAATAAACTGGGGAGAAATGGGGGAAAAAAAATTCCCAACATGGACTCGTCCTCCACACCCACCATAGTGATTTGGAGGAGAAATGTCGCCCATAGGTTCATGCTTTGAATACACGGTCCCAAGCTTGTGGTGTTGTTCCGGGAGATAATGAAGCTTTCCGGGAACAGCCTTTGCTGTGGAAGTATATCCTGGGGGCGGGCTTTGGGGTTTTCCAGTCCCGCCTCACTGCCTGTACCTTTCCCTGCTTGTGATGTGTGAATAAAAATGTGATCTGCCAGCCTTGGGTTCAGGCAGTGGTGCTTCCCCTGATGTGATGGGTTCTATCTCTCTGGGGCTCTAAAGCAAAATAACACTTTCTTCCCTGACTTGATTTTTGTCTGGGAATTATATAATAGCAACAGGAAAGTAATGACTCCAGGAATTGGTATTAAGAGTAGGGTGTGCTATGAAAAATCTGTCCAATGTCTTTTAGACTTCTTAGTGAGGGACTTTAGAACTTTGGCAGAGAAAAGCCGTTCATGTTAGAAGCAGAACTGTTCTGGAAAACATGGAAGATAAAAATGCGGAGAAAAATGTGGATAATTGATGAGGTTACAGAGAGGAACAAGGGTGCTATCATAAAAAAGGGGTAACTCATGATATTTTGGCAAAGAATCAGGCTATATACTGTCCATGTTCTGAGAACCTACTTGAGGCTGAATTCAAAGGCAACGGGCTAATTTCTTTGGTGGAATGAGTTTCTAGGCAGCATAACACTGAGTCTGCACAATTGTTATTACTGACTACACATTCGCGGGACTACAGAGAAAAGGAGCAATAGACAATGGAAGGAAGAACCTGTGAAGGTTGGAAGGGAAAAAGAGCATTGTGAAGTATAAGATCGCAGTCAAGTCACATGCTGGAAACCAGACTTCAGTTGTCCAGCAGGTTAGTATCCTTAAAGAGAAGCCTCAGGCTCTGCACTGGAACTGTACGAACACTTCCCTGAGGGCAAGGCCGCACCCCCAACCTGTGAAAAAAGAAAGCCTGGGAGGTTTCCTGCTGCCAAGCTTCCACAGGCTATTAGGCTCTTAACATTAATGTGCCTTCTCCTCTGTTATAGTTAGTTTTCTGCTGCTAGGTTTAAATTAACACCACCACCCAAAGTGAAGTGGGGAAGAAAGTGTTTGTGTCATCTTACGTTATCAAGGGAAGTCAATCAAGAAACTCAAGACAGAAGCTTAAAACAAAGCCAGTGGAGGAGTGCGGCTCACTAGCTGGCTTCTAGTCTCACATTCTCCTACCTTTCCTACAGAGACCAGGCCAACCTGACTAGGGACGGTTCTACTCTCAGTGGCTTGGGCCCTTCTGAATCAATCAGCAATAAAGAAAGTGCTCCACAGACACCTCCAGAGGCTAATCTGATAGAGGCACCCTCCCCCAATAACCTGGGCTGTGTCAAGTTGACGTGCTAGACAACTAAAAGATCAACTGTGACTCTCTCTGCCTGGAACCATAAACCAAAATAAACCCTGTCATCCTTAACTTGTCTGTCTGTTTTGTTTTGTTTGAGACAGGGTATCACTACATGATTTTTCTGGAATCGCAAACATAGAACAGGCTGGCCTTGAACTCAGAATTCAGAGATCTGCCTCACTTTGGCTCCCAAGCGTTGGGATTAAAAGTGTGGGTCACCATTTTTGGCCCTTAATTTACTTTTTGTCTGATATTTACTACAGCTACAAGAAAGCAAATAGTACCCACATGACACATATATATATACAGGCACCTGTATGTGCAAATGTGACTATGCACATGCAAACACACACACACATACACACACACACCGTGCACACATATACATTAAGAGAAGGAAAAGGCAAACAAATTTTCAGGGGCCAGGCATATAGCTCAATGGTAGTGCACTTTGCCTAATGAGTATAAGGTCTTGTGGTTATCATTTGCCCTGGGGATGGAGAGTGTTCAAACAGAGAAACTGAAGGAATAGTATATATGGGAATACCTGCTGTGGAATATTACTTTAACTAGACAAAGATGTGTTACATTTGTTACGCTGCATTTGTTTAACTATGTAAGGATGTGTTGCTTTGCCTGCCTAAGGCACCTGATTGGTCTAATAAAAAGCTGAATAGCCAATAGTGAGACAATAGAGAGATAGGCAGGCCTGGCAGGCAGAGAATAAATAGGAGGAGAAACCTAGGCTCAAAAAAGAAGAGAGAAGACACAGAGAGAAGAGAGAAGTCCATAGTCAGCCAGGCAGTGACCAGACAGACACAGAGTAGGACATACAGAATGAAAGAAAGGTTAAAAAGTCCCAAGGCAAAACACAGATGAAGAGAAACAGGTGAATTTAAGGTATAAGAGCTAGTGGGAGAAGCATAAGATAAGGCCAAGCATTTGTAATTAATAATAAATCTCCATGTCATGATCTGGGAGTTGGTTGGTGGCCCAAACGGAAGCCTGATACAAATACCTGCTAAGCACTCAAAATTTCAAACATTGCCAGATTAGCCTCACATTTCTCAGGCTCGTCTTTATTTATCTTTAACATCTGAGAAGAAATTGTCAACATCATTTAAAAGCCACAAATCCATCCACTTAAATTCCTATATGATCACATTATTACCATATCTTTGAACACAAAAAGCAAATATCTTTTATACCATTTTAAAATGCATCCAGTTGTGGTGGCACACGCCGGTAGGATTTGCTGAAGGAGGTAAAGGCAGGAGGATCATGAGTTCGAGGCCAGCCTGGGTGGTGGTGGCGCATGCCTTTAATCCCGGCACTTGGGAGGCAGAGTCCCGGCACTTGGGAGGCAGAGGCAGGTGGATCTCTGTGAGTTCAAGGTCAGCCTGGTCTACAGAATGAGTTCCTGGACAGGCTCCAAAGCCACAGAGAAACCCTATCTTGAAGAAAAAAAATGCAACCAGTTTTCAAATTTCTCCAATAACCTAATAAAATTTACACAAGCAATTTTGTTACATTTTTCTCTTTTAATCTAGGCTATTATTATTATTATTATATCAGCTACAGTTTTCTGTGATGTTCTCCATCTGTTATAAGTAGAAGCTTCCTTGATAAAGGGTGAGAACCACACTTATTTGTGGATTTAAGGGTAAATATTTAGAATGCAGCTAGAGATTATTCTGGTGTAGAAAACTGTAGTGAAGAGGGTCAGTAAGCCTCATCTGCAACAGTGGAACCAACAGTCCGTTTGCAAAAAACTGGGTGGTTAACTGTGGTTAATAGTTTCACTATGACAATTCCCTACTCTGTGATCATCTTTGTTTAAAACTCCTAGACACAAACAAACAAAAACAAACATTTTACCTTGCTAGCACTCAGAGCTGTAATGATTCACCTGAAGGCTTAATTGGGGCTGGATAGTCTGCTTTTAAGAAGGCTCTCACACTCAGATGGAGGCTTTCATGCCTCGCTAAGCGAGCTTCTCTGTAAAGTTGCCCGAGTGTCTGCAGACACGCCAGCAGAACACTCCTAGGGACAGTGATTCACCAACGTGATAGAGATCCAAGACTGAGGTCACAATGGTTTTCGTTTCTTCATCTTGGAAACAACAGATCATTACACTTGCTGGACCTATCGGTCACGCAGAGCAACACAGAAACGAGACAAAGGCTTGGTGGAAAGGTGGACGGAACTGGGGGGGGGGGGTTTCTCACACACAGTGATCTGGTTGATATCATCTTTCTCACCTCTTTTTCTACTGATTATGGTGGCTAATTAGCGGCCTTCACACTAACTCTGAAGCCAGTCATTATCCTTTACATAAATATGTTTGCCCATACAGTAAACAGAATTCAAAATTGGTCCCTAAAATTCTTACCTCTGGTGTATATAGCACATATAATCCTCTCCACTGGAGACTGGGAGGGACTGGGAAAGTAAGGGGGTCCAGCTCCATAATAAGGTATTATTACACAAACCAAAAAAGAATGAATTTTGACCAATGCAATTCATGCTCCAAACCTGCTGATTCTTAGTGATTAAAAAAAGAAAAAGTTTCGCTGGGCGGTGGTGGTGCACACCTTTAATCCCAGCACTCCAGAGACAGAGGCAGGTGGATCTCTGTGAGTTTGAGGCCAGCCTGTTCTACGAGAGTTCCAAAAAGTACAGAGAAACCCTGTCTCGAAAAACAAAACAACAACAGCAAAAACAAACAAACAAACAGAATGCTTTTTGGGTAGAGGGTACGCTCAGTGATAGAGCATTTGTCAAACATTCATGAAGCCCTGGGTCCTAGCTTGAGATTCAGGGGTGCTGGGGAGAAGAGTAAAATATTTTGAAAGGTTGGAGTGTAAAATGGTTTTGAGCACAAATAGTATAGTGGACTTTTACAAATTAAAGCTAGAATAGCCATATAATCCAGAAATCCTACTCCTGAGTATTTATACCAAAGAAGTGAGATCAGATATTCATAATTATTTATAACAGCAGCCTAAATGTAGAAGAAACCTAATGATTATTAATCGGTGAAAGGATACGTCAAGCATGATACATCCATATCCATATTCATATGCAGGAGGAAATTCTGCAGGAGGAAATTCTGACACGTGCCACTATATGGATACAATCTGGAGAAATTAGGCTAAGGGAAATAAACTCTTCACAAAAGGATAGATACTATGTAGGTCTATTTATGAAGTAGTCAGTAGTGAAACTCCCAGAAACAAGAGTCACAGTTGCTCAGGACTGGAGGGTTACAGGGCACAGAATTCTACTCAGTACGCCGAGTTTCTGCTTTGCAAGGTGAGCAACTTCTGTGAACAGATGCTGGCAACGGATGCACCAAACATTACTGCACCACTGCCCCTGAACTGTACCTTAAAAGCAGCTCCAAATGACTGGGGTGAGATCGTAACTCAGTGCTATCATGCTTGTCTAGCATGCAAGAAGTTCTGACTCACACCTCTAGTGCCACCAAAAAATAAGTTTAACTGATAAATTTCAGTGTACATTTTAACAGTGACTAATGAAAAGGGGAAAAAAGGGAAAGTATCTCAAATGCACTTGAATTTGAGGGAAAGCTCTTAAAATAGAGACTGGATCCATCCTTCCCAGAGATTTGCCTACCGGTCTGGAAAGACAGACATCGTGTTGTTAGTGGCCTAATGGAGGAGGAGACCATACAACAAAGACTTAGGAATAGTTTGTGGCTGGCTAATAGCCAGCACGAAAATTGGACCACAGTTCTACATGAAACAGAATAGCAACAACAGTACACTTGGAACCAGCCTTCAGAAAGAATGTACCTACCAGCATCCCGATCTCAGCCCGTTATGATGCTGAGCAGAGGATGCTGCTGATGTATCACGAACTCTTGGATGCTGCTGATGTATCACGTACTCCCTGCACAGGGAAACTGTGGGGTTAAATTTGTTTGGTTTTAAGCCTTCATCTCTATGGTCATGTTTCACATGACAGCTGAAAACGAAGGCAGTATCATTGTCTGTTATTGGCGATCAAGAACCCCAACTAGTTCATGTACGTATTGGGCAAAGAATCCCAAGAAATACCACCAGATTCTATGTAAGCAGACATCTATCCTACTATTAATAGAAAGTAGAAGTGATGCCAGACAGGTGACATTTAGAGAAATGAAAAACAGATGTCGGCTATGCATTGCAGTGTGTGCGTGCGCTCACACATGTACGCATGCGTTCATGTTCGCTCACACATGCATATTAGAATATAATTTATATCTATTTTCCCAGGTCTTTTAAACACATTTTTTGTTGTTGCTTTTAATTTTTGTAGCACTGGAGACTGAGCCCTGATCCTGACATAGTCTAAGCAAGTGCTAAACTGCTAAGCTATCCCTTCACCCCACAGGACAGCTTCTTTGCTGTGGCTTTGAGATAGGTAATGTGTCTTCCTGTGTCACAGTCCGTGCTGCCCTTGAAGTCATGATCTTCCTGTCCCAGCCTCCCAAGCGCTAGAGTTTCAGGCTTACTTTACCACCCTTCCCAGCTGAAGGGACAGCCCAGAGGCCTCAAAGAGTCGTGAACAATTTCTAATCATAAGTCGCCATCATTCCTCAACAGGGTGTTCTGAATCCTCTGCTATTCATTTGGCACGATAGAAATAAGTGTACCCTGTATGTTTACAAGAATCTTTTGGTCATTTTAGCCCACTCGAAGCGTTTGGCTGTAACACAAAAGGGACAGCCCACTAGGCCATTTCTAGTGTCCCAAAAGTCTATCAGAATGGAGAAAAGAGAACACAAAGAAAGAGGAGGAGGAGGACACACAACCATCATCATCCATTAGCTTCCCAGTGGATCTTCAGCCACCATCCATGCCAGACTTCCAGACAGGAAAAGGCAACTCCCATTGAAGTGTACAAACATCAGGGGATATCATTGCACTAATGACTTTTCAGCCTTTGAGAATTTTGTTTTAAAATGACATGGGTCATACTTTAAGCCCTTTTAACAAACATCATAGTCTCAGTTTATGCCAGTGATTAGCTAATTTCACTAATAGCAAGCAGGAGTCACAGTATGAATGGCTATCAAGGAGCAAAGTGCTCCATAAATACAGCTTCTACATTTTATCCAGAGCTGCCTACACACACACACACACACACACACACACACACCACTCACAATCATTCCCAGCATTGTGACAAACGTGTCACCTACTTTGTATGGAAGACTTCTAGCGATCCAGTTACTATGCTTTGGATCCTGCAACAACCTCCTGACTGTTGTGTGCTCTGACCTGACTGTTCTTTTCATGCTTTTACACGTGTACGCCACACATGCTCCCCTCCCCCACGTGTACTATCATATTTGCACTTAGCCCATCTCTACCCCAGTGAATTAGTTCACATATCATTGTCTTCCCCAAGGCTTTCTGCAGCAGCTACTCCTATACGCTATCAATTGCTTCTCAGTCTGTGGCCAAGATAAAGCGAAAACCGTGTTCCTGTGGGAGGCTCAATGTCAAATGTGCTCATTTTCCATCATACACACACATACACCAAGAATGTTTGATATTGATTGGAGGCTCTGTGGTACAATGCAATGAGTGCTGCTTTGGACTCCTCCAGTCTAAGCTTACTGATGGCAGGGTACTCTATTTATTTGATTCATTCTGCAACTAGAATGAATGAATTCAGGAACATAGGATTAATGACTGACAATAGGTCAGTCACAGTGACTTTATGGGCCGACCTCAGAGCCAGCAAACTGTTGCATTCTCTCTATACTTGTGGTGGCATGGGTGTGTCCGGAGGACATTTTACACCCCAGTCTCTCTGAAGCAGTTTCAGCCATTCGCTTTGAGAGTCTGTTCCGGTCGCAGAGGTACCTCCAGGTATGGGGGACCAATCTTTACAGTCCAAGAGAGCCACAAGCTTCTCTCTTATCTTAATGGGTCTAGACAAGAAGTTCTATTCTCCATGAAAACTTGCTCTCACTGTTAGCAACCAAGGGCAGCTTAGATAAAGCCCCTCTGCTTGGTTTTCTCTTCTCTGCCTTAACTAAAGATAACCCACGTTACAATGGATCAGCATTTTTTGTGAGAGAAGGCAAACAGATTTAGAAAATATTATTTTAATTGAAATCTAATAGCACACAAACGTACTTCCCATAGGTTCCTAGTCATCTCATACGCTAGTTGCAACCACATTAACGGCCCTGAACTCTTATTAAATAGAAATTGGGGGAGGGCCATTTGAAGCTAGGAAGGAAACAGTTTTGAAAGCCACTTCTCCTTCCCCGCCCCCACCCCCAGACACAAAGGTGCTCTGAGGCAAGGAAGCAGAGTTGTTCTGTGTTTGAGTAAGGGGAAGAAAGGGAGCGAACGGAAGAATGTGAATACCTGAATCTTTTCTTTCTCATACGTACTGCTTCCTTGATCTTGAAGATGACAGAACTAGTATAATAATATACGCCTACCAAAATTGAGACCCAGTAAATACCCTTAAAGAAGATGCTATGTGTGTTATCACTGCACCGTTTTTTTTAAACCTTACCCTGGGGAATTTAGAAGCTTTCCCTGGGGTTTAATTAGAAGAATAATTGAGCAGGACACAGCACCTTTAACCCCAGCACTTGGGAGACAGAGGCAGGCAGATCTCTTTGAGTTCAAGACCAGACTGGTCTACTTAGTGAGTTCCAGTACAACCAGTGCTACAGAGTGAGACCCTGTCTCAAAAACAAACAAAGTCAAAAAACAACTGATGGGCCCCTCAACTAAATAAGTACTGGTTTCTCCAAACAGGGCTCATGCACTTAAATTTTCTTTCTAGAAGTTAGTTCCAAAATTTCTGTTAGCTTTTCTCCCAGAGCACCTAAGTACTTTCATATAAATTTTCCTTCCAGTGGCTGTCTCAATACGCTGAAAGTTATTTGACTTCCAGGTTTGGGGGAACCAGTGCTGTTGGTTCATGGAAAGAGTAGTTACAACTTGGGAGTATGCCAAGGTTAGGTTTTCGGGATAAAGCCCGATGTAGCAGAAAGTCTGCCCTGAAGAGTTAGACGAAAGCTAACTCCCATAGTGTAGTGCAAGGAACCATTGGGCTGAGGCGTGAGTCTCACTGGCTTTGCACAGAGGCAAAAGACTTTAGATGCCATGACCCAGAACTCGAGACGAGATTAAGTGTAGTCCAAAGCAAGTGCAGGGGTTCGCTGTTGACTCAGGTCAACTCTTTGATTGGGACTATTGCAATATCTTTCGTTAGTTGACTTTAAACTTCTCTTTAGGTTCTAAACACATGCTACTCTCTTAGCATTTCATTTTCTATCTTGCATACAGGTCATTAGGGAATGGAAATAGTTGT
This sequence comes from Chionomys nivalis, assembly GCF_950005125.1. Lineage (NCBI taxonomy): Eukaryota > Metazoa > Chordata > Mammalia > Rodentia > Cricetidae > Chionomys > Chionomys nivalis. Next base: position 19,426,199 of record NC_080110.1, read on the forward strand.
ATTTCTTCAACTTCTGATTAGGCCAATCACTCAGTAATTATAATATGAAATGGTTGCTTTCTGTATGTGCTAATAAAAATTTATGTTCATTTTAAGTTAACTATAGGTCTTCAGTGTATATACACACATTATATATACAGGATATATATATTTTTTTCAGGATAGACATATATATACATCGTGTTTATGTGTATATATGTGTGTGTGTGTGTGTGTGTGTGTGTGTGTGTGTATTCTAAAAAGACAGAGCAGGTGGTAATTGGAAGAGCTGCCCGACCTTAAAAGTTATGAAGAAAAGCTAAACTCCATAAAGTTTGGACAAGTAAACAGCCCAAGGTTTGAGGTTTCTGTTTAATTTTCTTTAATTGATAGATTTGGGGAATTGGACTTAATTCTATTTTATTAATAAACTATGGTTTAGTTATTGTATTATTTTCATATCCTGAAATAAGTGCTTGGATCAGAAACGCCATACCTCCCATCAAATCCCTCTTGCCCAAGAGAAAATTTGAGATACCAACATTTATTCCAAGAGCACTTTTAAGAGCTAATAAATAGACCAGAACATTCTTAGAAAATAAGGAAAAATCGTTCTTCTAGAGAGACAGAGGAGCTGACAGGGCTGTCCTCAATTCCTTTCTTTTATTATGAGGGCTGTGTTCCATTACAGAGGGATTTTATATTTTAGTGTTAGGAAAATTCACGACCCAACACCATTATTACCATTGTTATGTGAAGGTCTGATGCTACGATCCTTGGCACATTTTATGAAGACACCATGGTGTATTGCATGTGTGGCACACTCGTTTTGTGTTTCAAAGGGAGTATTTTTATCCTATCTTAGATTCTATTGCAATTCCTAAAATTGAAATTCAGATTATTCTATAAGGTGATTTCCTAAGCAGATTTTACTTAATTATTCTAATGTAATATACCAGAAGGGCAACATGCTGAGAATAAGAAAGTAAGTCTTCACGGTTCTAAGCCTGGCACTGGGGCGGCGGGGCGGTGGGGGGTGGGTGGGGGGGCAGAGATGGGCAGCCCCCGCAAGTCTGATCCATAATTGAAACTGTTTTCTGCTGTAAGGGAGATCTCAGTCTCAGACTGAAGACTCTAGAGGACCCCAAAACATTCAATGGTAGGGTTTTACGGCTTATTATAGACCTAAAATGTGGGTGTGTGTGTGGAAACGGCAAAGTTAAAACCCCTTTATAATAATGATTTTTACAGCATGTGAATTTACGAAACGGGTTTAAAGAAATCCTATTTATTATTTGTTCAGTGCCCAGGGAAGTCACGACTTACTAGACAGGTATTCGATAGATATTGGTCGAATTAACGGCCTTCATCCACATTCCTTTTGAATTCTAGACGCAGCCGGGTCTTTACTCCATAGAAAACAATGGAGCTGGAACCATAAATCCCTTAAAAGGTCAGGACCAGTTAACAAGGCTGAGCTAACCTCCTGGGCAGTGCCACACAGGCTGAAAGCCATGAAGGAAGAGGAATCAGAACAGGCTTAAGAGACAGAAAAAACAAAACAACAATAACAAGCACGTCTAAGAGGAAAGACATTTCTACTGTGGGTGTTAGCAGGAAGCGACCGCAATTACCGTAGGTCATCATCCCCCTGTCAGTCAGTAGGCGATCACCTCGGTCACCGCCACCCGGGCCCTAGGGACGACTCACACCCCACTTTTTTTTTTTAAAAAAAAAAAAAAAAAAAAAAACGCTCTCCAGCAAAACTGCGCCGCCCGGGTTTCCCCGAATTGCTCGGAAAGAGCACCCCCAGAGCCACCTAAGACTCGACCTGGGTCCACTCCGTTCAAATCACGCAGCCAATAGGAAAACCCTCCGCCCTGGGCCGACGGCGTCGCGCGGGCCGGACGAGCCCCGGAGGCAGGTCAAAACCCCGGGACCGCCTCTCCCGGCCGACCGGCGGGCCTCCAGAGCCCCGGGTCCCGTAGGACAACCTTTCCTTCCCGGCCTCCTCCCTCCCTTTCCAGGATCGTCCCAGCCCCCGGCAGTCCCAGCCACACCCGCTTCCCTCCGGTGGCGCCCCCGCCGCGCTCGGCGGCCGCGCTCTTCCTGGGCCGGGCGGGAGGGGCGGGAGGGGGGGGGGAAAGGAGGAGGGAGGCGGAGCGCGCATGCGCACAGGCCGCAGGGCGCCTCCCCGGCCGCGATCTCGCGAAGTTACGCTCAGCCGGGCCGCGGCTGACGGACGGGCGGGCGGGCGGGCGGACAGGCGGGCGGGCGGGCCGTGCCGGGGGGCGGGAGGGTGTCTGTGGGAGGAAGAGAGGTCCAGCTCTGCCGGGCTCGCCCCAGTGCTCTGTGGGATACTGGAAGTCTCGAGCGTCTCCTCCCCGGCTCGCAGCTCGGCTCCGGGCGGCTCGGTGGCCGCCACGGTCGCACACCCCCCGCGTCCCCTCGCCTCTCCCTCGCCGCCGCCCCCTTCCCCCCCGCTCGCGATAAGAAGAGCCGGCGGCAGGAGAGGGGGATGAAGATGGCGGACGCGAAGCAGAAGCGGAACGAGCAGCTGAAGCGTTGGATCGGCTCGGAGACGGACCTCGAGCCGCCGGTGGTGAAGCGCCAGAAGACCAAGGTGAAGTTCGACGATGGCGCCGTCTTCCTGGCCGCCTGCTCCAGCGGCGACACGGACGAGGTCCTCAAGCTGCTGCACCGAGGCGCCGACATCAATTACGCCAATGTGGACGGACTCACCGCCCTGCACCAGGTCTGTGTGCGCCCGCCGCTCGCACTCCGACCCCCACCCCCACCACCCGACCCCCGGGCCCACGTCGTGCTCGTGTTCGGGCCTCTCCGGTCGCCGGTCCTGAAGGCCCCGGGGTGGTGGTGGTGGCGGGAGCCTCCCTGCTGCGGGTGAGGGGGCGGCTCCGGCGGGGGAGGCTGGCCGTGGGGCTGCAGGCCCCCTTCGGAACCCCGCTTGCCGGTGCCGTTGGGAGCCGGCTGATTTCCTAGGCGCGGGGCAAGATGGGGTTGTGGGCCTCTGGGAGAAGTGGGGGACCCCAGGGCTATTTGTGGACATGTGTCTAGGACTCTGGGTCAGGACGAGCAGGAGTGTGTAATGGGTTGTGCCGAGGCCCGATGTCACTGATCCACTGTAGCGGGGGAGGGTGGTTGAAAGCCACTAACAGGGATCGGTAACTTGGGCAGAGGGACCCCCTTGGACCTGGAGGTGGACATGGGCTTTGGTGTACTTTTTCGGAGTTGATTACCAATGATGACGATAATAATAGTAATCAAGAGCCGGAGCCGGGTGCCCCGAGCGAACGATTTCCTGTTTTCTCCTTTATTACTCTTGGTCACTGGGGAGGGGAAAACGGGGTATAATTAGCTGATCTGCAGTGGCTGAAAGAGAGGGGCTGGTAGGGTATCGGCTAGGGAAGCCTTCCCAAGTGGGCTTGCCCACCTCTTCACTGAAATCTATGATTCCTGGTCTCGAAGAGTTTGTCGCAGTGTCACAGATCCCCGAGCCCTGACTCCCGAGTGTGCACCGGGACTAGAAAGAGAAGAATAAACACTCTACAGAGACAGTTGCCAAACTTTGCTTTTCCTTTTGGGGCTGGGGGGTAAAAAAATAGAAAGCTAATCCCAATCTTTTCTCAAAATGGATGCTTTGTGCATGTTAAAGTTTTATAGTAGTCCGATTGGGATCTCTCGGTGTTAGCCAAATAAGGAGAAACTATTGGCAATCCAGAGATAATGTTGCCTTTGCCTTTAACAAGCCAAAAGCAACAAAACCCTTAGAGTCCTGCTCGAAAAGCAAGTTTTTAAGTGCTGGTAATAGGTGCCATGGCATAGATTCTTCCTATTTTCATATTAAGCAACTTGGAATTACTAGAAAATTTACAATCAAAAGGCTTTTCTTAAGGCTATCTCAAACTCTTGTTTCTGTGGGAAATCAGCTTCAGTTTGAATAATACTGTGGTAAAAACTCGTTTGGGTGGTTGGAGCTTAAGGCTTCACACTTTGTATCGGAACTTTAGAGTTTGTGACTCTTAACTTTACACCTTTTAGAACGACGTGGTATATTTTCCTTATATTGCTTCCTGCTTTTGTAAGTGATGACCATGTTAAGTTTCATTTAATCAAATTCACATATCACACTTGGCATTAAGCCTTTGTTTACAAAGCTGACTGGAAGGGTTGAAATGACTGACAATTGGCAGGACAGATCTGGAATTCAGAATGGCCCCCAGTGAAAAATACAGCCTGGTTTCTCTCATGTGGTGCAAACTTCATTTGCTTAAAGCGTAGTGTAACTAAAGATCAGAAAACATGGTCTTGAGAAGGAAAGCAACTTTGGCATTAAAAATTGTAATTGTATAAAATGGAAGAAAAATCTTAAAGAGTTTTCTTTCAAATGTCCCTGCAAGTTTTAATGTGAGATTGTTTCTGAAACACAGTTACTGTTTATCAGAATGCTTGGATAATGGTTCCTATCAGTACATTTTCTGAAACTGCTAAATAGAACCGTAAAGTTCCTTCTCTGTGGAGAATTGTATTGACTTGGAGAAGAAGGCAATTCCCACATTTTTTTAAAAAAATATTGCAATAGTAATTTAGACAGGAGAAAACACATGGAATTGGCTTTTAAAGACTTGTGTTTCACTTCTTTAAGAGGCTGGACCTACTGATAACTTCTGGACTGACTGAATTCAGTGCTTTGTTTGGTGAATGTACATACAGTCTTTATTGAGAATTTTGTTAGAGTTGGCAAGAACATGAGAAAGTTTCTGGGTTTAGGCCATTTGCATAGCTGATTTGGTGACCAGTCCTTGAATATTTTAATACTCCAAAGACCATAAAATAACTGAACTATTTGGCCAGCCTAGCCTCTCTGGAGTCTGTTCACATATTTGCTCACCTTTTTAGTTTGGCAGGAGAAAAGCTGCGGTACTTCCCAGCCCAGGGCTACACTAACTCTGGCCTTTTCCTTACCTTTCTGATGGAAGTGGTTGGTGGTTTAAGGTGTAGATGTCGGTCGGATGAGCTCTCATTGAAAGCAATGAAAGAAACTCCGCTGCTGTTTGGTACAGAAATGCCGACTGTACGGAGAGAAGGCAAGCCTCTGTCCTAGTCCCTGGAGTAGCCTTCGTCTTTCAGGTGTAGGGTACGGTTGTCTGACTTTTGTCCTGACCCGAGTCTCGATGCAGTTATTCACCTGCAGAGCTTTATTTATAGTGTGCGATGATACCTGTGTTTTAGCGTGCTTCGTGAACAGCTCAAGGTGGTCGTGTATAAGCTGCCCTACCCCGTCCTTACGACACCCCTAAAGTGCAGGAGTGCCAGTGTGTGGCTTAGCTTTTTTGTTTTAGCCACAAAATCTTAACTTTTTCTCTATGCCAGTGGTTTTCAAGTCAGTTTCCAGTTTCTGTTCTTTTAGAACATTCTTGCTCAACTTTCTGTTATAAAATGAATTATACCTATATATTGTAATTTTAATCAAAAGTCTATATCGTTAAGTAGGCGTGTCTGATCCGATCTGTTTATTTACCATAGGTTGACAGTGACTTTGTTTTCACAAAACATTTCTTTAAGGGACTCTTCCTGTTCAGAAAACTTTTTGGTAATTGAGTTATAATCTGTTTTTGTCACTTGTTTAGTTATTTTTTCATGTCTTGACATTATATGGAATCCTTTTTATGCAGTCTGAATATTCAGCTTTAGTTTTAAATCATCATGAATTTCAGATGAAAGTGCAGACTAAAACCCCGATCCTCACTAAGCACGACTTTTCGTTGACGCCTCTATTTCTGTTAATGATGTCAGCAATCTCAAGATAAAGTTGAACATTTTCGTCATAGTTTACTCTTGCTCCCAGTGTACATATGTCCAGGCAGTCACCTGTCCTTCACAATTACCTTCAAATTAATTTTTTTCCTTGCTAGTTTAAGTATCAAGCTGTTCCATGCACTTACATTTTTATCCTGGTATTATAGGAACAGTTTGTCTTCCCTTCTTTATATGTGCATGTATGTATGTATGTATGTATGTATGTATGTATGTATGTATGTGTGTGTATGGTTTAGTCCAGGATACATACAGATTTCAGATACTCTAACAGTGCTGTGTTGTGCCTAGTCCTCTTACTATAGGTTTGAAACATTGTCATTAGCCTATGCTTAGTAACTGAAATTGGTGAACATTTTTATTGGGACTGTATCTTTACATTTTTTTCAATGCTTTTAGTTATCTCTTTTCCTCTACTAGACTGTCCTTCCTTTCTATACCAGCCCACATTAGTTTTCTTCAAGGTTCCATCCTGCTGCCGACTAGAAGGGCTCTTTCTTTGTGTAACTGTGGTAGCAGAGACACATGCCCTCTTCTAGCGGATGCTCTGTACTTAGGCTCTGCCCGTCTTTGTTATTAAAGCTCTTCTTACTGGTAGTATTTGGAAGCGTGTTTCTCCAGACTTAAAGAATCAGGACCCGATATGTTTCCAGGGACTGACTCACTAAAAATTTTTATTGAATTGTATGCTGTATTTCTTTTCATGACTAAGTCTTATGGTTGGTTATTCGTATACTGTGAGCTATATCTTTGAAGCCTGCATATCCAGATTTTAAAACATTGGTTCAATATTATAAAATTTGTTGTTATGAAAAATTTTGTGATGGTTGTTTGGTACATTTCTTTTAATTGAGATTTAAAATATTTCTAAGTATGCTCCCTTTCTATTAAGAAGTCCAAAACCAGCCTCAAATTTGGTTGAGTGGTAGAAAATATATTCAGTTGAGCCATAAGAAACTAAGGTAGAGCCAGGTGGTGTTGGCACAGGCCTTTAATCCCAGCACTTGAGAGGCAAGGCAGGTAGATCTCTATGGGTTTGAGGCCAGCCTGGTCTACAAAGCGAGTTCTCAGGAGACAGGACAGGCTCCAAAGCTACACATAGAAACCCTGTCTTCAAGAAAAAAAGAAAGAAATAGAAGAAGCTGAGGTAGATTCTATAGTGAAATTCAATGTTAGACTGTAATTTTACAGTAATGCCTCCCTGTTTCCAACTAGACAGACTTGTAGATAAGCTTAATATTAAATCATTCTGCTCTTAAATACAAGTTTTATCAACTTGTAAGGGATCCATTGAAAGCGTCTATGTAAAATGCCGGACAGGTGTAGTGCAGTTTTCCCTAAGAGCAAGGTATTAGAGTACCAGAATCCGTTGAGTTTTGAATTGCTTGTCGTGTAATAGTTCAAGTGTTATGTACGTGTTTTAAGCTGAATACATTTATAGTTTTGTAACCTTTTCCTCTTCTATTTTTTCAGTGAAATGTTGGGTTTTGGATCAATTATAAAAAGTATTAAAATTTCTGTTAAAAATGTACATGAAGCCAAGTGGTGGTGGCACACGCCTTTAGTCTCAACACTCGGGAGGCAGAGGAGGTAGAGGCAGGTGGACCTTCGTGAGTTCCAGAGCAGCCTGGTCTACAAGAGCTAGTGCCAGGACAGGCTCCAAAACCACAGAGAAACCCTGTCTCGAAAAACAAAACAACAACAAAAAATATGCATGAAATCATTTTTCTGCATGCTTTCCTTTAGAAAAGCTATTCTACCTTATGCTGATGGCTCAATTAACTTTTTATTGAAATCCTCCAAAATCCATTTTTAAAATGTATTAAGCAAGTTGCCAAGCCCAGACCAGTCCCTTCCTTCACAGAAGTAAATGGACAATGTAGCCATATATGGGGTGTGCTGGTGCAGGCCGGCGAGCCGACACTGCTGCTGTGAGGGCGCTCTCTGCGCTTGCCGGCTCTCTGCTTCCTGGCAGCAGTTCTGTGGTCTGACTTTGAAGTGTCACAACCAAGACTATCTTTCCTGGGCTTTAGCGCCAGTGTGATTGCAAGCTGTGACTGAGCATTTTCTAGCGTAGCCAGGTAGGAGCACTGGGCAGAAGAGCAGGGGAAGCTTTTGTTAGTTCTCTTACCATGTTCTCCTCTATGTTCTCTTCAGTAAGAGAAACACATTCAGAGTCCAGATGATCTTGAAGAAAGAAAGGGCTTTTAGAAACCTTAATAGGCGTAAAGACAAAACATGATTAGATTGCTACTGTAGTAATAAATACCTTGTAAAGGCGCTGTTCTCATTGCTTTAGAGTCTGTTTAATAAGAGTCTTTTATTATACCTTTCTCTTGAAAGTTTGCTGGTTTCCATAATCACAGTGAAGAGATTTGGAGAGCTCTAGGAGTTCCTGGAAGTTTACTTTGTTAGGGTGGCATGTCCAGTAGCCATACTTACCAGCGTCTTAGAAACAGAGTAACTGTAACTCTCACAACTTCCTTCCTGTCCTCTAGGTGTCAGCACGAGGAATGGCAGAACTGGAATGCTAAAGCAGCTCCGAGTCCAGATCCCAAGCTTTAGTCTAGGTACCCACTTTTTAAAACAAAAACAAACAAAACAAGGTTTTTCTCTCTGTGTGTATTCCTGCCTGTCCCGGAGTTCACTATGTAGATGAGACGGGCCTCAAACTCACAGAGATCCTCTTGCCTCTGCCTCCTGAGTGCCCCGGTTAAAGGTGTGCCACCATACCCAGTGCCCTATTTTAAGTCTGAAGAAGAAACTCTTTTAAATCATTTTTGTGGTTGTATTGAATAGTATTTGAGAGTTTTCCCTGCACAGGTACATTTTTTAAAAACCTACTTTTGTTTCAAAGAACGTTTGAGATCTTTTGATGGTACTTAAAATTCAATAGTAATATATTTAAAATTAATCTAAAATTCAAAATTGCTCTAAATTTTAGGACTTGCCAAGATTGTTTTGCTGATCATTAATTAAAGAATACCTGATTGTGTGACTGCTTTGTTTAGTTTTTTATAATTTACGGAGGAAATTACTACAAAATACTCCTTTTTTTCCAGAATATAGAATTAGCTTTTCTTTTCATTTTTCTTCTAGTAACAATTTTATTACTACATTTAGTATGTACTTATTTCAGTGATTTTTATCCCTAAGTGTACATTCTTTTCTTGGAGACAAACCGCAGGCAAACTCATATCTGAGATACTAAAGACAATCTCAGCTAGACCTGGCTACATAAGCCTTTTATCCTCTGGAAGGCAGAGGCAGGCGGACCTCGGAGTTTCAGGATAGTCAGGGCTACATAGTGAGGTCCTGTGGTCAAAAGAAAAAATAATCTCAACTTGTCATCACTATGCAGCAGAATTTCTTCAGTTTACTTTGTAGACTGTGATCATTGATATTTTGAGCCAGGAGATGGGATATTACACAAAATGCTAATGTAGCTTCTGAGCTAGGAAAATTACTTTTACTCCTGCTTGATTTGCCTCTTGTTAATAGTAACATCAAGTTATATATTCCATGAAGTAATTTACAAAGTGTAGCCAAGTTGCCGTTCAGGTCTCAATTTGAAAAGAATAATTTTTTTTATTTTGATAAAAATATGAAATATGACTTCTTTATTGCCTGTTATTGATTCTCTGGATTTTATTTACATGAACATCTTTATTTCAGTAACTAAAAGTACATCTTTTTTTTTCCTTTGCTCCATCAGGGAATTTAAAACAAATAGTTAGATCACCTGGTAGCGTCATCATTTTATAAAGTAATGGAATATTTTAACAAAGAAGGATGTTGCATCAAAATAAAGGGCATTTGAGATTCAGTTGTCAGTCTAGTAAATTATCAAGAGATTGACACAGGTGTTCTCTGTGCTTTGGTGAAAGTACATTTGCAGCCAAGGCTGACCAGACCCATGACAATGTTATGTGTTCTGCTTTTACCAGGGCATGGTAGTACATGTTGTGGCATTCTGTATCATCAGAGTTTAAGCGCTGCAGCTCTTGGATACTTAATAGGAAACAAGAAGGAATTTTTCTGAAGGGATTGGGTAAATGGGTGAAAGCCTTTGGGACCATTGGTTCCATATTCCTGCTTCCATAAGTCTTTGTGCTTCTTGTTATCCTGTGGAATGTATCTCCCAGCTTATTTTTAGTAAGGCACAGCTCAAAGCACAGAGTGTGAGAGAGGTCGCGATCACTGGAGTACACAACGACTCTCTGCACTTTCTAAACCATATTTTTAGCATTCATATATTACCTGTTATTAAAAGTGTATCTTACCTTCAGACAAAATAGAAAATTCCTTTACATAGATATTTTTAATTTTTCTTTGTCTGCATTTTAATTCAGTAGGTATACAATTGGTATCTTTGTTTTTTTTTTTTAAAAAAACTAAATATTGCAATTTTAACAGTAGAATTAATAGGAAATGAACTGATAAGTTGTCTGGGCAACTATGACAGTATTTATAGTATTCAACATGTATCAGAGGCAGGGTGTTGTGGCACATACCTTTAATCCCAACACTTGGGAGGCAGAGGAGGCCTATCTCTGGGGAGTTTGAGACCAGCTTGGTGTACACATTGAGTCCCAGGACAGGCAGAGCTACAGTTGGAGCCCGTGTCTCAAATAAATAAATAAATAATTAAATAAATTTATGTTTAAGTAGATATTACTACTATAAAATAATCTGTATTTTAGATTTACTTCAAAATAGAATATATTGCTGATTATTAAAACAGGTCTAATTTTGCCAAATTGTGTAATTTATTTTAAAAATTAATATCTTTAAACAAATCCTTGGCATTCATTTAGGAAAGGGTTCCTTGGTAGCACACAATAAAAGCAGTACCTTCATTATAGTGATGCTAATTAGAGACTCTTTGTTGAATGTTTTCGTTATGGATCCCTCATATACACAATTTTCTGACCTCACTTGTGTTTTGGTTGCTTATCTTTCCATTGTTGTTCTGGCTAGCCATAAAAAGGCAGGCGTCACTTATGTCTTACTGCCCTCCGTGCCTGCTTGACTCAGATGTTCTCAGGGGTGGAGACATTCCACATTGTCATGTGTCATAATAGGCATTTCTGAAATGACATTCACTAGAACCATGGAAAGCAGTGAAAGCATTTCTCAGCTGTCACCATTTTAGTAATCTAAGTATGCTATGTGTATCGAGAGAAGAGAGTCCATGGAGAGAGCTTTACCTAATAGAAAGCTCTAGCTTGACTATTACCTCATATTGACTTGGTTGTGTTTTGGATTAATATAGTCTCCTAAAAGAATTCAAGACTGTTCAAGCTGTCGCGTTCTACAGTATTAGATAATAGAAAGTAGATTGGATTTGATGGGGTGTGAATTAATACCTTCTTCAAGTTTGGTAGCCATATAGGAAAGTATTTCTTCATGAACTAATTGTTGAAATACCCAAGTATGCGTGCACATTCATGAATTATCCTTATTGAGGTTTTATGTTTATAATATATAAAATAATATAATAAGTACATAAGATAATTTTGAAGGCTATATATCTTTCAAGATTATTTTAGGTGGAAATATCTGTGCTTTGGAACTTTTGTAGACCTCTTAGAGCATCAGCTCTAGGACATTTTTATGGATGTCCTCTCTATTAAAATATATCCAGGAAAGTTACATTTTGAAAATGCTGATTACTTGTAGTTGTATTTGGTGCATAGGTAGATTGTGATAATACGCATGGTATCATTAATAAATAACATGGGTAACTACATGTTTTCTACAAAGCTAATTTTAAAATATTGCTTGAGAATTTCATACACGCATAAGGTGTTTTGATCAAATGCATTTCTCCATTTTCTTTCATCTCCTCCTTTATCCCATCCCTATTCCTTCTCAATTTCATATTTTCTATTTTTGAAACCCACCAAGTCTGCTCAGTGTTGCCAATATAGGTGTGGTGGCCTCATCCCTAAACACCCCCAATTCTCTTTCCTCAAGCCACTACCAGTTGCCAGTAGCTCTTCAGCTAGAAGTGGGACCTGGTGACCCCCTCCCTCATCCACAAGCCTTTGTCTGGATTGATCTTGTATGGGCCATATGCATGCAGTGTAGCTTCCATGAGTTCATGTGTGCCACTGGCATGTCATAGCATGAAGACTCTGTCTCAGCATAGTCAGCCACTCCGGGTGCTTAGAATCTTTTCCCCTCCCCTTCTGCGCCTTGGGAGGAGGGAATTATGTCCCACCATAGTCTCTGCACCTTGACCTGCTGTGGGTTTCTCTATGAATTGCCATCTTTGCAGAAGGAGGGGTGAAAGGTGCACTCATCTATGGGTGAAAAGGTAAGTTGTTAGGAAGCTGTTAGTTATGTCCACTCAGCAGGATGAGAATACCAGGTTCTTCCTCAGGCCTATGACCTATCTAACTATGGATTCCTGGCACTGTTATATGGTACCAGGCATGAGTTGTACCTTGGGAAACAGACTACAAGCTTACTTTTAATTAGAACGTGATCATAACGAGGCTCTCTGAAATTTCAGTTCACATTTTTGACACTGGGTATAAGTTGTTTCAGAATTTCTCTTTAGTGAACCTAGTATATTTTGTTTGTGTTCTAGGTTTTCCATGACAAGTCATTGTTACACCTGACAGTTTGAATATTTGTGTATTTATGTTTTTGTTCCTAACAAAAGTTTTGATGCTGCTGTATCCAGACTTGGATGCTGTATTTTGTTATAAGCATGTTAATTAATCTGTGTAGTTTTTCTCAAAATTTTTAAACAGATCGCATGTTCAGCAATTTCTATATCCTTCCGAAGTACATTGGGCAGGCCACACAACAGCACAGCATCTATCTTTTCCTTGAAAATGTCTATTGCAGCTTTATTCCTTCAGCCAGCATTTTCACAGTCTGATCTCAGTGCATTTACCTTAGGTATGAAAAGCTATAAGTAATTATTAAGATTTCAATGCTTTCTGTGCTTTGTTTTTGTTGTTTACTTTTGAGGCAGGGTTTCATGTAGTCCAGGCTAGCCTTGAAGTCCTGATCCTCTTGCCTCAGACTCTATCTTCTTTTTATTTCTTAACACTGTTTATATTTATGCTTATTGTTATATATGCATATTATTGCAAATAGAAATGGCTCAGTAATTAAAACTGCATAGAAAAAAAATAGATGTTTAGTGCTAATCAAAGGACCAGGGTTGAAAATAGCCCCTTAAAAATCTACTAAACTCACTTTAAAAACAAGTATGTGATTACCTATATAGGATTATACTTAGTTTCTTAGTATATAATCTATTTTTAAGATTAAACATAACCTCTCTTAAGTAGTGTTGATACACAGTTTGCCTTTAATGACTTTATGGAATTTCATTTTGTGTATCTAAAATTATTTTTCTTTTTTCTTTTTTTTTTTTTTTTTTTTTTGGTTTTTCGAGACAGGGTTTCTCTGTGGTTTTGGAGCCTGTCCTGGAACTAGCTCTGTAGACCAGGCTGGTCTCAAACTCCCAGAGATCCACCTGCCTCTGCCTCCCAAGTGCTGGGATTAAAGGCGTGCGCCACCACCACCCGGCTAAATAATTTGATGAATGTCTACTATCTTTTCCACGTTTTCATGATGTAGCATGCAAATGTTAGACTATTTATGTTCATCTTAATTCGTTGTATTCTGTGAGTTGCTTCCAAAAAATGTCACCTAAAATTTTTATATTTTGTTCAGAACATATGAATTTATAAATTGCTTCCCAGAAATGTCACCTAAATTTTGTTTTGCTCAAATGTTGTGTTGCTTTTGTACTTGTTTATAGAAGACATTTTTCAGTGAAGCTTCTCATATGAAATATAGAAAACTGACCTTGAACAGACTACAAGATGACACATCTGTTAAACTCGTGCGATGATGTCATCCTCCATAAGTCACCCAAAGGAAAATTATTTTATTGTTTCGCTACTTTATGTGAATGTGTAAAATTTGTTGTATTCACTGAGAGAAATAGTTGGAAAAGAAACAGGATGAAAGTATTCTTCCTCACCTACCTCCTTTTTTTCCTATTGGTATGAATATGTATGTGTATGTATGCGTGTGTGTGTGTGAGAGAGACAGACAGACAGACAGAAAGAACGCGGGCATACACACCCGCAAATATACATGTAGAAGTCCAAGGATAGCTTTGAATGTTGGTGTTCACCTTCTACCTTGTTTGGGGTGGGGATTCTTGTTTTCCCAGTGAACACACCAAGCTAATTAAATCCCTGTGAGTTTCTAGGGATTCTTTTGTTTCTGCCTTCAGGTCCTCTTAGGAAGGAACACTGGTATTTCAGAGGCTCATGTTACATATCTGAGTTGCTCTTCTAGAGGACCAGAGTTCAATTCCCAAGGTCTACTTGGGAACTCAGAGCTGTCTGTAACTCCACTCCCAGGGTTCCTTTCTGGTCTCTACAGGCCCCAGGCAAACATTCATGCAGGCAAAACATCCATACACATAAAAACAAATTAACAATTAATTTAAAAAGAAGTACATCATTTTTTAAAGGATTTAATTTGATGTTTTAGAAATTTGCAGTGTATGTTATTAAAATGTTTACCTAATCTATATTTGTATAATGCCATTATCCACTTAAATTAGAGGTTAACTTCTTCATGCAACAAATATTTAGATCGTCATGTTTGACACTTTACTAATCATATAGAGTCTAGTGTGCTTTTCATTGACATTGTTAACAAATGATAACAGTTCAGTAACTGAAAAGGTGCAGGGTTAGATTATTCTTTTCAAGAAGGACTTAGGTCAGAAATATCAAAAAACTATTTGAGTAATAAATTTATAAGTTTATTTGATTTATGTCATAACCTGTTTCCTCTGGTTCTTCTCAGAGTTCTTGTTCATTTTCTTTCTGATGTGCTTTTTAAGGACAAATGTTCCTAAGACTCTTGTGCTTTTTTTTCTTTCTTAATGAAAAAAATGTAGTTCAGCTGTTTCCAGAAAATCTGAGCTCCTTTTTACATTACCCGTATCTTTTTTAGCGTCATCGTTCTTCAGCTTACAGAGCTAGAACTTTGATGGCCATCTTCTGTTTTCTCTTCTTCACCTCTTCCATACGGTTATCTTCCCCTGCAGTTTCAGGCCTGCAATATAGTCTGTTCCAATCTTAGGTAGGGTTTCTCTGGCTATGATAAACATCATTACCAAAAGATAAGGGAGGAGAGTAACTGTTTGACCTTCCGTTTGTTATATTGTCACTTAATAAAGCCCGGACAGGGACCTGGAAACACAAACTGCAACAGAAGCCATAGAGAAATGCTGCTTTTTGTCTTGCTCAGTTGACTTTCTTACAACACCAACACCACCTGCCCTGCCCAAAGGTCGTACTATCCACATTGGCATGGCCTCTCACATTTATTTACCACTAATTAAGAAATATAGCACAGGCTTGCCTATAGGCCAGTTCCTCAGTTAAAGGGTTCTTCCCCTAGCTTGTGTCAAGTGATATAAAACTAGCCAGCACAGTTCCAGAGGCTCTTAAGTCCTCAAAGATGTATTTTTGTAAAACAAATTCTAACAGTACTCTCTAATGAAATGAAGTTGCTTAGGCTTGAGGAAAATACAGTCAAACCCACAGTGAGTTATCCATTTCACAGCCTCTAGGACGGCAGTGATAGAAGCGGGTAGGGGCGTGCTGACTGGGTGTGTGCGAGTTGGAGGCCTCCTGCGCTGTTGGCAGTATGTAAAACATGTAGCCACTTTTTTAATTATTAAAATTTTATTTATTTGTGTAAGAGATTATGTAAAGACTAGAGCCTGCATGAAGGGAATAATTTTGTCTCTGTCTGTTGTGGGTTCTGGGAATCAAACTCAAGTTAGCAGACTTGCATCTTTCCTACTGAGCCATCTCAGCAGCTCCACTTTTAATACGATCTCATTTCTCTATATGGCTTAGCAGTATGTATGTGTGTATACAGTATGTATATATGTATGTATGTGTATATGTATATAGTATAATACATATTCTAGAATTCTATCTTGGTAAATGATTTTATTTTAAAGCAAAAATGTTTTTACTACTAAGAATTAAGGCATTGACAATTCTAACAATTCTAAACCTTAGACTAAACGTGGCATTATTCGGTGTAGTTAATAACAACCAAGTTGGCCTGTGTTGCTTTAGTATGGCTTGCTGTCTGCTAGAGTGTATAGGTAAGCATATGAGCAGTGCTAGATTTCTATCCGTTATGTGTAATGACCTGGAGTTGTTGTACTCCAGTGTGTTGTGAAAGCTTGTGGAGGCACATCCACACTAGAGTCAGGGCACCCCAGATTGTAAATGAGAGCAGTGTTTGGAACAGTCCTTCAGAGACAGAGAACAGCACATGCAGAGACCTGGTGGTGAACAGAAGTGAACAGTGTACCAAGAAAAGAAGAAAGCCAGAGGCAAGGGAATAATTTTCAAAGCTGACTAATCTATAAGAACTAACTATAGCTAGCAAACTTATAGCAATTGGGTTAGGAAATAGTTTGCTTAAAGATATAGTTGAGACAAGGAGTAGGTAGCTACTAAAGTAGTAGATTGTCCTGACAGATTTGTGTCAAAGATTTGTGTGGCCTGTATTCTGATGTGGTTTGCGTGTAATGAGGGTTCTATATCATGTGCTTACTGCTTGTCTAAAGAGGGGAGCATGAAACAAGAAGTGACAGGTGAGTGTGACCAGTGTTGTAAAGGGTACGTGGTTGGACGAGTGGAGATGAGCATTACATATGTTCCTAACTATATGCTATATATTGAATTAGGGGAGGGAAGTTGTACTTAGTCTATTCTCTGAGGCCTTTTCTGTCTGCTGGAAATTTGATAACCAAATAAAACAAAGTTCTAGAAAAACCACAAGAATCCATGTGCCTAAAATAAATGCTCTCTTTTTAACTCTTCCTGTACATTTCAGTTCTAGGATATCTTCTGAGTGCTGCGAGGTGTTGGGAGCAGGTGTTTGGGGATGTGGCTTGAGTGCATGCAGAAGTGTGGGAAGCGTAGTAGAGTGTGGTGATGTCAGGTCCTTCAGCTGAGAGGATGCACTGGGAAAGTGAGCTCAGAGGCGAGGAGGCGGGCCAAGAGGACAGTGCTGGGAGCATGGTAGGTTTTCCTGAGAATCATACACTTAGGAATTTCTCCAACTGCATGCAACTTCCCTCAGCTTCTAAGTTTACTCAATAGTGCTTTTAGGGAAGAGAAACATTTCCTATAGCAAAGAAAAAAAGCTAGTTAGGCTTTTCTTATGTGTAATATGTTGGTATGATTTTGTTCAGAATATTACTAGGCATGCTTTTGTTTTCTGAAGTTTTTCTTTTGACATTTTAATTTTTTGTTACACAGGTAATGAGAAAAACAGCTCTTAAACAGAATCTTGTGGGCTGTTTTAACCTGCAGTAAGTTCATTAGTTTTATCTCAACTTAAGTGGACCAGGAAGTAGTTATCTTATTGAATTATGACTTTTAATATGTAGTTTTCTCTTTTCTACCTACCTTTGACGTTTAATCGTGTGTGTGTGTGTGTGTGTGTGTGTAAAATGTGTGTGACATGAACTGATGGTTTGTAAGTTGCCCTTTCGAAAAACACTTTAATGTAAAAATGCTACTTGAAAGAGACAATATGTATGTTATACCATCTGGAGACAAGGCATTTGTATAGGATACAAATGTGAAAATCACTTTAGCTGGTTAACAGTGACTGAAATAGACATTTTAGATTATGCCATCTTTGAATGTTTTTTTTTTTAAAATAGTTTCTCTTGTTCGGACAAAGGAAAACATCTGGTAATATTTTGAGTGTTAGCTATAGATACTTGGACATAACTGAATATTGGTTTGCTAGTTTGTTAAGGGTTGGTGTTGATGGTACATGCTTGTTTCTGTATTGCACACTTCTCTTCACCCTGGGGAAGGATTGGTAATGTGATAGACACCTCAATAGAGTTTTTAAGTGATTTTTTTTTTTCGGAAGATAGCATTAGGTATATTTTGTAGCTATTGGCAAGTGGACCCTGAAAGTTCAGAACAAGTTGATTACTTAAAAAATGCACATTCTTTTCAGAGGACACCATATTTTCAAAGACAGCATTTGGACTCCAGCAGTTTGGACAGTTCCAGCAGGAAAGATGTAGACAAATAAAAAAGTCCAAAAGGCAATTTTTATACAGTGAACTTTTTTACTTTGTAAACTATGAATATAAAAAGTATTTGGTGATGAAGATCCATTTTAAGAATTAGTTGGAAAATGGCCACAAATTTTTAAAATTTTTTGGGAATATTATGCCCAGAATGATTGTTGGGAAATAGTTTTGAAGCTGGCGAAAGAAAATGCTGGCTGAGTTCAGGTCCTGAGTTCAGATACCCATGTGGCAGCTTGGTGCAGCCCTGGCACAGGGGAGGCAGGGACCCGAGGATCCTGGGTCTTACAGCCAGTCCTGTAGGCTCCAGGTCTTACAGCCAGCCCAGCCAGCCCAGCCAGTCCTGTAGGCTCCAGGTTCCAGGGAAAGATTTTGTCTTGAAAATCAAGTAGAGAGCTACTGAACTGTTGAAGAAGAAATTCTGTGTCAACTTCTGGCCTCCACACATATGTGTGCACAACATATGAACATGTATACACCACACACACAAAGACTGAAAGAATGATGTTGAAACCCACAAAAGAGAGAGTTGTGTGAGAGCCCTTCACTGAGAGACTGAGCAGTTAGTGGTTGATGGGAAGGTTGCCATTTTCTCCAGTGGTGGTGTTCCTAACAGATTTTCTACACTCTAGATAGGTAACCCCATCTTTGCTTGTGCAAGCAACCACTGATTAAACTCAGTGGGTCCTACTCCAAAGGGACATAAAAAGTAGGGAAGAGGGGCTTCATCAAGAGAGGGAGAGAGACAGGATAATAAAGGGTAAAGATGGTGAAATTCATTACATATGTGTATAAAATTGCCAGAGAATAAAAAATAAGTTGCAAATTAGAGCAAGAATAGGAAGAAGGCAATAGAATGGCATTTATATGTATAATTTTATATGTATATTTATTTTAAATGGCTTGTAAATTCTAATATCCACTGTAATGGTAATTTTGGAAGAAATTTTATTGGTTACTAGATGTCCATTTGAGTTGTTGACTTTTTTGTTTGTTTTTGAAACAGGTAGCTTTGGAGCCTGTCTTGGAAGTAGCTCTTGTAGACCGGGCTGGCCTCTTTTATATTTGTGTGTGTGTGTGTGTGTGCGTGTGTGTGTGTGTTTATGTCACAGTGCACCTTTAGAGGTTGGGAGTGGGTTCTCTTCTTCCATTGTGTGGGTTCTAAGGGTCTAAGTTGCAGCTTAGGGGTAAGTGACTTTACCCACAGAGCCATCTCACTGGTCTGTCTTGACAAGATTTATAAATTCAAATGAGAACAATATTGCCAACTAAGTATGGTTTGAGATCTAGTACAGGATTTGGGTAAATTCATATTGCCTTTGTGGTTACCATGACTAAGGTCTGTCACAGCTATTAGCCAGGCCCAGGTGGACTAGCACCTGGCTGATTCACTGTGGGTATGTTAGTCTGTTGATGGGTGGTTGTGTGTCAATCCAGACTCCTTGATTCTTCCTTTTGACCCTGTCCTCGCTGGCATGTTAGTCAGCACAGCTCAGGGACATTTAAAAGCATATAGAAGTGGGTTTTAATAATAAGATGAAAGATGATGGTATTGACATAAAATTGCATTTCTAAATTGCCATATGTAGGTAGAAATCCTCGACAGACATGAGAAGCAAGTGTGTGCAGAGATGGAGGCTAGCCCAGGTTGCCTTTCCTTTTTTGCTTTCCACCTTAATTTTTGAGACAGTCTCTCTAAATCCAGAAGTCACTGCTTAACTTAACTAGATAACCAGTGAGCTCTGGGCGACCTGTTAGCACAGTCTTTTTAAGACAGCTCATATAGAGCCTTTCTCATTCTATAAACTTTTCTGCTTAACCTCACCTGGGAAAAATACATTTGTCAGTGTAAAAAGTTGTTATTTTTTTATTTTTATGAATGTGGTATTGAAGCTAGACTTCATTTGAGTTGTCAAGTTTTCAATTATAACAGGTTCTTGCATTCTTAAACAAATGGGAAAATTGATAGCTGCATCTTTAGAGGGACCTGCTTA
This sequence comes from Chionomys nivalis, assembly GCF_950005125.1. NCBI lineage: Eukaryota > Metazoa > Chordata > Mammalia > Rodentia > Cricetidae > Chionomys > Chionomys nivalis. Next base: position 19,446,146 of record NC_080110.1, read on the forward strand.
AAATAATGGGTAATAGACAGTTGTATATTAATGTTTGTGTGTATCACAAATGTGTACATGTTGTTGAAGGCAGTTGCATTTGTTTCCATCCCTTGTGTAAGGATTATTTCATTATCCCAGTGAACAGAGTGAGGTACATTGTGACGATTGTATTGCGGAGCTGAGATATGAACGTAGTGATTAAATACTACTGGACTTAGACTTTTCTATAGTGGCTCTCGACTATTTGAACCAGATTCTATCACTGTGGTAACCTCAGGAATCCCTGGGGCTTAATTATAGACAGTTGATAGGCCAGAGTTGGTCCGTTATCTCCTGAAACTGAACCAAAGAACTCTTGAAGAAACTGCTAAACGGAGCCAGAGGACTCTCAAGGCACAGCTTGTCCTTTGCTGTCCTGAACCTCTTAGTTTATGCTGTTAGGTGGTACTGGACAAGAACTAGGGGGTCCCTTGCTGTACAGTTAGTTTTTATAATAGCCCTCCTTCTCCCTTTAACCTCAACAGTGTTAACACACAACGATCAAGGTGCAGCATAGAACTAACAAGGCATAGGCTCTGCTAAGACGTTTCTGTTCCCAGAGGACATTGTGTAGGCTTTAGGGAAAGTGCCCTTTCACTTCCAATGTATGTACCTGCTTTCCGCTAACATTTGCTTTTACGTTCTGTCGGTTTTTCCATTACTAAAGCTTGGTTGTTATTTTTGGATGATCTGATTCCAAGCTTAGAACTTCTACGTTTTACATGACTGGGGATGACAGGGAGATAAAAACAAAATCTAGACAGCAAGAAAAGCAAGCAGTTCTGAGTTTCGGCAAAAAAAAAAAAAAACAAGCTTTTTTCTATTATTAACTGTTCTTTTCCTATTTTGGAATAAAGTGGAACTAAAGCCTGGTTTAGGTAAGGTAGTTATCAGAGACAGTTATAGTAGTACACTCTTGGAATATAGGAAATAACTAAGCATGTAGCTTTGGCTATTACTTGTTGAAAGTAGAAATGAATTTTCAGGAAAGACACTTTAATTACTCTGAAGACACTGCAAGACTTTGTATTGTTTGGAGAAAGCTTTTTATTGGAAAACCAATTATGGGTTAGTATTATAACTATTGTTAAAACTCCTCATTAAACACTGAGAGCTATTTAAATTGTTTTCTTTTTATCTTTTTATATTTATGTATTTTTTTATATGTATGTTTCTGCACCATGTGAGTGCCTGCAGATGCCAGAAGATGGAGAGGGTGTTGGTTCCCTAAGAATTGAAGTTACAGATGATTGTGAGCTGTCGTGTGGGTGCTGGACATCAGATCCAATTTCTGCTACTAACCACTGAACCATCTATCCAGGCCTTTGGATATGTTTTTATGAAGAAGAATTCTGTTCTCTCAGAAATTTACAGTAGCCAGTAGTAGTCTGGTTTCTTTTTAGGTTGATAATGGAGTTCACGCCATTAAAAATGCTATGAAAGTTGTATTAATTTTCTTGTATTTTAAAGACTTATCTATCTTTTTAGATAGTAGTAAAATTAGGGGAAGTCTACCGTTAGTAGAAGTTCATGGTAGAAAGAATGCTTACCCTTCTTTCTAGGTGTGTGCAGTTATCATTGTCTTATTTTTAATCTTCTCTGAAAGAAATAGCAATATTTGATTTAATTTTTTTGCTTTACTTAACCTTTTAAAAATTTTTCTTTTTATTTATGCGTGTGTGTGCACTGCATGTGCAGATGGGGGCCACAGAGGGATATTGGATGTCCTGGGACTGGAATTCCAAACAGTTGTGAGCCCACCTAATGTGGGCGCTGAGGCTGAGCCATCTCTCCAGCCCCTGACTTGATGTTTTTCATTAAAGTTGGCTAAGTATCTCTTTTTTTCTCACCTTTTTTTTTGCCTCATTTTTTTCACCCTACCTTGAAGGTAGCTCTAAAGTTTAATATTATTTTTTAGTTATCTTATTGTTGAGAAAGTAGCAAATTAGTTCTCTAAAACTAAGGGAAGGATATGACTTGATGTTAAGGATCATTTGGGGTAATTTTAAAAACTTTTTAAATTAGAGTTTTTAAGTTACATATATAATATAGTTTTATTTTACATACTTGAATTTATGTGGGTGTTTTGCCTGTGTGCATGTATGTGCACCATGTGCATGCCTGGTACCTGTGGAGGTCAGAAGAAGCATTGGGTCCCCTGGAACTGAAGTCACACATAGTTGTAGGATGCTATGCTGGTGCTGGCCAGAAACTGAACACATGTCCTTCACAAGAGCTCTTAATTGCTGAGCCATCTTCCCAGCCCCCAGTATGGGGTAATTTCATCAAAAGACGTTTTAATTTTCTTCTGTGTATCTTTTACTCAGGGGCTTTATTGTGGGTGGCAGTCATAGTCTTTAGCCCTCCCTGCCTTTTATACTAAAGTACCCATTGACCTGCGGCAGGAAAGCCAGAGCTGTTACAACCTCATTGCTTGTTACTGAAATCCACTTTAAAATTTAGTCACATGTTAATCTCTAGGAACTTATTTTAATGATTTGAAAAAGTGTGATCAGTCTTATATACATTAAACTGTGAAAGACTGTAGCCTTTTCCCATACATTAATATAGACATATTTTCATGCAGCCCACTGTCCTGTTTCTGAGTGTGTTGTGTATATCTTTATATAATTTGTATATGTTATATAATTTATGTATTTCTGATTATGGTGTAGAATTTACCTCAGTGAATAGTTGATTTTCTTCATTGTTATCATTAAAAAGCTTCAGTATTTTAAAAATTTTATACCTATAGTTCTGTTCCAGGTTTCATTCTTTCTAACTTGTTTATTTAAACAATTGTTCACTTTCATACCAAAAATTTGGTGAACATTTTGATACAGAGGGATGTTTTCAGTAAGAAATAACTTTTTTAATTCTCTGGACTGATTTTTATTTATTTTTGTCATGGTGAAGGAAATGTTTAATCCCTGGAGCAATTCTAGATTGCCCAAAGGGTCATACCACTCTAAGTTCCCATTAGCAATAGTAGTCTGTTTTGCCATGTTCTTGATTTGTGCTGAGTATGGAGATGGGGATGATTTTTAGTATTTAACCTGCTGTAAGTAGAGTATGTCAAAAAATTTAATGGTATCAATTTATTCCACAAACTTGATGGGGGTTTGGCATAAGTACTGACAGGGATTGGTCAGCTACATGGTAAAAATTATATAGCGTGGATTTTATTTCCTTGGTTGGCTTTTTCACGAGTAGGATCCTCTGTAGTAGCCAGGCTGACTTCAAACTTACACAGTTGTCCTCCCTTTGCTGCCCAGAGTGCTAGGATCATAGCCACCACATAGCTTTTATTTAACTTTAAAATTAAAGCTCTCGTTTAAAAGTTGTGTTATGATCATGATAGCTATGAAAATTTTCCTTCACGGATGGCCACCATTTTTCTGTTTTGTGTAATCAATCTAAGTAGTTGCTTCTGCCAAGAGGCTTATCTTAATTGGATTCTGATCAACATACATCTACTGTGTCTAGCAGTTCTGTGGTTATCTTCCTGATTGTCTTCCACTAAAATAGAAGTTCCTTGAATCTTGTCTTCACGGTGTTAGTACCGAACACAGCCCCTAAAATATTGATCACTAAACATGCACAAACTGTTTAAAGATAGGAAGGAGCCTCTTCATAATGAGTCATTTCAAAGACTTCATATTTAAGACTTAAAATGGAATTGGACATTTAAAAATTGCTTAAAGGGGATCTCTAGAAAGATGGTTCAGCAGCTAAGAGCAGTGGCTGCCCTTTGAGAGACCTTGGGTTTGAGTTCCTGAATCTACATGGAGGTTCATAACATAACCTTCTGTAACCCAGGTCCAGGAGATCTGACACCCTCTTCTGGCCTCTACAAGTACTAGGCATGCATGTGGTACACAGACATACATGCAAGCAAAATACCCATACATAGACAATTAAATACTTAAAATAAATACAAAAGTAATTCTCCTCACTTATTTGATATGCAGATAGACAGCCAGATAAGCAGCAAACTAAGACGTTTTAACAGACAGATGACCCTGTACGCTGGCACCTAGCAGTTCTGAAGATTGAGCCTATTTGGTTCAGCATTGCTGACTATTTAGAAATACTCTCCTATTGAAATTCAGTGTACTCACCCAGAAGCCACATGTTTTGGGGTTTTTATTGCTGTGAAGAGACACCATGAGTATGGCAAATCCTGCAAAGAAAACATTTAACTGTGGTGGTGTCTTACAGCTACCGTCATGGCAGGGAACATGACAGCATGCAGACCGACTTGGTGCTAGAGCAGCTGAGATTCATACATCTTTCAGGAAACAGGAAGTCAGTTCACACACTGGGCAGTATCCTGAGCATAGGAAACCTTAAAGCCCACCCCCACAGTGACAAACAAGGCCACACCTCCTAATAGTGCCACTCCCTATGTGATTATGTGGGTCAGTTACATTCAAACTACCACACCATGTCCTTAAGTTAAAGGGAATGATTATACACACCATGCAAGGATTCCTCCTGGAAAATATTTCTGAGACCTGATTCTCTAGGAAGGATATGTTAATGCTGTGCCTGGCCTTTTAAAAGCTGTGCTTGTAAGACACTCTATTGCTAAAGATTTAAGTACATTACCATTAGTTGACAGCACACTTAGGAAACTGTGTATATTCACTGAAATTGTGGTAGGTACTGAGAGTCATCAGAAATCCTGGACATTCTTATGTACAGCCTCTATTCATTTTCTTAGGTTTTTATAATGTAGATGGATGGTGGATGGATGGATATGACACCATTGTAAAAATCCATAATGATATTTAGGGAAAGGAATCAATCAGCTTAAGAATAGAAAAAGTAAGAAAGTTTTCCCGAATATTTCAGTTAAACTAACAATTTGCTTCATTTACAAACCCCTTCAGTGTAGCTTTTGCAGAAGGAAATGGCCACTGTGACTTACACATAAGTAACAGCATGCAGAATGACAGAAGGTGCAGTGCAGGGCCAGTTGTCCCCACCAGGGAAGAGTGCAGTCTAATCCAAAGGCTAACGTGACCAAACCTGTCAGGTGTTGGCTTACTGCTGTGGATGACATTGTGAGTTGGTACAATGACTTAGGAGAATGTCAGGGAGTTTCTTAAGAGTCATTGTACATCACAGAATTCCAATTTTTATGTTTACCCAAGACACCAAGATAGTGTTTAGGATTTATTATTTTTATTTTATGTGTATGGTATTTTGCCTGTATGTGTTTGTACACCATTTGTGTGCCTGGTGCCAGTGCGACGCAGACGAGGGCCTTATCCACCACCTACTCATGAAAACATGAAAAGTAGGAAGCATTATTCAGGCCTCTTTTTCTTTTCATTTCCAATTCAGGGTGTATGTTTTACTAATTGAGATTTTGGGGAGGAAAATATATGAACACAATTGGTCAGGTGGATAGACAAATGGCTGTTTCTTAATTTCAGATCCATGTCTTTGCTTTTGTCTGAGAATATTTACAAATAGATTTACTGTCATGGACAAATGAGGAGGGACCCGGGTGGTTCTAATAAAAATGTCATGTTTGTAGTGGGAAGGGACGGGTCTCAGCAAAATGACGTCCCTGACTGACCCCTACATGTAAAGTGATGTCAACATTTCTTTTCATTTGTATTCTGCCCAAAGCATACATAAAGAAGTCTAAGTTTATGTTGGCATTTATTTAAATAATATAATGAGATTATTTCAGCCAGTTTTAAGAGAATTTTTAAGAGCCCTGTATTTTACTCATATTTGAAAAGTCTGTTGTGCAGGCTAAATTTGGGGTTCCTCACATGGTGGGTGAAGTCAGTCACAACTGCCCTCTCCTCTTCTGTATGCTTAATTCTTTTCTAGTCATTGCTCTCCTGTCTTAACTCATGACCATTTGACAATAGTAAATGTTCAGGATCTGATACACTTCTCTTTCCTTCCTCCTTTAACCTCTGCCATCTTACTGTTTAAAACTTTACATTGTGTTTCCTAGAAGCCCCAGGACTGCTTAGGCCACTGCCCATTTTCTGAGCTCCTCAAAGAAGTATGGTAGTTGCCATGCTAGAGAAAAATATTCCTTCGTTTGGAAATATCAGTTACAATTTGTCTTTTTACGTCCATCAAATGCTTAAGGAAATGGTTGGTGCCCAATAATTTTTGAAAAGAGGTAAACAGTGGAGCAGTGTGGTGAAGGGCAGTAAAGTAAAACAGGAAAAAAAGAAAAGAAAAACGTTTTTGGTCTTTTGAAGGATTTTTCAGGAAGAAATGACTTATTACAATAAAAAGAGAAAAATAGCTTTTGAACTCACCTGCATATCTTATTTATGCTTTCATAGTAACATGAGTAGCTGCTTCAGATAAGACTTTATTTTTATTAGCTGTAACTTTATTGAGTTTTAGACATTATTGAGTTTGTAAAATGGCCTTCTTATATTTCCTTTCCCCTCTTTTTTTGTCCCAGTGTACATAAGTATGTAAAATTGTAAATAAGTTATAAGCAATGCAGGGTGTACATGCGTGTAATCCTAGTTTACAAGTGACTGAGGCAGGAGGATCATGAATTGAAATCTAGTATGGGCTACAGAGTAAGACCCTGTCAGAGACAGGGCAATGGGGTCCCTGCGTTTTCTTTGAGCTTTCGCTGTTTTGGTTTTGTTTTCTCTCATAGGAGTTCTGAAATCCGCTGTATGAATTGCTTCATGTGGGTTTCTAAATCACCTCCATACAAAGAAAGCAAGATTAATGCTTTTGTTAGTTTATTTTTTTCAGTAGTGGTCAGTTTTGCTATTCTTTGTTTATTCCCTTTAGACTGTATACACTGTAATTCCTCTAGTAATTTTCTTCCAGTGTTGGACACTTTGTGACCTGAAATATAAGTGTGTGTGGGGAGGCATTACTACAGAACTGAAAAAGAACTGCACAGCACAGATAGCCTCACCTATTCTTATGTACTGTTACTTTAGTCTGCTTTTTTTTATTTTTTAATGTTTGGTAAATTAAGAGCCATAAAGTAGAATGGAAAGTAAGATGCTGTGAGTTTGTATTAAAAGGTAGTAGCTGAAAGCAAGCTCGAAAATAGCAAACCCTGTTAACAGAAAGCGTGTTTTCCAAGAAACATGATCGGGACCATTTTAACTATATAAGTGTAAACTTTTGAATCCTTATAGAAGCATACACCAGTGATACAGTAACATCAGAGATGATCTTTGATGCCAGAGTGAATTAATAGAGAAAAGGTAAATCCATTTTGGTGTTTAACCTGAGAAAGGAGTAGGAAATAGAAGAGGAAGATTTGCACCAGAGGAACCTGAACTAATCCGTATATACTCAGCTTTGTACACTGAGTTTGTTTCGTTTGTTGGCTTGTTTGTTTTCAGTTGCATTTTTGAGATTGTCATAAATCCTAGGATAAAATATATGCGCTCTCTCATGGTCATTTGGTACCAATGTTCTTGTGTTTTCAGGTTTTTAAGTTTGACTTTAACCCTCTGCTCTTTCTTCCTTGGGAATCCCAGAACCTTATATGGTCAAGACTTAGCTTTCAGACTTTCAGTAAAATGCAAGGCACCATTCCAAAAGAAAAAAAATGCAGGCTGGCTTTTACTTTGTCTTCAGTGTTTTTGGCTGCTTCTATTACCACAGTAGCTGAATTACTAAGAACCTTATGTGCTGCATTAGTTGTCGTTTTGCTAAGGGAAAATTCCTTTTGTGGTGGTATTTCTATACTAGAATTAACATTAACAAATGGTACATGGCAGTGGGAATATAATTTGATTTTAAAAAATAAATTGCAAAGCAGTTCTGGTTGTTTTATCTTGCCGTAAATACAAGGGCTATGCAGTCTCTGATGTGTCACACCTAAGAAATACAGAATTTGTTGGTGGTACAGTGTTATCGAAACTGGAAATAGAAATTGCTACTTGAGGGTCTTTCCGCCGTGGTATTGCTGCTGTCTGAACAGAGGACACGTGAAAGGGTATGAGCAGCCAGAAACCTAGCCAGCATGCTGTTGGATAACTTCTTTCAACTTCACTGCTTCTTATTCACATCTAGCAGAATTATCATTTTCCCTTAATAAAATGAGTTTTCTGGGTGATTGTTAGTATCACGTAATTATACCTTTAACTATAAGGCAGCTTGATATTTTGTTGACAATCCTGTCGGTTTACAGTACCATTTAGGAAAAGGGAAGCTTATTTTCTGTCATAGTAAGTCAGTCTGTGACATACAATTTCTGTGATATTGCTGAACAAGATTGCCATCTTATATACTGAGTCCTACTGGTGAAGCTGCATCATTCTGTAGGCTCCTCCTACAGAATTCAGTACTTGGATACCGTCTCATGTGATCTAGATACTGTCAGGACAGTGACAACTAAGGTAGGGCCTTTGTTTTGAGGGTTCCTTGTATAGTAGAGACTGACAAGGGAGAAGAAGAATATAGAAATGGCAGAGAGAAGTAAATAATTACAGCACTGTTTTAAGTGTGTTAGGACAGGTATGTTCATAATGTCACAGAAAACAGTCATTCAATCCCAGAAACATTTATACAAGCTGGAGAAGATGTTGAAATAAATGCTGAGGTCTAAGAGAAGGTGAAATCGGGCAATTTGGAGTGTACGCCAGTGCCTTAACTATTGCCTAGTGACCCCAAGAATGTCCATCCATTGTCTTCCTCCAAGAGCTACCAAGTTCTAAACTACACTCGTTCTTAGGACCGAAATGATTGGAAGTTCTGGGTAGCAGATCCCCCGCCCCGTCCCCCTCAACTGTTTTCTCCCTTGAACTTCCAATTAGAGGAATTTGTAGGAAAGAGAATTACCTTAATCTTGGAAGGCAGTGACTGTGGTCAGCACACCTTGTAAAGGCCTACCACACTGAGGACCAGTCCCCAACAGGAACTCCTGAGGAAGATGCTCAGACTCTAGCCAAACTGGAACAGAACCTAAGAATGTGCTTTTGTGTTTCCAGCATGGGATTTTGTTTCATTTAAGAACTTTAGTTATCTAAACAGAATTTTATAATGTCTGACTTTCTAACAGAGAAACCTATGCATGTGCTAAACCTTTTAATGGGAGACTGCTTCCATAAATATACAAACTGTAATTTTACTTAATTATTGAATGTGTAGTTGGATAATAACTTCTGTGTGGTCAGTGGTTTATAAAATTTGTATGCAAAGTTTCTCTTCCCCATGTTGAATTTTAATGAACTATTGATTATTATCTGTATCAGAGATTCAGACTTGACAGTGCAGTGTTCAGCTTATTCATTGTATAGTAATACAGATAAGATTCTAGGGAGTGGTGTTTCTGAATTCATTTATAGGTACTCTTATGTGTGATGGACCAAGCTAAAGCTTAATCATTTTTAGCATTGATCTAGATTCTGTAATTGATGCTAAAATACAGCAGTAATTCCTATTAAATATTGGTTATCCATAATTGCCATCAGTCAGGAAACATTTCAGGATCTTTCTATAGAAACCCTTTTGGTGTACTCTTTGTACCCTTTTGGTGTACTCTTTGTAACTTTTTTTTTCTGACAAGGTAACATGGAGCCCAGAGTAGTTTCAAACTTACCATGTAGCAGAAGATGACTTTGAATTCCTAATCTCTCTGCCTCCATTTCCAAGTGATACCGAATTACAGGTGTCTATTTCCAGGCCTTGCTATTTTCTGTATAGCCAAACTATTTCCTTTAACATTAAGAAGATATAGTAAGGAAACATTGTAATAGGACAGATTTTACCATGAAGGAGTTCCAAAGGGCTTTATTTAGCCTCCCAAACTATGAGGGTATAGCTAGAAAAAAATGCCAAGCACCAGGTCCTAGCAAATTGTCTAAAGAATATAAACCAGCAGAAACACAGGATATATAGTTTTCCAGTTCATCTTCTGAGTTTTTGAGACAGTCTGGTACAGCCCATATTGACCTCAGACTCGCTGAGTAAGTATCGCTGAGTTCCTGACTTTTCTCACCTCCGTCTCTCAAGGATGGGGGGGATGCGCCACCACATGGGCTTGCCTCATGGTTCATTGTATGTGGGGTCATGTTGGCTCATTTGAGTGAGGAACTCTTACATTGCTGAGGAAAATAGAAAGAAGGTGCCACTCATTATATTACCATAAAAGCCTTTCCTTCCTATGAGTTTCTACCACCTTATATGGCCTCCAGTTGCTCTAGCTATATCCTACTGTAATGGTATTTTTCTCAGGCAGAAATAACTGTGTATAATTACTTTGTTTTTATTTTTAACACTGGTTAGAAACTTTACTCATGTTTATACGTATGCTTTTCACTTGATAAAATATCCATAAATTTATTCCATATTTCTCCATAAATTAGTTCTTCATTGATGACAATTAGGCTATGTTCTAGTTTGATTCTCTGTTGGTTGTGATAAATACCATGAAAAAGCAACTTGGGGAGGAAAAGGTTTATTTGCCTTACAGAGCACAGTCCATGGTTGAGAGGGAAACCAAGACAGTAACCTGGTTTTAGGAACTGAAGCAAAGCCCTTGGAGGAATGCTGTTACTGGCTTGCTCGGCTACATCTTTTTATATGTCCTACACCTCAGAACGGTACTGCTTATAGTGGACTGCTCTCGTGGCCCTCCTACATCAATACCTGCAGGGCGTTCAGAGGGAAGTGCTTTCTCAGTTGAAATTCTCTTCCCAGGTTTGCTTAGGTCTGTATCAAGCTGAAAAAAAAAAATCTATGACAGTATGTGAATTAATTATTTAAAAGTATTTAAACTTACCAAATTTTCATGGATAATTTTGTGAGCATATCTATAGAATAACTTTCTAGAATGAAATTGCACTGACCAAAAGCCATAGGCATTTTAAGTTTTGATAGTAGCCCGGAGCACACATTTAGGAATATTATTGTGCATTGTGCTACAGCTGTTGTTTAGTCAGTTTTATAGCCTGTTGGTTAGAGACACAGGTAGTAGAACTAGACTTGTGAGTTATAAACCCAGACTTGCTTGTTATCAGCTATTAAAATATGATATGATAGTAGTTCTTAAATATTGGGTTGCTATGGAGATAATTTAGTTACTGCATGTGAAGCACTTAGAACAGTTTCTAGCATATTCAGAAGTGGAATAGAAAGGTTGGTGTTTATTTGGGAGGTAGATTCAATGAAGTGTGAACTCCAAGCACTTGACCTCCTTAAAGGTTTTGTTTAGTTTTGTTCCCATTTTCTTTGTTTGCTTAGAGCACTACACTTGGGCTCTTTGTTTCTCTTCAGGGTAATGCTTCTGATTGTGATTCTTTTTGTAGTTGTTTTTATCTGTATGGATATTGTGGGATACATATATGTCTGCACCATGTGTGTGTCTGGTGGCCAAGGAGGCCCAGAGAGGGCATAGGATTTATACCCTGGAATGACAGCCAGTTGTGAGCCACCATGTAGTCTCCAGGTCTTGGAACATGGATTACCTGAAAGAGCAGTCAATACTCTTAACCACTGAGCCGTCTCTCCAGCCACTGTCGTTCTTTGTTGTTTCCATTTTGGAAATTCTCAGTCTTTCCTGTGACATAAACTTCTCTTACTATGTTTTAAATATGCTGTTTGGGCCTTACCATCTGTTCCTCTAGATCAGCTACCATGGGCAGCAATGCTTATAAATCTACTGAGACTCTCTGTTGTAGAATAGATTTATGTAGCACGAATAATAAAAACCCAGAGACAGATAGTGGGGTTCAAGCTGAAGATAAGAAAATCAAAGCAACCAAGTCACTAGAGCGCTCTTACCTCTACCAAGATTCAGACAAAGGGGCAACCCCGCAGTGCTCTCCACCAACCTCAGACCCTACACTCCACACTCCACTGTGCTCCTGTCTCTCCCCTTTATGTGCCTCTCTCCACCCAGCCGTGCCTCTCCTGTCTCCACCTCCCTAGTGCTGGGATTAAAGGCCTGTGATCACACGTTTGTGTGAGCTGTTTCTCTTTTAGGTAGATTCAGTCTTACTCAGGGTGGCCTTGAACTAACAGAGATCCACCTGCCTCTTGCAGCCCTGGGATTAAAGGTATGTGCCACCACACCCTCTGGTCTGTGTGGCTGACTAGTAGGGCTGCTTTGCCCTCTGATCTTCAGACAAGTTTTAGTTATTAAAACACAAATAATATGCCACTGTAGATTTAAGTACTCCTTAAGATAGAAATTCTGGGACCTTATGAGAGGTTTTGTTTCCCTCACCTATGCCCCCAAATCTCGGTTAATACTTTAGTCCATACAATTTATAATATCTCTTTTTATTTTATATTTTATTGCATATATAAAATAAAAATATATTTAAAATATATTTATATATTTTACTTTATATTTCTTCCTATTGGACTATAAACTATGTGAGTGCAGAAATCTAGTCTGTGTTCTTCACCATTGCATTCCTAGCAGCCAACACTGTGGATACTCAATAATTGTTGAATTGGTGGAGAAACCATGTTCTCTATGACTATCTGACTTGCTGAACCTTGAAGAAGCAACTAAATGATAAAAACTATGATATATTTGTTTTTGGAAATCCATAAGAACTGTAATGTCCTCACTAGAAGACACTTTGGCCAAACAACACAGTGACTTAAAGATGTTTTGTCAACTAATAATTTGATATGCGTTCTGACTTATTTTCATTTGTCAGATCAAGGGCAAGAATTGCATCTTGATGCGTAATTTTGGGCTGTGCTAAGAATTGACTTAGGACTTAATGAATACTAGGCTGTATTCCCAGCCCTCTGTCTCAGAGGCTTTCATAGCTTACCCAGCCTGGTCTAGAATATACTCTGTATCCCACATTGGCCTTGAACTTCGGGTCCTCTTGCCTCAGTCACACTGTATTCATATTCTTCTCTAACCTGTTTTTTCTTTTCAATTGCTTGAGTAAAATTGCAGATACTTTTATCTCCTCCCTTCAACTAATGCTGTTTTCTCATTGGTAAATTGATTTGCTAAACTCTTATGTCTGAGTTTGTAATCATGATTGCTAAACTCAGGCTTTGCTTTTCTTTTTTCATAATTAAAAATTTATATCTCGAAGACAGAAGTAAGTGATTTCTAGTCCCTTGTCAAGTAAATCATTGAAATAACATTTTTAGGTACTATGTAATGTATAGACAGGTTTTGTTTTTTAGGAACCATAGTTGAGAATAAAGACTGTAAATTATGAATCTGTAATAAGATAGCATGTCTCATATATAACTAAGTATGATTTTATGTGAGGTTAGTGTTTTGATTCCCGTCTCATGTTTATTATGTACTTATGGATTATCCACTGTGCAAAGGAAATCAAGGAGACTGTGCCCTCTAGTGCTTGATAGATTGTACAGAGTGGGCAATTAGTAAAAATTATTAATGAGAGAATGATGCTAGAATTTGAATCATTTCATAGTTCTAAGAATTTTAAGCTTCAGAAGAAGTGTTCTCTTTCTAAGTCCCTAAATGATAGTGTAGCCTCTAAAATTTTAGGTTTAACTTCTGCTTTCTAGATCTTTATCCACAAAGGGAAAATCTGTAAGTAGACTTGAACATGTCTTAATCTTTGGATATCTGTTTCCAGTTTTGAGGTGTTCTTATTCAAATACTTAGTATTGAGTGAGTGTTTAAGCAGTGTTTAAACTTTCTCCATAGAAATTTAATTATTTGCAAAATTTTTGTCATGTTTATTACTTTTTAATAGTCTATTTGCCATCTCTAGTTCATAAATAATAAATATATAGTGTCTTTTTTACTGTCAAAGGAAAGACACTATCAATATAATAGCACAGGTGTAAGCTGTTTCCGTTTCTGAAGCAAGGGGTTCCTTCTGGATTAATAACTATGTTGAATTTGTCTTGGACTGCTCTGATCATTTTATCATTTGGATGGATCCTTTTTGAAGGGGGGGGCGCTTTGTGTACTGCTTACATGGTGGGGCAGTAGAAAGCTTAAACCTGCAGTGTGGAAGTGCTCCTTGCTTTCATAATTAGGTAGAGTAGATGGCCTCTGTAGATTCTCACGCTTAGTTATGGGCAGTTCTTAGTGCAAGACCATGGTGCTTGTTACTTTGTGTAAGAATACTGCTTGGAGTCCTTATTAGCTAACTCACACTTATAATTCCTCTTTTGAAATGTCTTGCTGCACTTTAAAATGGAATGAAACCATGATTTGGACACTGACATTTCAGTTCCTCTTCAGGCAGACTGACATGTCAACATGTGTGTCACGTGAGGGTATGGACTGTTTCCTAGTGTAGCCACAGATTGTTGTTTCTGTCACTAGAGTTTTGTTTCTTGTAAGAGTCATACAGAGTTTATGTTTTTATGTTGTCCTTTACATGCCAATAACCGGTACTAATGATTAGGCATAAGCATTTTAATTATTGCTGGCAATTAAATTTTCACACTAAATTGCTATAATTACGTGCATATGCAACTGCTGTTTTCCATTGCTCTGCTTTTTGCATCTTATCTAATTTGCATGACTAAGCTTATGGAAGGCTGTTTGCGGAAGGCTTGGGATCCTCAAGATACTCTTAGTGCATCATCTAAAACTTCGTTATCCATTTGTAGGTGGAACTCTTACCACAGTGTAGTAAAGGAAATATTTCAAAGTTTTTCTCCATTTAACATTCTTTTAAAATTTAAAGAGGGGAAAATGTTTACTCTTAGAATAAAAATATTAAAAATGAAAAAAGTTAAGTGGGAAGGATTTAGCACTTGAGTGTGTAGTTATAGAAAAACAGTAGCCTAGTCATTTGATGGGTACTGCTCTGTGTTGTTAATTCATGGGCCTCTCATCGTAAACTTTTGAGTTGCTAGATACTGTTTTTACCGTCATCTTTCCAGAAGCTCTGTCTCGGCAGGTGAGCAGTCATCCCAAGGAGATGACTCCCAGACAGTCTGCCTCTAGAGTGTGCGTTTAACAAAAACAGTTTGGGAAGGACTAGAACGGTATTAGAACTTATTTTAAGTACTATTGTTTCTGTAGTTGTGATTTTGCCTAATTAAACTATATAGATGCTGAATACATTGGTTTTGACCTATTTTAGAAATACAGTTTAATGTTATCAAAGCTAAACAGGTTCAATACAAAATTTGTCTTTGGGCTCTGCCTTGAAGTTTTTGGGGTTTTTTGGTAGCCCCTTTATGCATACTTCAATTTTTTTATGCATACATGTGAGACAATAAAAACAGAACTCTTACATACTTGAACCAGTTTGTTGAGTAACTTTGCAGCTCAAATTAATGTGCTGTCTGGACCTAAAATTAAAGGATGAAGACGTCTCCCACAGCCATTTACTGTTGATAATTGGCCTGGATGTGCATTCAGTAAAAACTTAAGCCATGTCTGTTAAGATTTTAGAAATATATTTGATTCATTGTTTCTTACCTTGTATGGCTCAATAACTGACCAAATTTAGTCAAGTATTTTAAGTCTGCAAATCACATGTCTCTTAATGTGCTGCATGTGTTAGCTTCTGATTCTTCTAGCAACAGCATTTTTTATACCTTGCCAGTGTATGTGTTGCTTATAAATGAACAGTTTGAACAATTTACACCTTGAATTTGAGATGTAGATAGAATACAAGTTTGTGATAGTGTTAGCATTATTAATTCATATTAAAACATTACAACTTATGAACTAAGCAGATTTAGCATAATTATTTTACATATTTGTGCTATTTTTGCATTATATTAAGTTAAAATTACACATATTTAAAATGCAGAGCTTCATTCATTATAAAATAGATATTTCCTATATGCTATTTTTTCAAGTAGCCTTCATCAAATGAAGAAACTTGAAAAATATATCTTTTTTCCCCCTAAACATTTTCATAAGAAGGCAACTAAGACTATTCTGGATCTTATTCTTCTTTATCTTTACCATGTTCTACTTCACGTTGTTTGTTATATACAAGGCTTTGTTACCCAGTTATTTTTACTTTAAACTCAGATATATATCTCTTGTAGGAAAATGAGATTCTCTTTCAAATGGCTAATCTAACTGTATAGAAGTTTATTAAGATGTATAGACTTTGGGGTGGGTTAATTTTGGTGTGTGATGGGTTTTCATTTTGAAGTTTTTCATGTTTATTTAAAATATATTTTCCTTTGCTAATTTGCTATAGATGTCTTTATTCTAAGCAGAGTATGCTGATCATAATTTACTTCTGTTGATGGACTTTTCTGTTCTGCCAGCCTGCTTCCAAATAACCACACAGAGACTTATTATTAATTATAAATGCTCAGCCAATAATTTAGGCTTGTTACTAACTAGCTCTTATAACTTAAATTAACCCATTCCTATTCATCTATGTGCTGCCCCAAGGCTCTGTTACCTCATCTAATGTACTGCCCATCATGTTTGCTCTGCACCTCATGGCTTCTCCTTGAGACTTCTGAGACTCCGCCCTTCTTCCCTGCGTTTTCTCTGCACCAAAACTCCTGCCTAGTCATCGGCCAGTCAGCTCTAATAACCAATGAAAGTAATATGTATTCACAGTGAACAAAAGGGTTATTCCATAGCGAACTTCTTATTTATGATTTTACAATCACTTTCCTTCATTTTTTTCAACAATTTCAGGTCCCATTATTTTGTTTGTTTTAAGATGCAATTATGTCATTTCACTCCTCAGATCTTATTATTTTAAGAAATTACCTCAGTGTAGGTAATTTCCTAGTTTATATGTATTGCCAAAACTGAAAGTTTGCAAGTTAGATACATATTCAGATTTCTAAGCTCATTTATTCAGAATTAATAAAATCACCATATTTCCCCCTCTGTCTACACTTTGAAACTCTAGTTTTCATTCCCATAAGTGGCTTTCCCTTGCCCTTTATTCTTAATTTTCATTAAACCTTATAGTTTCTCAAAGTTTCAACATAAGCCCTTAATCCCAGGAGGCAGAGGCAGGTGGGCCTCTGACTTTAGGCCGTCCTGTTCTATGTAGGAAGTTTCAGGCTAGCCAGCACTACAAAGTGTGGCTTTTTTTTTTTTCTTAAGTCACTTAAATTTTCTTCCTATAGTTCCCCCTTGTTATTTGCTGCTGCTGCCCATGCCTAGGATGAAGATCGCCATTCCTCTCCATATGCTTCTGGTGATGATTTTGAGATCCTGATGGGATCATGAAATTCCTCTGCTTTAAAACTGTGTGCATTTTCAAATGTCATCTTGGATCCCACCTTGATTTCTTGTTTCTCACTGCTGTTACTCTGAGCCACTATTACTGCAGGAGCATGGTATATCCTTTTCTAAAACGTCTCCTGTGTGATTGACTTTTCTTTGAAACCGTAATTACATTTGCATTATAAACATTCGTTGAGCAATCTTATATTTTGTATTGATGATAATTAGAATACTGTCTTGGAGTCTATGAGAATTAGCAAAGGTTGAAAAGTGAAGAGAACTCAGTGAGTTTTTTTGTTTTTTGTTTTTTGTTTTTTTTTTTTTTTAGGAAAATGATTATTATGCTTAGAAATATCTCCAGTAAGTTAACATGAAGTATCATTTTCTTTTAAATAACATTCTGTAAAGTACTTCCTAACACAGTCAAGTTTTATATCACTTCTTTGTTTTGATATTACATAGCTATGGTCGTCAAATCCCTTATAACTATTTTACCTTTAACCACTGCCCACAAAAGGCCACAAGTTTAAATTAATAATAACTGCTACTTATTAATTTATGATCAGAATATGTTCCAAGTACTTTGGACCCTTCCATGACTTATAAATTGTTGAAGAGGAGTCGCAGATGTATATGAATTTTAACATGTTAGAGAATTTTAGTGGTGTGTAAATGTCAGCTTCTTCCTTGGACTGGAAATACTAAGATACTAATGCCACAAATGATGGGGTGTGTGTGAGGGTGTGTGGGTGTGGGTGGTGTCCAGTGTTTTCTCTGTTGCTCTTATAAGGACAGGTGTAACGACGTAAATTAATGTAGACAGATTATAAAAATATATACAGCTTTAATGGGGAAATAGACTTACAAGACCACAGGTTCCCGCGGAGAACAGGAAAGCAGAAAAAGGGGCTGCTGGGATCATGCCCCGCAGATTTATCAGTAAACATTAGCCCGAGGCGAACACGCCCCCTAATGGGTGGGGCTTATCCCTACAGACAGGATCTTGGTGACCTCAAGCTCATCACTTTAACCCCCCTGGGATCTTGTTGGCTCCCTCTGCCTAGCACTGGGATTCAGGTGCATATCTGTGCCTAGCTTTTCATGAGGCCTGGGGACCCAGACCCGGATTTTCATGCTTGTGCTGCAAACACTTCACCAGCTGAGCCATTTCCTCTGCCCCTCATGATTTTCTTCTTCAGAGAAATGCTACTAGCAGCGTTTGTCTTGCTTCTGGAGAAAGTACATGTATTGTGGAATCAGAGACAACTCTGTTAGTGTCCAAACTGTCACTTGTGCTACTTCTTCAAACTTGTAAATCCTTGTAGGCCTTTAAAGTCTGCACTCATGTGTCCTTTCACATGCCAAATACCATACAAAGTATTAGGTTATCAAAAACTTTCTTTTTATTAAACCTTTGTGTTAGCAGTAAGATAAATTGGTGGTGAGCAATTAAGCAAAAATATGTAACACGTTGTAGAATACGTGACGTGGAGAAAATGGTAGGGCAGGAGTTTGTGGACTTTATATGGAGACCAGAAAAGACCTTATCAAAAAGGTGACATTTGCTGGTGCCTGGAGCTCATCGTTAGTGCTTGCCTAGAATGTATGAGACCTTGGGGTCTGTTCCCAATACCACTGTCCCATTCCCACTCACTACCCCCAAAAATCTGTGAAACTAATTTGTTGTGATTGCTTAGGAATGAAGAGATTGCTGAACAGTTAGAGATTTTTGCTGCTCTGGCAAAAACTAGAGTTTTCCAGCACCCCTTTTAGTCATCTCACGACAGCTTCTAACTCCAGCTCCAAGGGATCCAACACCTTTTCTGGGCTCTGCCAAGTGTACACTCACACACACATTAATTAGCTAATTAATTGAAAGTAGACATTTAGACAAAGACTCTCGTTATATCTGACATCAGTCATCCCCAAACTGCTTTCACTTATATTGAAATGGTCTTTGCAAGGCTCTTTTGTAGGGATAACCGAGCATAGACTAACACACACACACACACACACACACACACACACACACACCCTACTGACAGGGGGCTCATCCTCTCTACTGTACTTTACTATGTGGTTTGTTTGCCCTGTTCTGTGTGGTCTCCTTTGAAGAGAAAGACTTTTGTAACAGCTCATTGGCTCAAAAGTGAGTGCCTTTGTATTATTTATCTTTGGCTATGCAACACTGGTAGCTGTTGTTGGAATCCTTGACCACCCAAAAGCAGATGGTGTGCTGTCACTGACTGTCAGCCTCCTCTTTGGGGCCTTAGTGAACTTGAGGGTGTGACAGCGTCTCAAGAATTCAGAAACATTTGAGTTTGTTTTCCCAGCTGCATGAAGGGCCTTGTCTTATATTCTGGGAATGCGATTCTGCAGCTCTGGAAAAACTATCTTTTAATCATAGGTACAATTTTGCTGATGGTTGCAAACTTGGACTTCGTATGCTGAGTTGACTCCATAATAGTCAACATCTCAACTTGGATTGATGAGCTAAAAATTTCTCTATACTTCTGCTAACTGCGTCCTAGTTAAGCAATCTGACATTTTATTTAAACAGCACAGCAACAAAATGACTTTTAATTTGGGGGGGGGGTGCACTGTTAAAATTACAACCCATTAGACGTGGTGAGTTTCTAACCTAAGAGCTTAGTGATACCCTCAATGTAGTTTTGATTTTTGTATAATTATGTTCTCTACTTTCTGTAGCAACAGATAAAATGTTAGATACCAGCACTGGGGACCCTGACACCCATGATTTTGCTCAGAACACTGGGGGGGGGGGGATCTCATGCTGAAATACAGCATGTATATGCTTTTGCTGGTTATTTTGAATACAAACCAACTATGAAATTATGTTAAATAAAATGTCAACAAAAATGAAGTTTACTGTAGATAGCACAGAAAAGAGGAGCTGTGTATTTTATCTTTCAGTTTCAGATCAGTTTTGCCATTCAGATCTTTTTGTTGTTTTCTTTTTAGAAGATAGTTTCTTTTCCTATATAAGCAGATACTTTGGTTGAGAGCTGGTTAGGTATTTGTTTGTTTGTGTTTATGCTTTTTTAGGATACGATCTCCCTTTGTAGCATTGATTGGCTTTATTCATGGTGCTCTTATCTCTCCATTCTCCAGTGAGGGATTCTGGGATTGGGTTTCCTGGACTGAAGTTTCAGGCAGTTGTAAGCCACCATGTGTTGGTATCGATAACTGAGCCTGGCTCTCAATGAGAACAACAGGAGCCCTCTTAACCTCCGTGCCACCTCTCCGGTCCCCTCTCCAGGTTTTCTTATTTATGCTTAAGTTTTGAAGATTCGATGAGTTCTTATAGATTACATTAATATTTACAGAGTCATGTGTTAGAAATGAGGATTTAAAATATCAAATAAAATTACAATAACTTAGAAATAAATTTTTCTGATCTATGAGATAGCTAAACAAGTAAAGTGCTTTTCCTACAAGACTTATGGTCTGAGGTCTGTCTGGTGCCCACATAGAGGTGGAAGGAAAGAACTGACTGCACACAATTATTCTCTTACCTCCACACACATGCGTGTGTGCACACCCTTTCTCATGCTACATAAAGAATATTTTAAAATCAAAACTTTTCATTTCAAAACTTGAATTTCACATTGGTGATGTATTAGTTGCATGTCTAGTATTGGTGTTAATTTCTGTTCTTGAAATGATAGACTGATTTTGTTCATTTTTAAGAAATCAATTTTCCAGAAATCAAATTCACCATATACTCATTGTGGCTTGTCATTAGGGAAAAGTAATGCCCATTAGAAAAGTAGCAAGTTGTAACAAGCCGCTCCTATAAACGCTTCTAAAGACACCTGTCATGTCCAGAAAAGGGCTTTAATGTATACTTCCTGCTTTATGCCGTAGCGTATTAGACGAACACTACCCAGGAGTTGAGATCTGATACAGTTTACATCTTTATTACTACTGCTTTTGCTTTTCAAGTGTTACTTGTCACAAAGTCACGGGGAAATAATTTTTTGATGTTATTTTGAAAATAATTTGGTAATTTCATAAAAGGGTCTTGGATCCTTTCCATTCCCTAATCTCCTAATAGACCACCTTTTGGAAATCTCCGCTATAGTCAGTAAAGGTGTTATTACTTAGTTATAATACGTTGCTTGCTAAGTATATCTGTTTTTTGTTTTGTTGAGGCAGGCCCTTGCTATGGAACTCACTGTGTAAATCAGGCTGGCCTCAAATTGTTGGCATTCACTTGCCTCCATCTTCCTGATGCTAAGACTGCAGATGTGTGCCTACATGTGTGGCTTGATTTGTTTTGTTGCATTTTAGTGGGTTGGGTTGGCATAAAGAGTTGTCGCCTGCCATACTATTATGTGGATTTAAGGGAGGACTCGCGGAATCTAGTGTCATTGTACTGTTTGATGGCTGTACAGTCATGATTGTTACAGATTAATTTACAGAGGATAGATTTAAAGATGCATAAAGCAGAAGTTTTATTCTGTTGACTTGTTTTTCAGACTGTTGATTCAGTTTTTTTCTAGTCATGCTTTCTATTTTGTTTTCAGGCTTGCATTGATGACAATGTTGATATGGTGAAGTTTCTGGTAGAAAATGGAGCAAATATCAATCAACCTGACAATGAAGGCTGGATACCACTCCATGCAGCCGCTTCCTGTGGATATCTTGATATTGCAGAGTAAGCCAGTTCTGTGTTTTAGTGTTATACTAATATGAAAAACATTTTATAAAAATCCTTGTGAACGTTTAATCCTGCTACCTTAATTCCTAAAAATTCTTTTCAGGAAAGAAAGCTAACAATTCTTGTGCATCCAAATACTAAGTTTCTTACTGCTGGGGCCTTTTGCATTTTGTATTAAAATCAATAATGCATACATTGTCCATTTGTTTTCTTTTGGGTGTAGCTATAGTCTGACTGAATGATGCAGGGTTAGTAGTTAGCAGTCTTGTCTACTGTGTAATCATGAAATCGTCAGAAAGGAACCGTTCTTAACTGAGTTCCGTTGCTAAACGGAGAATGATGCATAATTCTCCAGTTAACCTCATTAGCTTTTCTTAAGATCATTTTCTGGAAGTACATCTTGTAGTGAGAGTCACTGTATTCTCAACTGCCTTTTATGTATGAGTACTTTGTTCAGACATTTAGTATGTGAATATAGATATATTACAGTGTTTCTGTTAAATTAGTTTTTATTACTATGCATACCATTGTATAATCTACTTTCTTATATCAGATTTTAACAAGTACTAAATACTGAATATGTTAAGCACAGTAAAATGAACAAGAACTACTAAAGTAGAGCACTTTTGAAATACTTTCATAAAGTTATGTGAAAGAGTTAAAAAGGGGGGAACCAACTACTGTTTGCAGACCATAGTTGGCAGCAAGAAGGGACTATTGTAATTAACTTTTAGTAAACCTTCATTGTGAATCTCACTGTGGTTTTTATTTTCTGCATGTATATGAAAATTGGATATATATGTTTTAAGGGGAGACAATATAGTGTAATAAAAAATGACCTGGCCTAGAAACAGGAAGATTTTTATTCCTTCAGCTTTATTTTATGTTTGCCACTAATCTGTTAGAGGTTTGTTTCTTCTTTCTGAGGCCTGAACTGTTTGCTATACACTAAAGAAGTCTTGGTAGATATGTGTGAGGTGTTTGTGAGTACAGATGTACATGCACATGTGTGTGTATGTGTTTGGAGGACAGGGGGCAGCTCTGGTATTGTTATCAGATGCTTTCTAATGTAGTTTTGAAGCAGGGTATCTCACTGGTGTGGAACTAGGTGAGTAGATGAAGCTGGCTGACCCCTAAGGTGCAGAGATCTATCCAGTTCCACACCTCCACACCCCTAGCGCTGGGATTAAACTCACAGGTCAGCACAGTCTCTCTCTCTCTCTCTCTCTCTCTCTCTCTCTCTATATATATATATATATATATATATATATATATATATATATATATATATATATAATTTCTTTGCATAGATTCTGTTGAGTCATAAACCTACTGAGTCAGTTGTCATGCCTTCAGTTATATGTAACAGAATTTAGGACATTTGTCCTATACAATGGTATGTGGGTTTTCAAGAATGGCTTCATTCATTCATTCATTCATTCATTCATTCAGATTTATTAAACTATTTAATATTATCGTCAAGGACTTGGACCATTTCAGGATTTTCTTCTGAATGTCCTACTTACAGATTTTAGACTTAGCCATGTTTCCTCTTGTTCACAAGATTATTACTACAGTTGGAGAATTGTGGCTTTATACATACATTCACATCTAAGAACTTAATTAAAAATGGGTCGATAATTTGGCTATTGTAAATAGTACTACAGTAAGCATTGATGTGCCTTTGTCTCTTTGATATATCAGTGTCTTAGGGTTTCTGTTGTGATAAAACATCATGAGCAAAAGCAGCTTGGAAAGGAAAGGGATTATTTCAGTTTACAGCTCTCAGGTCACATCCGTGCTTGAAGAACTTCAGGGCAGGAACTGTAGGCGGGAACCTGGAAACAGGAACCAAAACAGGCCTTAGAGGAATACTGCTTACAGGTTTGCTCACTCATGGCTTGTTCAGCCTGCTTTCTTATACAACCCAGGACCACCTTCCTAGGAGTGGTACCATGTGATCCACAGTGAGCTGAACCCTCTCCAATCAATCACTGATTAAGAAAGTGTTCCACACTGGGACTGGAGAGATGGCTCAGAGGTTAAGAGCACTGACTGCTCTTCCAAAGGTCCTGAGTTCAATTCCCAGCAACCACATGGTAGCTCACAACCATCTGTAATGAGGTCTGGTGCCCTCTTCTAGCTTGCAGGCATACACACAGACAGAACATTGTATTCATAATAAATAAATAAAATATTTTAAAAAAAAGAAAGAAAGAAAGTGTTCCACAGGGTTGCCTGCAGGCCAATCTGATGAAGGCATTTTCTCAACTAACGTTCCCTCTTCCTAGATGACCCTAGCTTGTGTCAAGTTGACATAAAACTAGCCGCACCATTGGCTTAGAATCCTTGGTGCAAATGCCCGGAAGTTGGTGGCATAGTAAGGTTATATATGAGATACACTTTTAGACCTATTTTGAGAAAGTTCACTTCTGACTTCCATAGTGGCTGCACTAGTTTAACTTCTGAGCAGGCTTCTCTGTTGCCATGTCCTTACCATCATTTGGTGGTCTTTTTTAATGACCACCTTTACAACTGGAATGAGACAGAATCTCAATGTAGTTTTGATTTGCATTTCTTTGATGGTGCATTTCTTGTAGTGAAAATGAACATCTTTAAATGTTTTCTGTCATTTGTGTTTTATCTTTTAAGAATGTTCTTCTCATGTCATTATGCCATTTATTGAGTTGTTTGATTTCTTTTTTAGTTTTTTAAGTTCTTGTGTGTTCTTGATATTAATTTATGTAAAAAATACAAGCTATAAATTTTTTTCTCTCACTTTATGCTGTCTCTTCACTTGAATATTCCCTTTACTAAACAGAAGCTTTCTAGTTTGATGAAATTTCCCTTGTTAGTTGTTGGCATCATTTCCTGTGAGACTGGAGTCTTATTCAGAAAGTCTTTCCTGCTCCCATTTAGGTGTTACCCCTGCTATTTTCATTTTAACAGTTCAGAGGATTAGATCTTTGATCCTGTGCAGTTGATCTTTATACAGGGAAGAGATAGGGATCCGGTTTCATTCTTTTGTGTGTGGCTATGCAGTTTTACTATCATCACTGTCTGTTGAAGAGGCTATTTCAGTGTATATTTTTTAACATGTTTTCCAAAGTCAGGTGCCTACATGTGTTTACATTTGGCTTGACTCTAATACTCCACTGATCTCCGTGTCTGTTTCGTGCTGGTACCTTGCTCTGCCATGGCTCTGTGATAAAATTTGCAACAGATTATGCTGATAGCTCCAGCACTGTGCTTTTGTTCAGCAGTGCTTTGACTATCAAGGTCTTTTGTGCTTCTTTGTGAATAAGATGGTTTAACCTTGGGGTTTTGATGAGTTGTGTAGAATCTGTAGATTGTTTTTGGTAGTATATATACATTTTTCTAGTCTATGGGTATGGCAAATCTTTCCATTTTCTGGTGTCTTTCAGTTTCCTTCGTGACTTTTGTACAGTTTTCATTGTAGAATCTTTTCCCTTCCTTTGTTAGGTTTAGTGTGATATAGTTCATGGTATTACCGAGATGTTTGTGGGTTTTATTTAATTTTTTTTGAGGCAGTTATGGAAGTTTTTCCCCTTTCTTTCCAAAATGTTTATTATTGGCATATAGTAAAACTGTTGGTTTTTATGTTGACTTTTATATTCTACTGTTCTACTGATGCTTTGATCACCTCTAAGAGTTTTCTGGTGGGGACTTTAGGGCCTCTTTATTTTTAGAACCAAGTCATCTACAGGTTAGAAGGCTTTGATGTCTTCATTTTCTACTTATACTCCAATCATTTTTTCTCCTTGGTTTACTGTTCTTTTCTGTGTTGATTTTAACGTACTAGTTACTTTTCAAGTTAAGCATCTTTTGAAGCTCATACGTTTATATTGATGTACTTCAGCCTATGACAGTTGCCTTTACTTGGTTAACAAATTATACTGTCATTCTTGAAGAAGCCCTACTCTTTTGTAATGTGTTCCAAGAGTGTACATTGCTACTGGATTGGTAATTTCTTCGTTCATAATCCAGTAGAGGTGTTATTCTTTAGTCCTTTCTTCATGACCAGACATTATAGGATCAAAATAACACAACATTGCTAATCAGCTTTGTCATGTATTGCACATACATTCACCCGAGTGTCCAATACTAGTGACAGTGTTTTGTTTTTGGTATTTTCTTTCTGTCTTTAGGGTATTTGACTTGTGAATTCGTTGTATGATTTTGTTTTGTGTTTGGGGTAGATTTTATTATATCACTTGTGCTGGCCTGGTACTTGACATGTAGCTTAGGCTGGCCTCAAACTAATGAATCTCCACCCTCAGCCGAGGATTATAGGCATGCACCCTTTATCCAGCTGGAATAATTCTTTGTTCTCAGTGATGCTACCAAGTTGACAGTACCATGTTGTTCATTGGTTGAGTTTAGCTTTAGATTCTTTTCCATTTAATTTTTTTTAGGTAAAATACCACTTAATTTTTTCAGTAAAATTAAGTGGTAAAATAATCATGTAATTCCTCCTATACCCTATAAATAGTCATTTATAAAATTTTTTCTACTAATATCCTAATTGGATTTTTAAATCTAAGTATTAGTGAAAATAAGTAAGCCTCCCTTTATAGATAAGTGACAAAATAGCAAAAATATTCCTCCAATCTATATTTTAAAAATGACATGCTGTTCTGGGGGCCACTCATATTAGGGTATAGAGATAGGCGTGTGTTTGTTTCGTGTATATGCCTGTGTATGTCACAGTTTTACCTGTCCTTCTTAATTAACCAGTGCACATTGTAGTTAAATAATTATACCTCTAGTCTTGGCAGATGTCTTTTTTTTAATTCTTGGGAAATATAGGGATTCCTATATTTTAAAAAATATTTTGAGTGATTTAATTAATGTTTTAGTTGCTGAAACAGTTCTTTGTATTTTACTTTGATTGCTATATTCCCCTTTTAAACTTCTACTATAAATGCTTAAGGAATGCTTTTATCTTGAGTAGCCATATGTTGTAGGAGGCTGTTTGTTGGTTCCCGCCTGCTCAGCCCCGAAACTGTATTAATAAAATCACTGCTTGGCTTATTAGCTCTAGCTTCTTATTGGCTAACTCTTACCTATTAATTTAACCCATTTCTATTAATCTGTGTATTGCCACATGGCTGTGGCTTACTGGCTAAAGTTCCCTTGTCTGTCTCTGGCGGGGGGGGCTACATGATTTCTCTCTGACTCCCCCTTTCTTTCTCCCAGCATTCAGTTTAGTTTTCCCCATCTACCTAAGTTCTACCCTGCTAGAGGTCCAAAGCAGTTGCTTTATTTATTAATGGTAATCACAGCATACAGAAGGAAATCCCACATCAGCCATAAAATTTTCTAATATAAAAAAATTAATCCTGTATTAGGTTAGCCATATATAATCTCATAGAATATAGCCTGATTAATTGGTACTCTAATGTATCTTCTTTTATAGAGCAGTATTAAAGATTTTATATCTCAAAAGGCTTGTAGCATTAAATAGCATTTTCCATGGTCTTATTTATAGTGCATGGAAAAAGGCTTCATATCTTTGTCACTTGGTCATTAAGGACTTGGCTATTTAAGGATATAACTTTAAGATGTTGGTGGTGGTTTAGTTATGGTTTGGTCTTTCCTCTTTATAACTTTGATCCATAAGCTCTACCAAAATCCACAAAACTTTTGTTGACTCACCAGCAAAATATGTCCACTGTCTTAACTACTTTTTACCATCTCCTTTATTTTCTCTGATACTGGGTACTGTTGCTTTACACTGGGTTGTTATAGTTCCTGCACCAAACTGTCTCTTCTCTCCACCTGTTTTCCTTGGTGTAGCTGACAGGATGCTGTTATACTACCTCAAGCTGGGGAACATCACAGACTTACTCAGAGCCTCCAGTGCATTTATACTGTGTTCAGGGTAGAAAGACAGTGACCTCCAAGAGTCTGATTTGTCTGCCATTCACCACTCTGAATTTCTGACTCTATCTTTGGCCATTTTCTAGATTCTTCTATAACTATTATGCTCTCCTTGCTGAGCCTTTAGACTAGCTAGACATCTTCCTTTATGGTCTTAGTCCCTCTGTCTAAAATTCAGTATTGGTATTTTTTTTTTAATTTTTAGTTTTAGTTTTTAAAAATTACACGATATAATTTGATCATGTTCTTTTCCTCCAACTCCTCCTAGATCCTACCCACCTGGAGTGATTTGAATAGGCATGGCCCCCATAGACTCGTGTGTTTGAGTGATTATGGCCTTGTTGGAGGAAGTCACTGTAGAGCCAGGCTTTGAGGTCATATATGCTCAAACTACACTCAGGGTGGTGCTCTCCTTCTGCCACCTGCGGCTCAAGATGTAGAACTCTTAGCTCCAGCTCTGTCTCCAGTACCACGTCTGCCTGCATGCTGCCATATATTGTACAAGTTCTAATTGGTATTAGTAATAAAAACTCAGAGCCAGATATTGGAACAAATGCTGAAAGATCAGAGAGACAAAAGAGCAAGCCACAGCCAGCTCTTACCTTGCTAACTCCTCAGCCGAAAAAGATCCAACCTCATGTCTCTTTCTAGCTTATAGTCCTCTTTCCGCTGAGCCATATCACTTCCTGTCTGTCTCTACAGACCTCCAGACCTCTATGATTAACTAGTGGCTAGCTCCACCCTCTGATCTTCAGGCAAACTTTATGTATTAGAGCAACAGCTAATAAGAAAAAAAAAAATGCCAAAGAATAAAGTTAATAAAGGTAACATTCAGGTATTTTTATGTTTGTGTTGTCCAACATCCCCTTGGCATGGGACATGCTCAGACCTATATAGGTACAAGCAAGATGGAGTCTCAGCCCGGAGGGGAAGTGGTCATGGGGTCCCACTCCTAACCAAGAAGCTATTTGCACTTGATTCCTGCCAGCAAAAGGAAAATCAGTTTTCACCCATAAACAATCATTTGCTTGTATATCAACCACATTTCAGATTAGACCCCATGCTCAGTTAGATTGCTAATTTTTCAAAAATTGGTTATGTCTTCTTAGCCACTAAGGTACTATTTACATTATGTAATTTATTTGAATAGTCCCATATAGATGAAACATGCTAAAAGTGAAATTTTGCTGTAATAACATGAATACTTGAGAAAGACTCAAAGGCAAGTCCTACTGTTACATAAGCAGATGTTGGCGAGACAACTGAAAGATTGGAAGAAAAAACTAGATTATGCATAGAGATTGCTTTGCTTGTAATTTGAAATATCTGCTTTGAATGCATAGCTAAAGCATTACAGATGTGGCTTGCCATACACTTACAGATATTAGAGACATCCAAATGCTTGGTCTTCAATATAGGATGAGTAAATTATTATAATTTATCTTTTTGGTGTTGAAGGAAATATGTTTTATATTTGTTGTATTTTTTGATCCACCGGGGCTTGGGGGAGGGGTTAACAATGCAAATGCTCATCTTGATACAGGGGCTTCTTTAGACTAGTATTTTCATGCAGACACTAGATTGTGGAGAGAATATCAGGTACAGCATGCAGAGACTTCTCTGCCATGCTGAGTTTGTCTTTTGGTGGGGTACATATGTAGTCTATTCTGTTAGGTCAACTGTCTTTGACAGACCAGGGAGACAAGGAACAAGGAAACTAGAGCAGTGGCAGCGAGATTCGCAGTGGTAATAAGGAAAAAACATGACTCATTGACCTAAGGCATTAAAGCAGGCAGGAAAAGTAAAAGGTAGTTGCAGTGGTAGCAATAACAGCTGACATTTGCCCGGTGTTTACTATGTGCCTTTTCACTGTTCTCAGTCCTTAACATAATCTCAGCTCTTTAAAGTCACATGAAAATGTATTTTGCTATCCTATAGCTGCCTTGTGTATAATCCCAAACTCCTGAAACCCCAGGGAATGTGATTCACAGGTTTGGTGTAGTTCTAGAGTGAAATAGAACATGATCACAAATGGTGCAGTCTTTACATAATTATAAATTTCCTTTTTATAGACATATGAGTTTGATTATAGAATGCTGCCTCAAATTGGTGAATATGTAAATTCTGTATTATTTTCCTGAAATATGAAATTTAGATTCTGATGAAGAATGATATATTAATAAGTCTTAATAAATGAAGAAAACAAGTCAAAGAAAAATCACATGTAGGAAATGACAGAGCTAGTATTTGAGTCAAGATAGTCTAGCTTTTCAAATTTGCATTTTCAGCCCAAACAAGATTATGCCTCTTTTCTTGCCTTAATAATTGGGAGGATTATATGGTTAAGTTTATTTAAGTTTAGGAAGTTCATTTTGGTTACTCTCCTTTGGGGTACCAGTGGGAAAGGTTCAGTAGCAACCAAAATACAATTTTATAATATACATCATGGATTTCTTCAAGTCTAAGATTCTGTCCTTCTAATTCAATGTATTCTTTGCCAGTTAAAACATAACATTTTTTAATGCAAGTTTATTTTTAGCTCAAAGGATTTTTTTCTTCGTAGTGCTGTTATCTGTGCCAACAAATGTTACAGTTTGGCTTAATGCTGCATGGGCTTGTTCTTTGGCTTCCTTTTGCTTTGTTAGGAGCAGTGTTTGAGTATGCACACAAAAACCTTAGGAAATGGCGGGTGGTCACTGTTGTTATTGTTGGAACTAACCAAAGATGTTAGCAAGTTAATGAATGTCAACCAGATATGAGAGTTGAGTGCTGAGCTCAGATTCTTCAGAACATAAAGAGAGTGCTTGTCTGGGCCAGCCAACTTTTGAGTTATAGATTAAAATTGATGCTGTGAGATTGTTTAATTTTGTATGTCCTTATAAAATATTTAGTTATAAATGATAATTCTAGAATACTACATGGTTTCATCAAGTATATGCTGAATGCATGAATACACACTTCCTAGACTGAGCTTTTTCAGCAGTTGCCGAACTTGGCTTTTTTTCATTTCTCGGGCATCTGTCATTCTTGTGTGCTTTTGGATTGTTTGGCTTTGATGGGTGTTTCTTTGAAATTGTGCTTCATAAAACTCACCCTTTGACCATGGCAGTTGCTCTGAGGTGTGTATTTCGTTTTCAGTCTGTATATCCTTTGAGTGACTTCTAACACCGCAATAGACGCATTCTGAATGTAGTCTCTGAGGTTTGCCTGCCAGATTGACTTACATACTGTCTTGACACAGAGCAGTTTCGCACATCTTTTCTGTTTGGAATATTTAAGAAAATATTCTTTTTTAGTTTTCTGTTACATATGTTAAAGCTATATGCCTCAATTCAAGTATAATCTCTCTTTATAGAAGTTCCATGAATAAGTTTCAAATATTAAGGTTTAGACTGGTATGTTAATGTTTTGTTTGAAAGCTGAACATACTACAGAAAACTTATATAACTAAAGGATCTTTCCCAGTCTGCACCCAAAGCAGCGGATACAGATCTTTCCTAAATGTACCGCTTAGGCGTAGTCTCCAGTAACTGTGTGGCACATAGTCTTTCTCTACTTTCTGTTTCTGTGTCTCGTGTGTGTGTGTGTGTGTGTGTGTGTGTGTTTGTGTGTCGCATGTGCTGGAGATGTAGCGTCTGATCAGTCTTTTCAGTTACTCTAAGAAAACATCTTCAGTCCCCGAGACACAATTCTTTCTGTCCCTTTTACTAGAATACATTGTCCCTCTAGTGTGTGTGTGTGCTTTATTTTGTTGAAATGAAATTACACATTCAACAGATAATCTTTTCTTGATTTCCAATCAGTTTTATTACCACATTCCTAATCTAAAATCCAAAATACTCTTTGAAAAAAACCACAAAAACAAAACCGGCACAGATGCAAAGTTCACACCTAACCTCATATTCCAGCCAAGTCAAAGCACAGTTATACTAAAAGTATAAAATTGATGTTGGCTATATGTTGTGTTTAGTCTTAAGGTCATTGTTGTGATACTTTATTAAGTATATGTAATTATTCAAAAAATAACCCCAAATATGTAATTCAGAACACTTTAAGTCCCAAGCATTTTGGATAAGGAATATTCATCTTATCTTTAAATAGCACTTCATTCTGAGACTTAACAGTTTTATTTTTTGTTAATGCTGTTTATTTCCTTGTTTAAGACAGGGCTTTGCTATGTAGCCAAGATTAGCTGGAATTTACCATCTTCTTGTCTCAGCCTTGGGATTACAGACAATTTTGCATTTCCTTTTTTTTTTCTGGGATGGAGGGGCAGGTATTTCGAGGTAGGGTTTCTCTATAACTTTGGAGTCTGTTCCGAAACTAGCTCTTGCTGACCAGACTGGCCTTGAACTCACAGAGTCCGCCTGCCTCTACCTCCTGGTGCCGGGATTAAAGGTGTGCGCCACCACCGCCCTGCCAGTTTTGCATTTCTAACTCCTACTAGAATGTAAGCTCTCTGAAGGATAATCCATGTTTATTATTATAATTCTGGTATGTAGCAGAGTAGACAGCTCAACATAATTTTTAAATTATTGGCTGCCTTAAAAATACAAGCAAAATATGTAAACATATTTCACAAAAGGAAAGTACAAAGACCAGTAGAAACTGTCAGCTTCCTGTGTAATTAAGAATACAAATAAAGCAAAAACAAGGCATTATATCTCCATATTGGCAATTTTTTTAAAAAGATTGATAACATCAAGTGACCATTTAAGAGCATGTCTATCATCTGGGGAGCCTTCATGGGACCGAACTGTGGGCAATGGTTGTGTAGTTTGGTCTGTTTGTGGAAGCCCTGGCAGTGGGACCAGGGTCTGTCCCTAGTACATGAGCTGACTTTTTGGAGCCCATTCCCTGTGGTGGAATGCCTTCATCAGCCTAGATGCAGGGGGGAGGGGCCTGGTCCTGCCACATCTTAATGTGCCAGGCTTTGTTAACTCCCCTTACCCTTTCTGAGGAGTGGATTGGGGGGAGTGTGAGAAGGGGAGGGAGAACTGTGGTTGGTATGTAAGATGAACAAATAATAATAAAGAAAAGAAAAAGCAGAAAGAGCATGTCCTTTAAAGGGGTAATATTAAATAAAGACATGATCTTAATGTACTATGGATGTATTTTTTAAAGGTTTATTTAATTATGTATACAGTATCCTTCTTGCAAGCCAGAAGAGAGCACCAGATCTCATTACAGGTGGTTGTGAGCCACCATGTGGTAGCTGGGAATTGAACTCAGGACCTCTGGAAGAGCAGTCAGTGCTCTTAACCTCTGAGCCATATCTCCAGCCTCCTATGGATGTATTTTTAAATTACTTGGAAGAATTACATTCTAGTTCACTTAGAGTAGTTTTGTTAATTTTGTTGAATGAAGGTAGCTGTGTGTATATGTTTATATACACAAATTCATAGCAAAGACACTAAAAAATCTTGTGTGTGCTGTTGATGGTGCTTATCTTTAGGCAAAGAAGGAACATGGTAAAGGAAGACAAAAAAAGAGTGTTTTTTTCCCCCTTCCCCACTATAGACTTGTACTTGACTAAGGGGTCCTAGGCCTGTAGCTGAGTGACAGGACACTCGCCTAGTATGCTCATGGCCCTGGTTTGATC
Source organism: Chionomys nivalis (assembly GCF_950005125.1). NCBI lineage: Eukaryota > Metazoa > Chordata > Mammalia > Rodentia > Cricetidae > Chionomys > Chionomys nivalis. The sequence continues at coordinate 19,479,464 of NC_080110.1, forward strand.
CCTAGCATTTCATCAGAAGCACTTGTAATGAAGTGTAGGCTTGTTCCCAGCTAGCTCTTCAAGCTTCAGTTAACCCATTGATATCAATCTACGTTAACCGCAGGACTCATTACCTCCTCCTCAGTACTGTAAGTCGCACTGTCACAACATCTGGCTAGCCAGTCCCCTGCCTCAGATTCTTTCCCAGAGTTCCTGTCTCTGCCCAGAAGTCCTGCCTGTCTTCTTCCTGCCTAGCTACTGGCCATTTAACTCCTTATCAAACCAATGAGAAGGTGCCTTAGGCAGGTGAAGAAGGACAAGAGACACATCTCACAAAAACATTGTCCTAACAGGAAAAGGCCCAATTACATGTGGAAACAAAGTATGTGACAAGAAGAATGACGTTGAATAAAAAGGCAGCGGTGAGTCATTGAAGGACATTCATACTTTGTCGGTGAGCCGTTCAAAGGTTTAAGTTGGGTAATGGTGTGGGGAATGTTAATGGGTAAATGATTATACGAGGTATGCATTTGATAAAGTGAAGAGAATTAATAATCTTTCTGCATCTAGATTCCTTTGTCAAGTTTTAGAACTCCTGTGAGAATTTTCTAAAAAACATGTTTTAGTTGCATAAAGTACACAAGTGTAAACATTATAATCTATTTACCAAAATAGTAGAAAACTAAGATGTATTGTAGTTGCCATTCTGTTTGTTTTAATATGATCGGTATCCTCATAGTGATTGTCCTCGTAACTACTATTTTAAAATAATGTCATAAAATATAATTTTTTAAACTTTTGAAAATTCTTTTAGTTTGTGTGTTTTTCATATATTTATATTGGTGTACTACATGTGTGTCTCATGTCCTTGGAGGCCAGAAGATGTCATCAGATCCCCTAGAACTAGAGTTCATGTGGGTGCTGGGAATCGAACTTGGATCTTCTGGAAGAGCGGCCAGTGCTCTTAACCCTGAGCCATCTCTTCAGCAGTCAAGATTTATTTTATTTTTAATTATTTGTATCTATGTATGAATATGTGCAGGGTACTGGTATCCTTCAAGACCAGGAGAGGACATTGGATCTTCTGGAGCCGGCTAGTTAGAGGTGGCTTTGAGCCGCCTGACATTAATGCTATGAAACCAGCTCTAGTCCTCTTCAGTGAATATCTGCTCACTGCCGAGCAGCACGGCTCACTCTCTGTTCTTTCTTTCTTTATTTTTTTTAACACAGGGTCTTATTGTAGCCCAAGCTGGTTTTGAACTTGGTAGCAGTCCTCCTTTCTTAGCCTCCCTTAATCATTCTAATAAGTCAGTTGACTTTCGTGAGCCTAGTGAATTCTATTCCAGATGATTATTACTAACAGTAAATTATTGCTTGTTATTAAGTAATAATTTTTATTAAAACCTTTCTTCATTATAGTTGAACATACTTGAAATTGTAGTAGCTGGGAAGATAAGGCAGGACTCAGGATTCAAGGCCAGTCATATGGTGAGACTCTGTCTCAGGGGAAGAAAGCGCAACAAAATAAAGCCCACTTCTCATAGAATTGGCACAGGGAGCATGAAGCTCAGTTAGAAAACCAGTCCAGGTGGAAAAAGTAGATGTCTTGGGGGCAGTCTGAAATGATGCTGTGAAAGGCTTTCTAATTTTTATTAAAACTTTACATTTTGTTAAGTATGTCTGTAGAAGCTGGAGAGATGGCTCAGTGGTTAAGAGCACTGACTGCTCTTCCAGAGGTCCCGAGTTCAATTCCCAGCAACCACATGGTGGCTCGCAGCCATCTGTAATGAGACCTGGTGCCCCCTTCTGGCTTGGGGCACACATGGAAGGAATGCTGTACACATAATAAATAAATAAATATTTTTAAAAAATTTAAGAATTTCAAATTTCTGTGATCGTTTTTGTTTAAATAATATGCACTTTTATTATTTTTGTCCCTGTTGCTGTCCTGACATGAGAACTTTACTGTTGGGTGCACATTGTCTCATTTCAGCAGTGTTCCTTTAGCTAGCCTTCTTTTGATTTTGCAGGTTCCTGATTGGTCAAGGAGCACATGTAGGAGCTGTCAACAGTGAAGGAGACACACCTTTAGATATTGCAGAGGAGGAAGCAATGGAAGAGCTACTTCAAAATGAGGTTAATCGGCAAGGTAATATAAAAAACAATAAAAGGGGAACTTGTTTGGAACTATTTTAGAAAGAATGTCATACATGACTTCCCTGATAAAAGTATCTGTTGCCATTGAATGACAATCTTATTTGAATAAATTTTAACAGTCTTTTTAATGATTTTATGTATAGAATTATTCTATTTGAAAAAAGTAATTCCTATCTCTACATTGTTTTAAAAATTTGGAATATGTATCATAAGACTTGAGACATAAAAGTGTATACAATAACTTCAGAGTGAAAGAACAAGCAAAAGGACATACAAGACAGAGGTGTCACCTTGCAGATTTGAACGAGATGGCCATAAATGCTACTGATGGGAACATTTGAGCTGAGCTCTGAATGAGGGGAGAGGGTGAGTCATATGACTCTGGGAAAAGAACATTCTAGACAGGAAGCGATGAATATAAGGGTGAGAAGACACCTGATGTAGGCAAAACTGCACTAAGCAGACTAGCAGGATCAAAGTGGCAGAGCAAAAATAAGATTGCTAGATGAAGTTGGGCAGTAACAGCAGGCCACAGGTCTTACGGAATCTGGCTTTTAACCTTAGTAAATTAGGAAGCTGTTGGAAGGGTCGAGGCAAAGGGTGAATGGAATGTGATGTTTAGAAGTTTCTGGTTGTTATGCCAGGAATAGATTGAAGGGAAGAGTCAAAGTGTAATATTTAGGAAATAATTGTGGTAATCTAGTTACAATGGAGTTAGACATGACTGGGTGTAGATTCAGTGACTAGAAGGGATGTGACTGTGTGTCATGTACATATATGTAGTAATGGGGATGAAGCAGGGTTTTGCTGTGTAGCCTAGACCAACCTTAAACTTGCAGCAATTCTCCTGCTTCAGCCTCCTGAATGCTTTGATTACAAGTATTTGCCATCATGTCTCCATCAGAGGATTGTGAGTATAGTTTGATAGCTTGACCAAGAATAGTATTGAGTGATAAGATAAAGGGTATGTAAGAAAAAGAGTCCAAGGTCTTTCAGTGAACGTTGAATGGACTGTTTCCATTTAAATAGAAAGATTGTGAGGAGAATTGTTTCAGAAGAAGATCAGAAGTTCATTTAAATATGCTGAGTTTGTTTTGCCCGTTAGATAGACAGTTGAATATGTGAATTTGGAGATACAACATGGAGATAGCCGGTAAGAGGAACCTCTTTGTGATAGGGAATGGTTGCTAATGAGGACAGAGCTCTTTTCAGTTGTGATGGGGATTACAGAGTCGGCTGTAGTGACAGTCGCACTACAATTTAGAGGGTTCTGAAGATGCTGAACTATAGTAGAAATGGAATATGTCATATCTCTTGAAGGGATTTTTAAAACACACATATAATATGATATTGCAGTTCTACTTCTGGAGGTATGTCCCAAAACAAAAGAGTCCCTAAAGATAAATTTGTGCACTCATGTTTGTAGCAGCCTTGTTCACAATTACCAAAAGGTAGAAAAAACCAAGTGTCTACTAATGGAGAACTAATAAACAAAAAGCAGTGCATAAGTGCAGTGGTCTGTTATTAAAGCCTTAGGAAGAAAGGACCTTCTGATGTACTAGTCAACCTAGAAGAGAGCATGTGGAGTGATAGAGGCCACAGAGAAAAGGACAAGAACTGTAAAATTACATCTATACAATGTACCTGGAATAGTCAGATTTGTAGAGAAAGTACAGCTATGTGTGGGCGCATTTCTGTAAAACTAGTAATTGGGAGGCAGATGCAGAAGGAATTTCAGTTCCAAGCCCATATGGACTACCTTGGGATAACCCAAGAAGAAAGGAAGAGGAAAGGAGGAAGATGCTGAACAATGTCTGAGAGGAGAATACTTCCAAGAGTTGTTTAATGAGTAAAGAATTTCAGTCTTATAAGATAAAGGAGTTTCGGGTTTATTAAATAGCTGTTAATATACTTCACTCATGGAATACGTGTTAAAAGTGACTAAGATGACCCATGTGGGTCTATGGCTAGGACCTACAGCTTGCTGTTGCTGCCTAGCCATATGAGAATAGAATCACTAATTCAGAAAGTAGTATATTTTTGAGTTTCTATCCAATTCATAACCTTCCTTAAGTTGAAAAGACATGCCAAACTGTTTTAAGATGTAGTCTGTGTATGTAAGAAAGATTATAAGATATAAATTTCCAACAATGTTTAGGCAACTTACATTTGATCTTATACATTTAAAAAATCATGAAAGCATGTAACCAGTCTTCAAGGCTGTTGCCTATGTGCTTTGGTAGTGATTCACGTGTTAATAAACCATAAACTATTATTTCTCTGTTGTAATGGCTCCAGGCTTTGCAATAGAGAAATTATTAATTATTCAAAAATTATGAATGGGTTGACAATTATAACTTTTTTCAGATAACTAAATAGAATATTTGAGTATATTTATTTTAAAAGGGAGGTCAGAAGTACCTGTAGCATAGTTATATATCAGTTATGGGGAAGGAGAGGAGCTAAATAGAATCGCTGCTAAATGATTCCATTTTATAAAATTCTCTAAAGTACAAGCTAAGCTACAAATGAGTGGTGATCTAGTACTGGGTAATATCAGCAGTGGCAAGAGGGAAAATTATAATGAACATGAAGAAGTTTGAGTGAAACTTTTGTTATTTAGCTTGAGTGTGGTAATGATTACATAGGTATGTGTGTCTATTAAAACTTTCCCGATTGTACACAAAATATCTGCCTTATGTTATGCTTGAATTAAAAAAATAATAAATTTAAACCAAAAAGGCAATGGAAGTGTAGTGAGTGATAGAGTTTTCACTTAGTATAGCACATATTCTGTGCTCAGTTCTCACTGCTGCAGAACAGAAGACACAGAATATTCAAGATGACAACTGTAGTAAGGAGGAGGCCCTTGTTCATTTCCCGGCTGCCCAGACTCCTGAAATAACCACACAGAAACTGTATTAATTAAATCACTTCTTGGCCAATTACTTAAGCATATTGCTAGCTAGCTCTTACATCTAGAATTAACCCATCTCCATTATTTTATATTTTACCCTGAGGTTTGTGGCCTACCGGCAAGGTTTCATCAAATCTGTCTCTGATGGTGGCTCCATGGCTTCTCCCCTGACTCTGCCTTCCTTCTCCCAGCATTCAGTTTAGTTTTCCCCACCTAGCTTTACTTTACCCTATCAAGCCAAGCCAGTTTCTTTATTAACCAATGGTATTCACAGCATACAGAGGGGAATACCACATCAGGCAACTTTTATGTGTATTTTGCCTTAAACATTTAATTTTTTTTAACTTAAAATGTGTGTTTATAAAATTACTGTGTATGGTTTCCACACTTAAGCTATGATCATACAGGCAAACAATCTGTTCTACTAAAGTTAAATAATTGAGGAAAGATAAGTGGTATTGTTTTTAAAGAGTAGGCTTATGCTAAATTATGCTTCATCGGGAAGTTAGAAAATAAAGATTATAAAGGAGTAGGTAAAACTCTGGAAAATGGAATCTTCTCATTCCTTAGGACTAGAGAGATCATGTGACTACTGGTTTGCTGAAAATAAGCAGGCATCGCAACTGAACGAATCCCTTTTGAGTTAGAGCATGAAGCAATGGGTCTTCTTAGGGCACTCCCAGATAGCTTGCTGTGACACTTCAACTCCTGCCCTTTCACTCTCACCTCATTTATTCTGTGCCTTCCCCATACTCCTTCCTGAAGACCATCTTCTTCCTCTTGTGCGGTCATGACTCATACCTGTACAGTTACACAGTAAGAATTAGGCCAGGATGCACAAGTGAGAGAGAACAGGTGGTGTTTTCTATTCTGAATCCAAGGTACCTCAAAGCTTAATATAATTACCAGATCTGCCTATTTTCCTGTAAATTTCATGTCGCTGTTCAGTACAGTGTTTATACCACATTCTCATTCTCTGTTCATTGTTGAAGGGCGTGCAGGCTTATACCATTTCTGAGGAAATAATGTAAGCAGCTGAAGTAGGACTAGAGGATTCTAAAAGGCAACCAGGGCCCAGAAGAAGTAGCACACATTAGAGAAGTAGTTATACAACAGGAACACATGGGAACGCTGGGTGAGTGTTTCCACTGCAGTGGATTTTCTAGAAGAAGCTGAGGAATCTGAAAGAAGAGGTGCGTAATAAATAACCTTTCTGTTGTTGTTTTGCTTCTTTGAGATAAGGGCCTTGCCTTGTGGCTAGGGCTGCCTCAAGCTCACGTCCTGCCTCCGACTCCTGAGTACTGGGATTACACGTGTGCTGCCTTATGTGGTTAAGAAAAATAACTTTATCGTCCATTTTGCCATGATGTGTATTCAGATGGAAAGCTGTAATTTTCTGCCAAACAGTGATAACTGTGTAAATAAAGTAAGGGTTTTCATGCTGCTGTTTATTTAACATTAGTTACTATGGACAGTAGGTATAGGTACAAGTGGTCTTGGTACTATGGGCCTATTTTGCCGGGACCCAAGCGGACCCATATTGGAAGGAACCTAGAACATGGATTCCAGACCAACCTGGGTTCTGCTTTGTCTGAAATTTAAAACATTAAAAAGAAGAAAGAAGTTGCTAGTATAGCTGTGATCAAGGCCAGTTTATAACAGTCTATTTACTATTGATTAATGTACTGACAGATGTTCTAAGTGTTAAATACAGCAGCAACAAAAGAATTAGAGAATCTTGTTTCTCAATGATTTCATTCTAGGAAAAAAATAGCAAACGTTTGAGCATCACAACATCGTGTGTATGTGTACAATGTGTTGTAAGGACAGCATGTTCTAAGAGTAACTGCCATGGCTAGGAAATGTTTCAGAGGGATAGTGTTTGGAGGCAGTTTGCTTGGGCAGAAAGGGGATATGTACCAAGTAAAGGAATTGGGTCCATAGTTTATGTCGAGCATTTATGACTATGGGACTATAAATAATAAGTTAAGATGTAAGTAGTTAAAGGTAAGTCTTGAAAAGATAGACTGGAGACAGATGGCAAAGGACATTTTTTTTTTGGAGACATTGGAAAGATGGGAAGCTCTGTGGGGAATTCATTTGGTTGGGTTAGGTTTTTATAATGAAAAGGGTTATCGTGTGGGCGGTGAAACAATGTATGATGCCAGGAAGCGTGTATTCCTTAAGAAGGCGTTTTTTAAAGTTTAATTTCTTTAAGTAGTCTGAGTGAAAATGATATGAGCCAAAACTTAGTTATTTAAGATGGAAAAAGGTGGGACTTTGTTGAGGAACTGGAGATAAAGTGATACAGTTGAAAACTGACTATAGAGTTGACATATTAGTTAAAGCAATTCACTGAAGTTTGCAGTTGAAGAAGTGATGCTTACATAATTCACAAGGGAAAATGGGACGAAGCAGAAACTGGTTCTGGGACTGTTAGACTTTGGAATGTTCTAGGCTTATAGTATGCTCCATGACATCCAGATAGTACTGATGGAATTGATGGAGATGTCAGTGTGAGAAATCCACAGGAAGAGAGACTGATAGTGGTATACAAAGGCCCTGCACTCCTGTCGGTGCAGAATGGGTGTGGAACTTCCTGCGTATTCTTTGATTTCATGATCAGCTGTTCTGTGGTGTTTATAGTACTGCTAACCCCATTTTACAGATGAGGAACTGAAGCTTGGTTGCTTGCCAAGTTCATGCAGAAAGAAGTAATAATACTGTAATATTCCAGAATATGACAAGATAGGTTGAATTTGGGGCTTGAGAGATGGCTCAGCAGGTTAAGGGCAATTGCTACTCATCTAGAGACGTGAGTTCTGTTCTCAGAACCCATGTCTGGCAGCTCTGAACTAACTATAACCCCAACTGCCTCCCGGGGCACTCCCCACACACATAGCATACACTTACACATACATACACATACATAAAAATAAACTACTTGTTTTTGTTTTTTGTTTTGTTTTATTTTTGGTTTTTCGAAACAGGGTTTCTCTGTACCTTTGGTGCCTATCGTGGAACTAGCTCTGGTAGACCAGGCTGGTCTCAAACTCGCAGAAATCCGCCAGCCTCTGCCTCCCGAGTGCCGGGATTAAAGGTGTGTGTTACCACCGCCCAGACAAAAAAATAAACACTCAAAAGATACATTGAACTTATATTCAGTCATTGTAATGCAGTGTTTTATTGTATGTGTCCTAGAAAGTACTTTTTAATGTCATTTTATTCTTTTTTTAAAAAAGATTTGTTATGTATATAACATTCTGCCTCCATGTATGCTGACACACCAGAAGAGGGCGCCAGATCTCATTACAGATGGTTGTGACCCACCATGTGGTTGATGGGAATTGAACTCACGACCTGTGGAAGAACAGCTGGTTGCTTAACCTCTGAGCCATCTCTCCAGCCCCCTGTCATTTTATTCTTATGATGACAATTGTGTTTATATAAAATAGCTTAATTCTAAAAAAGCAATTATAAGGAAAGTTCAAATTTTAATAATTTCAAATGGAACACCTTTAATATATCTTTAGCAGAGATAATTTTTTTTTTAATTATCCCTCCCTGTCTCCAATCTCTTGCCCTGTATTGCAGGCTAACCTCAAATTCAGCTTCTTCTCCCTCTGACTCTCAGCACTCAAATTATAGATGTATGCCAGCATACCTTGCTCATATCACTGTGGTATCAGAATTCTTATGTTTAAATATGTGTATGCAGGGGCACTTCTACATGTGTCCACAGAGGTAAGGCGGAGCACAACTCAGTGTTGGATCTCAGGCACTCCCCGATTTTAAAGCAGGGTCTTTCGCTGTCCTGAACTCAGCACACAGGTTAGCTAGACTAACTAGGTTGTGGAGCCTGAGCGACTCATTAGCCTTCCCTGCTGGGATTGCACCGTGCCAAGTACCACTTAGCAGCTGAGCCTTCTCCAGCCTCATGCTGTTGTTAAATAGTCCTTTGAGTTTTTCTTTTTAAAAAAGAGAGTCTTGTTCTGTAGCTCATGCCAGCCTGTAACTCACATGGTATGTAGCCCAATCTGGCCTTAAATTCTAGATGCTCCTGTCTCAGCTTCCTGAGTGCTGGCCTTTTACTTTCGTATTCTTCTACACTTGAGTAGTAAATAGTTATACTTAAGGAAATGTTCTTTGAAATTAGTAATGATTAAGCAGAAGCTAAAAGAATTTTTGGTTTATATTGTGTTTGTGTGTATGTGTGCTTGCGCGCGCGTGCACTTAAGCTAAGGTTACAGATTTTTGGTTTTTTGCTTAATTTGTTTCTTTGTTTGTTTGAGACAGACTTTCTTTTTGTAGCCCTGACTGTCCTGGGACTTACTCGGTAGACCTAGCTGGCCTTGAACTCAGAGATCACGGCCTCTGTTTCCCAAGATTAAAGGTATGCACCACCACTGCCAGGCACAGATAAATTTGCTGTCTTATTATGACTGAGAGATTTGGCTACGTTTTTTCTTTGTTGTTGTTTTTTTTTGTTTTTGTTTTTGTTTTGTAACTTACTATGACAGTTGTTAGTCTAATCACTTGAATATATCCTACTCAATTTTATCTTCCTTTGCATTGTTTAAAGGTGTCAGAACTGTAGCAGATGACTGAAGGACCTGTTAGGTAGATAGTAAGGTTTTATTTCTCTTAGATGATAAGGTAATAAAAGAAAAGTAGAATCAGAGTTTTAGAGCTGGTGCTAATTGCTAACATCTTTTATTGATTCCTGTACTAAAACTTTATATATATTAATCTTCAAAATAACCCTATGAGGTCACAAATGAGTAATCTGAAGCGTGGCGTGTATTTATTTTCTTCCCATGGTAATACAGCTAGTGAGTACCAAGTCAGAGGTTCAGTGTCAGCCAGTCTGGGTTCAGTTCTATGTCTTAATCTGTGATACTAATAACCAAATAAATTAGGGATTTCTCAGCACCACAAGTCAGTTTGTCAAAGCTCTGGAATTTTAAAACAGGTTTACCAACATAAATTACATGATTTATTGATAGTTTTATTTCATTTTAGATTTTTTTATGAACTAAATATTAGTTGCATTAAAAGTTGTTTTAAGAATAAAGGAAGAGAGGTCTGGACAGATGATTCAGTGGCTAAAAGCACTGGCTATCCTTCCCAAGGTTCTGGGTTCATTCCCAGTGCCCACATGATGATTCACAGTCAGCTGTAACTCCAGTTCTAAGGGACCCAACACCTTCTTCTGACCTCCCTGGGCATCCATCATAGAGGTGGTACACAGACATTCGTGCAGGCAGAACTCTCATGCACCTAAAACATGAGAGGGATTTTCTTTGCTAATTTTCCATAAGGTTTCCTTTACAGCATACCTTAAACTTGGATTATTTTGGCAAGATTTGGAGGTAGGGCCGTGGTGGTGCATACCTTTAATCCCAGCACTCGGGAGGCAGAGACAGGCAGATCTCTGAGTTAGATGCCATCCTGGTCCACAAGAGCTAGTTCCAGGACAGGCCCCAAAGCTACAGAGAAACCCTGTTTCAAAAAAAAGTGTGAGAACCTTTTTTTTCCCCCCAGGGCAATGCAACAAATCTTTCTACTTCAGAGAGGGAGCCCCTGACAAACTGAAGTCAGAACTGCACCAGTGATCACTTGGAGAGCCAGTGAGCTTTTCTTGGTGTTTCCAACAGGTGTATGGGTGAGGGGTCGCTTACAGGAGCAGGGATGACTCAAGTGCAGCTGTCCCACTGAGAAGCCTGACTTAACAAGAGTGACAGTGAACTTAAGCTGTGTCCTTGGGGCTCTCTGTATAATTTAAAACTCTCGTTTCCCAGTTGGTCAGTCTCCTTCTGTAAGGCTGGCGAGGGATTTTTGTTTTGTTTTGTTTTTTGAGAGAGGGTTTCTCTGAGGAGGGACTTTTAAGAATCTTGTAAGTTTCTGCTTTCTCAGCTATGTGACATTTTGTTTACCTCCTGGGTCTCCTGAGCCTTCCAGAAGAAGGCCTCAATCCCAAGGAGACTGCTGGGAGTGATTGCTTTGTAATTGGATAAAGATAGATAAACACCAAAGTCAGAGTCTGAATGCTTTAAGATGGTGAAAGTAGAAAAACTTCTAAAAAGAGCTGTGTCCTGGGAAGTGGTAATTTGCCAAGCAGGCAAAATAAAGATATGATCTGTGTAGGAGATGATTGCTTAAACAGCACGGCACATTTGGGACCCTGGATGGAGATCTAGATGTTCACACCGATTGAAGGTAGAAGAGGAAGACGAGAGATGACCGTGTCTGCTACTTACAAGACGTCTAGCTTTGTCTCATGGGAGATGTTTAGCCGTTGAAAAATTTTAGAGAGACATAATGACCAAATTTGGGCTATTCCCATCTGACAGTGGTAGGGGTTTTGAACTGGAAGAATTGGATAAGTTCAGTTCATGATCAGAGTCCAATGTGAAGTGAACTAGTGATAGGAACTGTCAGAAGACAGACTAGGAGATGGCCCCTCAGAATCTGGTAGCTAATCGGAGAGTATTGTATGGTAAAAGGACAGTGGTGACCACAGATACTTGGTAGCTGCAGCAACAGCTAGTTTCCGGAAGTTGCTAAACTTCTACTGCTGAGTTTGAGATATACATGGCGGTGTCCCACTGCGGTTTTTTCAGTGTTTTTCTGCTCCTCAGGCTGTTACTTGGCTGATCTCAATCTCTAACTAGGTTTGTGTGAGGAAGGACAATCGTGCATATGAAACTACTTACAAATGGTTGATGGAAGTTGGAACGCTTAAGAGTAGAACTAGTTTCTACAAAGTAAGCCTTCCTCCAAGGTCAGCACCAACAAATCACTAGGTTTAAAAGTAAAACCTGCATTATTTTATTTGGCCCTGTCAAATAAATAAATTCAAAATAAAGTCATGTCTTTTTTAAATATGCTGTATTATTTTGTGTGTGTGTGACGTATTCTCTTCTGTATCCAAATTAATATCTGTGTTCAAATTACCAGAGATTGATCTACCGTGAAGCATCCAGAGTGAACCACCTCTCTGCCTTTCCTAGTACCACTCTAGTTAAGGTGACCTCTGTCTCCTGGTTGAGTCACTGTAGTAGCCTCCATACTGTGACAGCTATTCCATGTCTCACGTTTCAGCAGAAGTGATGCTTCTAAATTAAGATGACTAGGTTACGCAGTTCACTGTCCTCTATAGAAAGCTTGACATCCTTTATAAAGAGAACATTCTGTGTAGATAGATTCCCACCCAGGAGCCAACTGGTACTTCATTCCCTCTTTTCTAAACAGTGATAGCATCATTTTAATTAGAGACTATTCTCTGCCAACCTGTAGAATAGCTTCTCCTCATTAATCTCAATCATTTTGTCCTGTTTTATTTTTTTTCTCAGGTATAACTTTTTCTGCCTTATAATTAAAAGCAGCTTCACGTCTCATAATGTAGGCACTCACTGTCTGCCTGGCTGGAGAGGAGGGTGGGTGGGTGGGTGAGTGGGAAGATCCTAGCCAGACAGTTGTATATATGGATATAGATTATGAAAATATATTAGCTAAAGGAGATTAAAGGGGTTGTGTTATATATTGTTATATATATTTTTTAATCATTTATTTACTCTCTCAGGAACTATTTCTTTACCACAAAGTTTATCTATATTCTGTCAGATAATTAAGTTATAAGAATATCTTTACTTTTGATAAGCTTATTCTTCTGAAATATACTACTTATTTATAATTTATAGTCATATGTCATTAAGTAACCATTAATTGAAGCCATAAGAAAAGATAAGATCATTTAGAAATTTCCCCATTATCTTTACTAATTTAAAAATACTTTCTCTTATGGTAGAGAGCTCTTTGAAGACTGGAATGAGAAAATCTTACTCATTTTTTTAAAATATTTTATTGATTTATTTATTATGTATACAATGTTGTCTGTGTGTATGCCTGAAGGCCAGAAGAGGGCACCAGACCCCATTACAGATGGTTGTGAGCCACCATGTGGTTGCTGGGAATTGAACTCAGGACCTTTGGAAGAGCAGGCAGTGCTCTTAACCACTGAGCCATCTCTCCAGCCCCAATCTTACTCATTTTTATATTTGTTCTGCTCTTATCACTTTAGCCAAGACAGTGCTTATAATACTTTTAAATGAAAGACTTTCTCTGTAACTAGACGGTCCTCATCGTATGGAGAATATGCTAAGCTGGAAAAGAAAGGGTGTTTAGAGAGGAAAAAGAAGGCAGTTAGGGCTTGAAGCATTGACTGACTCTCCTCCATGTGGCAGAGCAAGGTCCACTTGACTTGTGTAGAGTTTAGGAGATATATACACACACACACACACACACACACATCTATGTACATGAGAATTAATCATATCTAATTGTTCAAAATTACTTTATTTTGTACAAAGGATGCTTGAATTTAAAAAAAAAAAAAAACAAACAGAAGTAACCAGAAAAGATAAAAAGATTACCAAATTGGATGTGGTGGTGCACACCTTTGTCCCAGCACTTAGGAGTTCAACGCCTGTCTGGTCTACAAAGCTAGTTACAGACTACCCAAGGCTACACTGTCTCAAAAAACAAAATACAACCAGAATAATATTGTGGGGCAAAAGCTAAATACTTGTCTGAGAAGGCTAATAAAATATCTATTGTATTTCACATTCCTTTATAATCAGCCATTTTTCAAAACTGTTATGTAACTGTTAGTTTTCATTTAAACATTAATTTTTGTAATCTCGTTTCACTGTGTAGAATTGGGAAGAGTATTCTTGAGTAAGAAAAATGAAAATAATGTGAGTATACTTTTTTCCCCCAAAAGGTGTTGATATAGAAGCAGCTCGAAAAGAAGAAGAACGGATAATGCTCAGAGATGCGAGGCAGTGGCTAAATAGTGGCCATATCAGTGATGTCCGGCATGCAAAATCTGGAGGTACTGCGCTCCACGTGGCAGCTGCCAAAGGCTATACAGAAGTTTTAAAGTATGTATTACTTTTTACAGAGTTTCATTTTCTTAAAACATGTGCAAATGTTATTTTGAAGCAGACTGTAGGAATATTTGTTCTCAGAGGAAAACAGATTGTTTCTAAAATTCTTTTCTCAAATTTTTAATATTTCTGTTCTCTGGGTATTTATGTTTGTTTGTTTCAGTTACAATTTTCTCATAAAATGGATTTAAGTATCAGACAACCATTATATCTTATCTGTGAGGCTGATAAGTTACGAGAGTCATTGGAGAGTTCCATATTGACTAGAGGTTGAGAATAAAAATAATATGTAAATAGTTTTCTTTTTACTATAGAAATGCTAGAATTCAATTTGCTGATACTATAATATTAAGTATTAGTTCATAAACATCAGTAACTATAAGACTGTATGCTGATCAGCTAGTTTCCTTGTGGCATTGTTCCTGTGTGTGTGTGTGTGTGTGTGAGAGAGAGAGAGAGAGAGAGAGAGAGAGAGAGAGAGAGAGAGAGAGAGAGAGAGAGAGAGAGACAGACTTGTTAATAAAAACAATAAAGAGTCCTTCCCTGATTTCCTGACCATTTTAATTTCACCTTTAGTAATGTAGGTCTCTCTTAGAATAGTAACGTGGTTAATTTGTTTTCTTGTCCTTCCCTATTTCTTTCTAATCTAAAGCTTTTCTGTATTTTTCAACTCCATTAATAAGTAATGTGAATGTTACCAAGCAATAATAATTACTCCTTATCTCAGCAGTTCTACCTCTAGGAGTTTCTCATAGATCTCACTTAAGAAGAAAGTTATGTGCTGGCAATATAATTTGTAATAAGAATAGAAGAATGACTTAATAAATCATAGTACATAGTTTCCATGGAAGACTCTAGCAGTTAAAACATACATGAGAAAATTTTCTTTGTATTATAGAAAGAATGCTAGTGTTATGAAATGTCAAAATCAAATGAAGAAATAAGTATTAAAAATAAGATTCGTAGATGTAATCTGTAGTATTATAAACTAATTAGTAATGTACAGCTTGGGCCGGGCGGTGGTGGCGCACGCCTTTAATCCCAGCACTTGGGAGGCAGAGGCAGGTGGATATCTGTGAGTTCGAGACCAGCCTGGTCTACAAGAGCTAGTTTCAGGACAGGCTCCAAAACCACAGAGAAACCCTGTCTCGAAAAACCAAAAAAAAAAAAAAAAAAAAAAAAGTAATGTACAGCTTGGGATAATATCCTCCCTTTGTATTTTTGCATGTGCATGTTTGTGTGTGTGTGTGCGTGCGCATATTGTGTATGTGGTGTGGTCTAGTGTGTATGTATGTGTGTGCATGTTCTGTATGTGGTGTGGTTTGTAGTGTGTTTGGAACTTACGTAAATAGGTAAATAAGATAAATAATGAAAAGAAGAAACCTATTCCAAATGAGGCCTTCTGCTTTGTCTCCCTGTGATCATGCACAGCTCCTTTCAGTGTGATTTTGAAGGCTTTCCTTCTCTGCCGCCATTGCAATTCCGTAGAACCTGTCTGTGGGCACTGGGTTTTGTTGTCTCATTTTGCTGTCCATCAGAAAGCTCTTTGAGTGTAGGTGCTTTTGTTTTTCTTTATTCTTTATTCTTCTTTATCTTTTAATTTTTGTTTTGTTTTTTTTTCTAAGCGTCCTCATAGAACCTGGCACATTTAGAGAACTATGTTGAAGATGTATTTTCCTGCTAAAGTCTTCCCTCTACACCCACTCCCAAAAGTATTTATAATTTCATGTTGTTAAAGTTCATATTGTCTAATGAGGATATGCTTTTATTATCTAATAGTCTAGTGTTATTTATCCCTCTATTAATACAAATTCTGGTCATACGTACAATAAAGGAGATCTGTTTACATCTGTTAGCCTGTTCTTTAGATCATTGCTTTTAAATACTGTTCTGCAGACAAAAGCCAGGCAAAATTATAAGAACCATATAGGAGTATTATAATAAGGATTATTTTTGTAAAAACATTCTGTGTGTAAAATTAGGGATGAATGGATATAGACGGACAGCCAGGCCAACAGACATGGTGGCACATGCTGCAGTCCCTCTACTTAGGAGACTGAGGCAGGTTCACCTTTGGCTTTTCGTATGTAGTAAGATAGTCTCAAAACCCACAAAATATATTTGGATGGACAAAGCCCTAATAATTAGAGTCCTAATGTGCTGATTCAGTAGTGCTATAGTTGACCTGGAGAATATTTTTTATTAAACCAAGTTTTTAAGATGGCTTTAGTACTGAGCTAGGTTTAGAAATAGCCACTATAGCTAGATATTATTAATTAATAGTCCGGTTTATATTTCTTATGTTTTGGCTTGTTTTCCACAATCTTGCTCTTTAACCCAGACTAGCGGCAGTCATCCTGCCTCAGCCACCTGAGTGCAGTGACTACAGATGTGAACATTTACACATAACCACCACTTCTAACAGTAAACAAATAGGTGATTATACATTAGCTGTCACTACCACCTCCTTTAGGTAAACAGAAGCCCTTCTCAAGCTCACCATCTTGGAGAGTCAGGTAAAAGTATATTAGATTTCTGATGTAAAGCATCGTTTGCTTGTGTGTTGGGCTGTGCTATGTGCAACTTATAGGTTCATTATGTGAACATAATTTCTGAATAAAACAAAGGTCAGTGTCACTTTGCAGTTAGAAGGGCATGCTAATTTATATTACTCTTTGCGTTGTATTAAAAATGTATTTCTATTTTATAGCTTGTTAGTGATTGGAATATCTGCTTTCTACTGATGCAAAATAGAAGACTCAGTACCTTGAAATATGTGTTTCGCTTTGTTTGTACCTAACAGAGTATCAGTTTCTTTTGAAATTTTTTGTAATAGATCATAAAGGTTCAAAAAGCTTCCATAAACCATTTCCTCAAATACAAACAGCTAAGCATTACAAAATAAGCTTCTTGGATTCTAATATATTTTTAGGCCACATTTGGCCTGAGATGCTGTATCATCTGGACATCTAAAGATAGCTCTTGGAGCAGCAAATAAGCTTTATGCACAGATTGATCCATTGTGCTTAATCTTATTTTTAAAACTGGGCTTCTTGGTGAAAATTTTCACTTACAAGTGATACTAACAAGAATTAATCAGTGTCATATCAAACTGTAAAAGTTAAGATCATTAGCATTAATTAAAAGCTCATTGTGGCAATGACTCAAGTGTCTTCTGTAAGTTACTTTCCATTTGCCCTAGTTAATTAATTAAGAGGAGGAGGACTTGGAAGTCTGAAAAGAATTAAATTGCTAATTGTGCTTAAATTGCATGATAGAAGGCTGTTGATCATGTTTGTTAATTTCTAGATTTTAATGATTATCTAATTCACTGTAATTTCTTTAGACTTTTAATACAGGCAGGCTATGATGTTAATATTAAAGATTATGATGGCTGGACACCTCTTCATGCTGCAGCTCATTGGGGTAAAGAAGAAGCATGTCGAATTTTAGTGGACAATCTGTGTGATATGGAGATGGTCAACAAAGTGGTAGGCCTTTTAAACATATTTTAACACTAGAAACAAAATTCTAACCACAATATAATCTAAGATTATGAATTATGTGACCTTTATCTGCTGTCCATTATTAATCCACTTATTAACGTTTAAGTTGTTTTAGTTTCCACATGAGGTGTTTATGCTCTGTTCTGCGGAAAAGGGAGTAGAATTCCTTGAGTAATCATTTTATCATACATGTACAGAACATTTGAAGACTTGCATAGCTACTATATTTTTAGGTACTCATATATTAAGAAATTATGTGTTTGTTTAAATGTTTACTGCTGTCAGTAGAAGTCGGAACAGCGTACTAGGGTGTTTCTCATTCTTTTTGACTGATCATCTTTAAGGCTAGGGCTTGTTTGTTTGGAGACAGTGTCTGATATAAGACTGAGTTCTTATATCACTGAGGTTTATGTTGAGACTGATCGCCTGCTTCCACCTCACATGTACTGAGATTGCAGGTTTACACTGCCTCAGCTGGCTGATGATAATCTTAGTAGCCTGTCACAGTAGTTAGTGATAGTGGGTCCTGAAGTGAGATTGCTGAGATAGAACACTGACAAGAAAACTGTATGAATTACTTCATGATCCATAATTTGATAAAGGAAATGGGGAAAAAATAAATTTGTGTATCATGTTTTTACAAAACCATGGAGATCAAGTTACCAGGTTTCTTGGGTCACTTTTCCCTTTCAAATAGTGTCATTTTGTCAGTGAACACAGTATTCTTGCTAGTTAGTTTCCTGCTCCATGTTGGTAGACAGGTTTCACGTACTCACAGTTGAAAGCTTAAAGTATGTGTTCTGTTATATGAGTTTCTTCCAGTATTATTACAGGCCACTTACTCACTACTCACATGTGTAGTATCAATAATTGGTTTATTTAGTAATAGTGACTTCCAAAAAAGACTAAAATGGAAGATTTTTTTTTAATTGAAACAGTTTTCCAAAAAGATAATGTAACTTCTGAATATAACATGCTATGTTTCCCTGGCTAAGACATATGTAATACATAATCTATATGAGAAGAATTTCATTTTGCATTTGGCCTATAATTAATTATCTTAGATATAATACATATTTACATGTGAAAATAAAATCATTTTATTTTCTAACATTGAATTTTCTTATCACTTTTTTTTTTTTTTTTTTTTTTTTTTTTTTTTTTTTTTTTGGTTTTTCGAGACAGGGTTTCTCTGTGGTTTTGGAGCCTGTCCTGGAACTAGCTCTTGTAGACCAGGCTGGTCTCGAACTCACAGAGATCCACCTGCCTCTGCCTCCCGAGTGCTGGGATTAAAGGCGTGCGCCACCACCGCCCGGCTTCTTATCACTTTTATAGCAACTTCTTTTGTTTCTATAGATTTGTTCTCATGTCTCTTTTTTCTCATAGTCTAGAATGCCCTGCCCTTTCATGTGCGTTATCTGACATCACCCTTTCACCACCCTCAGGGGTTGTGTTCGCAGGTTTAGGATGTGCTCAGAGAAGCTGAATACTTTCCTAAAGCTTCACTTTAAGGTTTTCTCTTTTTTTTTTCTCTCTTCCTTTTAGTTTCTTTTTTCCATTGTTTCTCTACAATTTGTTTTTTAATTTCTACTAAAATTTCTTTTAAGATGCAAGACTTTAAAAACATTTTAATAGAAATAACGTAGACAATTCTAAATGCTTTTATACCATATTTAGTCATAATTTTTTAGGTTTATTTAAAGATTCAATAGTTACATAACTTTCCTATGTGAGTCAAGCTGTCTTCTCTGTTCTTTGTTATATTTTCCTTAATTTTTTATGTGTGTAAGTATTTTATCTGCTTGTGCACCACCTGCATGCCTGATGTTGACTTCACTGGGACTGACTAAGTTACAGATGGCTGTAAGCCAGCATGTGGATGCTGGGACAGAACCCAGGCAGCAAGAATTTTTTTTGGGGGGGATGGCATTGAATCAGGGTTTCTTTGTATAGCCCTCGCTATCCTGGAACTCACTGTGCAGACCAGACTGGTCTTGAACTCCTAGAGATCCGCCTGCCTATGCCTTCCCAGCTAGGATTACAGGCATGTGGCACCAATCTGGGGTCCTTTTTATTTTTGTAAAACTACTTTCTATAATAGTTCAAGTTTATCCACAACTCACTGTGTAGTCCAGGCTGACCTCAAACTCTTGATTCTTCTACCATAGACTTTGTAGTGCCAGAATTATAGAGCCTCTGTACTTGGCCTGTCTTATGCTTAATTAGAGCAGATCCTTTTGTAGCAATTCTGTGAACCTGCTATGTGACTTTATCATGTTATTTCCTTCTTTCATTAATACTTTTTAAGATTTGTTTTTATTTTATGTGTCTGGGTGTTTTGCCTGCTTGTGTCTCTCCACCGTGTATGTAAAGTGCCCTAAAGGCCAAAAGTTGAATCTTCTAGAACT
This sequence comes from Chionomys nivalis, assembly GCF_950005125.1. Lineage (NCBI taxonomy): Eukaryota > Metazoa > Chordata > Mammalia > Rodentia > Cricetidae > Chionomys > Chionomys nivalis. The sequence goes on from NC_080110.1 coordinate 19,499,382, forward strand.
AGAGCTGTAGATGGTTGTGAGTCACCATGTGGGCTCTGGGAATTAAACTTCTTTCCCCTGGTAGAGAAGTCAGAGCTCTTAACCTCTGAGCCATGTCTTCGGGCCCTTTCATGAGTACTTGTTTTCTTTAAAACATCAAGTAAAGGCTCTTAAAGTACTATGAGTGTTTACATGACTTAACAGTAAGAAACCTGATTTAGGGCCATGTTCACACCGTACACATTGAAAGTTTTTTTAAAAATGAAAATATAATATGTGGAAAACAATATTAGTATAGAAAATATACAAATCCTCTAAAGTCTATAAAAGTCTTTCTATGTGAAAATGATGTTCTAAAAGTCAATAGAACATTTTCTCAACTTTTTAATTTGTCTACAAACTATAAAACATTATCTTAACTCTTAATATTGATTTTAAATATAAAAATGTTTATTTTGCTTTTTATTAAAATAATTACTAGAATATACCTATTGTCTCTTTAATATCATTGATGATGATTTTCTTATTGGAATTTCTGTTCATGCACAACAGTTAGAGCATATTATCTCGATGTCATACAGGTTTAAGTATTTCTGCTGCTAATGGCACAGGTATTTTTTCCCATCTTAATCCCTCTCGACCTCATGTTTGCATACTGTGCAGTTACATCATATGCTGCAGCAGTGCAGGCCTGGATTCTATCCCCACGTCTGCTTCTCTCACCTCCATGACGCTGTCAGTTATCACTCAGACTTCCCATCTGAACACTGAAAATCATCAATAGTTTCTAGAACCCACTTCACCGGTAGTTCTAAAGATTTAAAGAGATCGTGTCTGCAAAAGCAATTCATTTAGAATGAGTAAGAAAGAAAAAAATGAAGAGATGATGAAGTTAGAGTCGAACCATGGCCTTGATAGATCTGTGGCTCTGCTAATGAGTACGTATATTGAACTGATTTGTCAAGCAGCTTGCTTTGTTCCTTTGATTTGACAAGTTCCTGCTTTCCAATATCTCATCTCCATGTCCTTAGCCGTGTACAGTTCTTCACCTGACTCAGCTGTGTGCTTTCCTGTGCTTGCGGTCCATTGGAGACGCCGTGGCGCAGGAGGGTAGCTACAAGTCTCAGTGCCCAGGCTCTCGTCTTGCAGATGACATGCAGCCCGTGCTTGTGTTCCTGATACATGTTGATAGGTGGTGGGGGTGCTTTCTACATTGAAATGTTTTCTCTCTTATAGCCCACATTTTACTTGAGTTTTCATTCTCTTTCTGCTGCTGTTTGCAAAGCAGACTCATTAATCAAGGGAGAAAATGAGAAGAAAGGTTAGTTAGTAAAGTAACCGGTTTCTAGCTATTAAAAAGAGAAATTTCAACTACTGCAAAAATGTAATTACAATTCATAAAATTTATAATGGGATTTTCTTCATAAGGTTTGGTAAGTGTTTAAGAAATCAGTGAGTTATTTGAACATAAGGGCATGATATTTAAAAATACAAATTGCATTAAAATATAGAGCTTCAAACGTTTTAGAACTAAATGTACAGAGAGTACAATATATCAAAACTGAATTTCTGTCTTAAAATTTCAACCAGTTATTTTATTACAGATCTTGGTTTGGGGTTTGTTTTGTTTTTTTGAAGTCAGTTTAATTCTTAGCTTTTACTGCTTCCGGCTGAAATTGGTCAGGAGAGATGTTCCAGCTTCACCCCTTGGTTTGATAGAGAAAGGTGACTTTAAAACCTTGAATGTTGTTCCACAAGGAATACAAATATGCTGACAAGTGTTCCTTTGAACTCATTTTTAAGAGTAAACAGTGCTTGAAGTTGCTGCATAAGCACACACACAAACATATTTAAGTTTTAGGAAATAATTGAATTAAAAGGCTTCAAAACCTAGAGTAACCATATCACTCATTAATTTCACTTTTAACATGGGAATTGCCCCCCAAATACACACACACACACTGTGCGTCTTCCTAGCAGTGTCTTTAAAGACTTATTTTTATTATTTTAATTATTTGTAAGTATATGTATCTGAATATATGCACTTGAATGCAGGTGCACTTGAATGCAGGCCAGAGGTATCAGATCCCCTAGACTGGAGTTACAGGCAGTAACCAGTGTAAATGCTAGGAACTGAACTTGGGTCCTCCGCAGGAGCAGTTCTGCTCTTCATCCAAGTAGTGCTTCTTATTGTAAGCAGAGAACAAAAGCAAATGACCAGTCTTGATTCAGATTAGTAAAATGTGTACATCATGCCATGGAATTGTATTTTTCAGTGAATGGGAATAAACTAATAATACATGTTATAACATAGATTAATCTTGGCAGCATATGAAATGAAAGAAACCTATCTAAAGGAGTTTTGTATAATTTGATTCATGTAAAATGTTTGGCACAAGCAAATATATATACAAGGTAGGTTAGTGGTTGCCTTAGTTAGGAGACATGGGAAGAAGGTAGGCAGATACTTTAGGATATGCTTATTCTTTTGCGGTTGTTAAAATTTTCCAAAATTGTAGTGTGAAGTTACTGCTATAAATATACTCAAAAAACATTGGCTCATTCTGGTACTAAAATGTAGGGAAAGTATTGTGTTCCGTTGTTCTCACACATGAATTTCGCATGTAGTATTGGAGTTCTTTGTATACCTGTTTCCAGGGAATCGAGAGTTAGCTTAGTCACTGGAGTGCTTCCTTTGCAAGTCTTATGACCTGAGTTCAGTCCCCTGAACCCTATAAAAGGCTGGGTGGGGTAGCCTGAACTTTTATGTCCCTGGTGCTCACTGGCCCAACGTAGCTTACTTTTGAGTTTCAGGCCTGTAAGAGACTCTGGAGGACAGATCCAACAGTGCCCTCTAACCTCCAGATCGGTATTCGCACACATGCATGTATACCGACATGAACATGAAATGTGTGTGATTTTTCAAAATTGTGATTTATTTATATTTATCAAAATTTGTGATTCATTAAATTTTTACTACTTCTCATTTCCTGTCTAGGGCCAGACAGCCTTTGATGTAGCAGATGAAGACATTTTAGGATATCTAGAAGAGTTGCAAAAGAAACAAAATCTGGTATGTTTGATTGCTAAAAATTGCTTATATTAATGAATTTGCCTTAGCTTTGAGTTTTAAGCAGTTGAAGTGTTGTGGTGCTATTTTATACTGTTTTAAAGTTACTCTTAGTAATCACAAAATGCCAGTGGGCTAGAATATAGGGGTGGTGGGGTTGGGTCACCCATATTGTTGGTTACCTGTTTCTGTGTCTTGCCTTTTACAAAATGAATACTTAAAACATGTTTTTCTAATTTCCTAAGACAATATGCTTAAAAGGTATGACCGTAAACCCAAGTTTATAATAGAAGGCCCCAAACAGGCAGGGAATGCCAAAACTAGGAGATAGAGTCTACATATGTTACTGTCAGTCACCACCATAAGTAGACAGTGGACCCTGACTTCCGTGAGCTGAAGACAGAAGGACTGACATTTTTCTTTTTATTGCTGATTAGAATCCCTGGGGTTTGTTGTGTTTTAAACTACCAACTGGTTTTCAGGCTTTTTCTTTGTAGTTAATATTTATATCCTTTTAAAATGACATTTTTAATAACTTCATTCTCTTTATGCTCTGTACTGTGCTAATTGATATTACCCTTCTTCCTCTTGCATGACTGTGGATAAAGCTTCATAGTGAAAAACGGGATAAGAAATCTCCACTAATCGAGTCAACAGCAAATATGGAAAATAATCAGCCCCAGAAGACGTTTAAGAAGTGAGTAATTGATGAAGGAAGGGTTTGTTTCTGCTAGGAATGGAATAATGCCGTGGCCACTGAAGCTTCTGGTGTGTGTCTGAGGGAAACTGATAATGTATTTGGACCTTTAATGTTTATAATCAGTTGAAGTTTGTTTTCCTTTCACAGCAAAGAAACACTGATTATTGAGCCGGAGAAAAATGCATCTCGCATTGAGTCTCTGGAACAAGAAAAGGCTGATGAGGAGGAGGAAGGAAAGAAGGACGAGTCGAGCTGCTCCAGCGAGGAAGACGAGGAGGATGACTCAGAGTCCGAAGGGGAGGCCGGTAAGCTTACGAGCATCCGTTCATTCTAATTTTATTGTTCTTGAAGTTTGGAATAATATAAGAAAGGCTTCAGTCTTACCTTTTTTTGTATGAGCTTGCTGCCTGTTGTGTCTATCTTGGTAACCTGTGAGTTTATTGTTTTTTGCCTGTCAGGAGGTGGTGGCTCCCCTCCACTTCTTGCTGATTTGTGTTTAGATTTGAAGAAGGTACAGAGGCTTCTCAGCGTGTCCTAGGACCTAGAGGATGGCACGGATAGAGTTTGAGCGGCTTCCCAGCATTCAAGAACACAGGGATCCATTGGCTCCTATGATTTAGTAATCTAGAAGGCTGGCTCTGTCAGCTTCCCAAGTTCTCCCTAAATGGTCAAGGAGCGGAGGGGCTGCTGAGATTACTTTCCTGTGAGGCTATGAAGTAATTGGTTTGAGAAATTTGAAGATATAGCAAAGTGTAATACAATAAACATTCATTCTAATTACTAAGATTTCAGAAGTAATAACTCTTGAAGCTCAGTTACTTTAAATTTTCTTTTTAGTAAAATAAAGATATTATATGCAGCTGTCTGTAAAATCTACCTTAGCTTTCCTTTTCTTTCTTCTCAAAAGGCAGTCATGAGATTTTTTTCAATAATCTTTTAGTTCGTATCTATAGTCTTCTGGTTTTTCAAGACAAGGTTTCTCTGTAGCTTTGAAGCCTGTCCTGGAACTAGCTCTTGTAGATCAGGCTGGCCTCAAACTCACAAAGATCCACCTGCCTCTGCCTCCCGAGTGCTGGGATTAAGGATGTGCGCCACCACCTCCTGGCTCCGTGTCTATACTCTTATAGTACACTCAAGTAATATATGACAACTATGTTATGATACCAGGGTCTTCATATTCATAGTTTACTTTGAATGGTTGTACATGAGTTCATTATTTCTCATAGAATGAAAACTTCATGCAATATTTGAAACTTTCTTTGGTTGGTTTATCTCCAGTGCTTACAACAGTTGAAATATAGAAGCAGTGGGTATTTTTTAAATGACACTCTATAAGTTAAGTACATTATTTCAAGAAAAATTAAATTGTGCATATTTAACTTCAGATTTCTTGCAAGCAAGAAAGTCATATTCTCTGGGACATTTAGCCGTATTGATATGACTATAAACTGTTGTCGAAAGTATTTTTTTAAGATTTCCTGGAATAATGATCTTGAATAATAGTTACTTCATTAGAAAATTAATGACTGTCGTAGGCTTTTTACTAATATTTCTAAGCATTCAAATTTTAAGTGTTACTTAAGATTTTCCCTCTAGTTCAGCAGTTCTCAACCTGTGGATCACAGTCATCATGAAACACATATTTTCAATGGTCTTAGGAACCCCAAACCATAACTTTATTTTCGTTGCTCCTTCGTAACTAATTTTGCTGCTGAACGGTATTTCACTTCCTAAGACCATTGGAAATACATGGTTTCCAATGGTTGTAACCCACAGAGTGAGAACCATTGCTCTAGTTTTAAGAGTTACTGAAGTTAGGTCCTGTTGTGCCCTTGTTTGTTAATGTTATTTAAAGTTCTGCATCCATAAAGACAGATTCTAGAAACTCCTTTCAACCCTGCCTGCTGGGCTGGAGAGGCAGCTCAGCAGATAAAACTTAAGCACCAGAATTCAGAGCTCCAGAGCCCATAGGAAAGCTAGGCAGACATGCTGGCTACTTGGGATGCCCCCCTTCAAGAGGCACAGACAGTAGATTCTAGACTAGCTGCAGTTGATAGGCTTCAGGTTCACTGAAAAACTGCAGGATGTTGACTTTGGGTCTCTGCATGCATGTGAACATACACTCACAGAACCATTAAATACACGTACATGTGCACAAACGTGCACACACACAAACTGATAGTAATAGGGAAAGAGCTACAGGAGCCTAGTTCCTATAAACTCTCAACTCTTTAAATTTTTTTTTTTTTGTTTGTTTGTTTGTTTTTCATAGATAAGACAAAAGCAATGGCTTCTGTAACTAATGCTCACACTTCCAGCACACAAGCAGCTCCTGCAGCTGCAACGACGCCTACACTGTCTTCCAGCCAGGGTACCCCTACATCACCTATTAAAAAGGTAAGCCAAGACTCTGTTATGAAACATACATGTATTCAGTTTATGTACCATTTGCACAAACTGGTTAAAATCCTTTGCAATGTTTATAGTTGTTTCAAAACATACCATATTTTTCTGCTCTTAATTTGTAATTTCCTCTGAACTGTGGCATAGAGGGTTTTTTTGCTTTTTATAATAGATAGTAAGTTGATTGATACTATACTGATAATAAAGTATATAAAGTTAATGAAGTACAGCAGGAAATCACAAAAGCTTTTATAGTATCAAAATTGATAAGCATGGTAATTTTTCTTTTCAATAAGCTTTTCTTTCAAGAAACTCAGGTTTTTATTTTTTTTGTCTCTTTTAACTAGTCATATAATAATAATTTCGCCTAGGAAAGCACAGCATGATGTCAAATAAGGCCCACAAATAAGGGGCAAAAACAATAATCTAAGTTTCCAATTTATACAAGGTACCTGGCATGCCACTGTCATATGCCAGTAAATGCATATCAGAAAAAAACCAGACCTCCTCACTTGTTACTTGTTTTTATTTTGGGTAAATTACTATTTTTCTTACTAAACAAAACCAAGATAAATAAAATTAATAATGTAAAATTTAATTGAAAGACCATAGCGTGACCAGTGATGAAAGATAATCCCAAAATGTTGACTTCGTTTCTTCTATTGCCCCCTCCATTCTACAGCAAAGCTCAAAGCTATTTCCTAGTGGTGTGCCACTCACTCTTAAGCGCAGAAATGAAGAGCTTTCAGTGTACTTTCCTTAACCTTTGGGTTTCTTCATGTTTGTCCTCAGCAGCCCTTACTTACCTTTAGTGAGCTCACTTGTTTGTGCCTTCTCCAGAACATTTAAAAATGTACATATTGCAGTCACCATTAACTTTACCCTGATTATGTCAGTTTGTGTCTCGTAGGTACAGACATGTTATCCTCCATTCCCACAGTAAAATAATCATGCATAGGAGAGTTAACATTGATGCAATCCACAGTATATAATAATATAATCTATGCTAGGTTTTCCAGATTGTGCTTCAGTAATAACTTTTATTGATTTGTCTTGATAGAAATTGGACAACTTGGATGTTGTGTTTGGTTGTTGTATCTCTGTCTTGAGATGCATTCTGTTGTGTATCTGGCAGTGTTTGGGTTGAGGGGACTTGAGGACTGATTTCAAATCCTCACTAATTATATATATAAGAATTTTTTTAATCTCCTTAGTCAGTATAACTTCTGAAACCCTGACTGATAGGACTATAACTTTGTAGTGGAGTCTTTGTCTAGATAGTGGGGGAATTAACAAGACTCAACCTAAGAAAAGCCTAAGAGAAGAAAGAACATCAGTTCTCAGTGCTGGAAATATGTGGGTGTCAGTGGTGCGTAGTTAGAGCATCAAGACGCTATAGGGGTGAATTGTTTCCTTACTGCTCTAGGACTGAGGGCTTCTTGGATTCTCCTAGATTGCTGTCAGATTGCTGATTAACCAGCATCAGCAAAGTCTGACTGATCTGTATTCTATTTCACGTCTACATCTGTCATGTGCTTCTTCCCAGAATACTAAATTTGTGTTTCTTTCATTCAGGTGTTTTGATTTATTGTTTACTAAGACCGTAGGATTATTTCAAGGTCCTATATGCCACTGCTAATATCTAGGAAAGAAATCAGCTATGTCGTTTTTGATAATTTAACTAAGCAGTTCTTTTCATAAAGATGTAGAAAAAGTTACAGTAGACTTGCTGTGTTCAGTTTTCCTTCTCAAACATAGCTTACTTTTTAGCTGACGCCTAATATACTAATGGAAAGTACTTTGTATCTGTGTGACCTTAGTGGAAAATATCATTCCTGTAAAGAAAAAAAGCTTAATTCAGATCTTAGTCCTGATTCTGTAATTAAGCGGAATTAAACATACACATCTATAATTTATATATTTGAAAAATCTCATGTAACTTACCTTGAAGATCACGTTTGAGTTTTTATTCTTAAGATTTTATAACCAATTTGTACAAAACATAAAGACATAACTTACTCAAAATCTGAACATTTTTGATGACAGAAGAGTCTTACAGTATGGCATAATTTATATATAATATTTAAACTTTTATCTACTTTAGCATTTAGTATTTTTAAGTATTTTTTAAAGGTTTTGCCTATAAACAATTAGAGACTTAACAAATGCAAATTTACTTATAAATGAATTTGAAAGTGCATAGTATTGATACAAGTTTTCTTGGGCTGTTCTGCCTTGTCTATCAGAGCCTAGACTATGGATTTGTATGTGTGCACTCACTAGCTCACACATGCAAGTAAGCAACATGTTATTAAATGTCTCTTTATAGTCCTTTAGTATACCAGGTCATTTTAGCTAACGATTAGATATGTTCATTTTTCTTGCCTTAAGGTTTGATCCTAAACTAAAAGAACAAAAACATGAATAATGCCACATGATAATCTGTGGGAATCTCATGTTTGAAACTATCAGCTTGGTCTAGGGGTGCAGTAGAGCAGCGAGCTCTTCCTAGCATGTGTGATGCTTAAGTTTTACCCTCAGCCCTTACTCCCTTACCCCCCCCACAAACCCACAAAGAACTGAAATTAAATACATAAACCATCAGTTTAATTTCAGACTTTAAATTGATAGTTAATGATATAATTAATTAAACAAATAAGCTTACAGAACTTTCTCTAGTCAAAGTAACTATTTGGATTCTTGCAATTCACAGAACCAAGGAAGTGTGAACTATATTTATTTACTAGATAGTTAAAATTTAGAATTTTCTCAGAATTAATTGTTCTGGTTCACTGAATACCTAGTTTGTCAAGCAAAGCAATAATTTTAGAAAGACTTACTTGTGCTGTGGGTACATACAGTACACCAGTATAGTGTACTGATATAGATGGATGTGTAAAGGTGAGGAAAGTCCATTCAGTTTGAGGATGTAATCAAAGCATTTGAGAGAGATGAATAGGCAACATTTGCATCGAGAAAAAGCTTGCATAACTTGACTGACAAACAGTGAACAGCCAGGCATGATATATAATAGGGAACTGAAGTGATCACTTTGGCTTCATCCACTTATATACAGAGTAAAAAAGGAAATGAGGGTAAGTTATGGAATGCCTTGATTTCTGGGATAATAATTTGTATAATAATAAGTATCACAGGAAATATGTGAGCAGTGCCGTAAGAGTTCATTCCCTATATAGTGTTACTCCGGCAGTTAATGTGTGGGTACATTTAATGGTGATGAGAGAAGGAGGAAAGATTGCCCACGGTGATAAAGTCTATAAATAGGAACATAGCCATGGGCTTTTAAAACTCAGAAGGGAATTTTTGAAACATGGTCCCTAATTTATAGATTGAAGAGAACAACAGAAAAAAATAACATGACTGCAAAGTTTTAAAGAGAGGACATTGAGGAGATAACACTGGAGCCCTTACTAGAAATAGAAAACTGGTATTTTGGAAGGAAAAGCATTTGGTTGATACATGTTAAGTTTTAAGTTCCAAATGCAATTTAAGAAGTCCATTCTATAGGTAAATAGAATTTAAGTTGAGGGCTAGCAAGATGACTCAGTGGTAAAGACGTTTGCCATTAAACCTGGAAACTTGGGTTCAGTCTCTGAAACTCATGCATTAGAAGCAGAACACTAAATCCCATAAATTGTTCTCTGACCTTCTCACATGCCATGGCACACATGTACACAGATGACAGGTAGGTAAGGAGGAAGGGAGGAAGAGAGGGACTTTTTAAATTAAGAAATTTAAGACTAAGAATCTGGGCATGTTGGTACATGCCTGTAATCGCAACACTCTGGAAGCAGAAGCAGGAAGATCTCTATGAGTTCAAGGCCAGCCTGGTTTACAAAGTGAGTTCTGGGACAGTCAGGGCTACACAGAAAAACCCTGTCTCAAAAAAAAGGGGGGGGAGAAAGAAAGAAATTAATTTAAAACTAGAAATTTAGAGCTGGAGAGATGGCTCAGTGGTTAAGAGAACTGGCTGTTTTTCCAGAAGTCTAGAGCTTTAATCACAACAACCATATGGTGGTTTACAAACCATCCTTAATGAGATCTGGTGCCCTCTTCTGGCTCACAGGTATACATGCAGACAGAATACTATATACATAATAAATAAATAAAATCTTTTAATAAAAAGAAAAGACTAGGAATTTAAAGGTTGAACTGGACTAGAAAAGCGCAAATTTTAGAATACACTTAGTAAATTTAATATTTGCCTTGAAATAGAAAGCTACTTTCAACCCTTGGCAGAAGAAGAAAAGAAAGGATATCTAGAAGCTAACTCTTAGAGTTCTTCTGTTGAAAGAGTAAGCACAGTCTGGTTGTCAACCAGAGAGAAACAGAGTGGTCTGAGGTGTAAGAATGGAGACATGGTGTCCTGTTATAAAACAAGAGAAGGAAATTTCCAGTAGGTAGTTAAAGTTAAATATCAGTAGGTTTCTTCATGTACCAGCTCAAAATGAAAGGTACTTTTAAACATCTGGATCATCTGGTTCTAAATCCTTGATCTTTAATATGGAGGTTTATCAACTGTTAAAATATAGTGATGTCATTTTCAAAATTAGTATTCTTGCTCTGTTTGTGTCTAGTCTAAATGAGTAATAGCAGTATTTCATTGTGTGCGTGAAGCATTACAGTAACTCATGCACAGAACTTTGCTTAGAGCTAGACAAGAGCAGACGTTTGTTACATGTTGGCCTCTGCTGTACGTCTTTCTGCTTTGTCATGGTGGGAAAAAATTCATTTTACAGAAGATGCTGTTGATAAAATATGTCTGGTAAGCCAATGTCAGTTTACTGCCTATTTTTACATAGCAAACAAGCAAAGTATAGCTTAAACATTTTTAAATACTTGGAGAAAATATCTAATACACCACTTGTGACACAACACAGTTTCACCACCCTTGAATAAACTTGTTGGAGCGTAGGTCCATTCATTCATTCATGATCAGCATTTTGCAAAGCCCAAAGTGTAGACTTTTAACACAGAAATCAAAAAGCATTTCACCCAATGCCTAGCACACTGCATAGAATATCACCACAGTTTCAGACTTGTTGTGTGTGTGTGTGCGTGTGCGTGTGTGTGTGTGTGTACGCGCGTGTGCATACATTTCTATGTGCTACCAAATTACATAGCTATTTGTAGCCAAGCATGGTGAGCATACTCCTAGAATCCCAGCACTAGAGAGACTGAGACAGAAGGATTGTCAGGTCAAAGTCAGCCTGAATTGCATCCTGGGATGCTATATCCAAAAGGGGTATGGGAGTGTTTTTTTTATTTATTAAGTATGTAGGTACAAATAAGATCATGACAGCTTGTGTTGTATCCAGGACATGTTACTGTATTTGTTCTTAGAGTTCTTGTTTCTTTGTTTCATATCCTGAAATAATTCAGCGTGCATTTGGAGAAGTGTGAACTAACTAGACTGTTGATGGAAATTAATCACAAAATGCACCAGAAAAAATTTAAAGGTCTGCTAGCATCTGTCAGTATAACTGAACATTGTTAGCCTACAGATTTTAGCAAATTTTGACCATGCATAAAAAGACAAGACCTTGTTACATTTAGTTATTATACTCTTCGGTCTGTACATTGAACATTATAATTTGCAAATTGATAAGGTAAAGTTGATACCATGAACTATTTAAGGATAACTAATATTTTTTAGTACTGCTGGAAAACTCTGAAAGTAGAGTTTTATGCATAAAAATAGTTTTTAACTAAAATGTTGTAGTTAATGTTCATTAGGAAAATTCAGCAGTAAACTTGAAGTTATATTTGAAATAATCGAGGGTGTCTACATCACTGAAAACAAAATTATGTGCAGTAACTTGTTCACTCATGCTGTACGGCTCTATGCCGTTAACTGGATTGGAGTTTTTTTTATTAGATTCTTCCTAATTACCTCTTTCTGAAGCTGGAATTTGTTTTAGTGTCTTTCAAAGGTTAGGCCGCCACACAGTTCCTATGCATTAGTTTATTATAAAGTTGAAATGTAGGAAAAAAGTATTGTGTTTTTTTTTTTTTAACATCCCTTTTCTCTTTTCATACTTTCAATCTATATCTCTTGACCTGTCTTATTTTAATCGGCTTTAGTTTGATTTCATTGCTTCTCTCATGCCTGTGGAGTCAGTAGACCCTGCATCATGGAGGCAGGGCTTGCGCAAAACTGGCATAGTGCTGGTGCCCAGCAAGGGCGAAAAACCCATGGTGAGGCATTTCTGTGTGCAAGAGTGTGCATTGGGTCACCACATATAACAAGCTTCGTATGAGTGTTGATTCGAAAGACGCATGGTTTACGTCCTTGCTGTGTGCTCATCTTTTCTTTTTCTGTATCTGCATCATAATTCTCCGTGTGATATGAAGTGTGTAGTGTATTTTTGTAACGCTAACCTCGGAAAGGTGGTCTGTTTACTCTTTAAGGTTTAGATCTTTGTATTTTTTGCCTTAAGAAATTAACCTTAGTAAACGTTTTCTCCTGAAATTGCCACTTAAAGTCCTAGACACTGTCTGTAAGCTGATTGTTTCCAACTGAGGGCCGCTTTGAAAACTTGTTGTTTTTGTCCTTCATGAAATGAAAACAGTTTCCAACGTCAGCTACAAAAATTTCTCCCAAAGAAGAAGAAAGAAAAGATGAGTCCCCTGCGTCCTGGAGGTTAGGACTTAGAAAGACAGGCAGTTACGGTGCACTGGCGGAAATCACCGCAGCTAAAGAGGCCCAGAAGGAAAAAGACACTGCAGGTGTAATACGTTCTGCTTCAAGTCCAAGACTCTCATCCTCTTTGGACAATAAAGAAAAGGTAATCTATTTCATAATCTGCTTTCAATAAACTTGAACTGCTTTTCCAGGAGCATAAAATCTGCAAATTAGATGCATTTTCTACGAGGCATCATTAGACCCTAGGTATCAACTTAATTCACAAACTTTATAGTGTAGAATGGACCTGTCTTGTGAGTTCTAGGAAGGCCAGTTGCATTTACTTAAAACTTTAAATTTGGGGAGAATACTAAGTTTTTGAAAATTTTTTCAATAATCTTTTTAGATTTATTTTATTTGCTCTGCATGAGTGTTGCTGCGTCGTGTATATGCATCACACAACAGAAGAGGATGTGGGAGTCCCTGGGACTGGAGGGATGATTATAGAGCAGCTCTGTGGGTGCTAGGAACCAAACTCAGGACCTTTGCAAGAACATCGAGTGTTATTAACCACTTAGCCATCTCTACAACCCCCCAAACCCTACTGCTTGTAATAGAGTGTATTAGGGAATGAATAGACTTATTTAATTTACTATTGAATATGCTTTCTGGAGTTAAGGAATAGAAATTTTTTCTAGCATGTGATTATGATCAAATTACTTTCATCTATCGCCTTCAGTTGCTAGGCCAGCTTTCTGATCTGATGCAAGTATCTTTGTCTTAATAAACAATTTTAATGACATTTTGAAAGACAATATTTTATTGCATCTAATGGGCTCATCAAAATTGTTTTCTTATTGAATTCTCTGTGATTGGACTTCTTAGGTTTTTTTTTTTTTAATACAGTTTACTTTCTCTGAGTATTACCGTGTGTTAAGCATTCTAATATGAAATTTTTCTCACTCACTTTAATGTTTTTGCTTTTATATAACTTATTGCCCATTTTTTCCAAGTGTACTGGCAGTGTGCCATTATCACTGACACTACATACTCTCATCCACATATTGTAGTAATATGGTTTAGTTAATGTTCCTTTTCAGTGTCTTCGTATTTTAAATCATGGATTGTTATAGTTACAAACGGCTTATATAACATAAGTGACTCCTTGTCGTACTAGATTTGAACCTTATTTCTTCAAAAGAAAAAATGAATTTTGACAAATAAATGTATTTTGACTATTACAGTTATAGTAAATTATTTTCTAATTTTAACCTAAGGAAAATGAAAAGAAAACTGGTTGAGCCAGCTGTTCTTTATTGCTTTTGTAGTATCTGATTGATTGTATCAGTTTTAAAATTCAGGAACTAAACCGTGAAAATACTGAACAGTAAATTGTCTGGCTATATAAGTATACCTTATTAAAAACCTTTTCTTAAGGTTTCCAACACACAATTTTTCATGCGTGATTTTTCCTGTTGTCAGGAAAAAGATAGTAAAGGAACAAGACTTGCATATGTCGCACCTACAATCCCGAGGAGACTAGCCAGTACATCTGACATTGAAGAGAAAGAGAACAGGTATGTGCAGTAGGGCTCATCTTATGTGTTCCCTGCGGAATCTTTTTATTACCAGTGGTGCTAGTAGGTGAGGACTGTAATTATGTGGTTCGGGGTTCCCGTGTCCTCTCAGAACACTGGCTGCACAGTGCCTGGGTGATAAGGGTGTTCATAAATGATAGGAAACGCATTGTTGCTGGACCAGAGAAAGGAAAGTTGCAAAATAAGAGGTGACAGACACTAATGCAGCATCTACCAGAATCTGAAGGGTGTTCTTTTCGCAGAGACTCTTCAAGTTTGCGAACAAGTAGTTCTTACACAAGAAGAAAATGGGACGATGATCTTAAAAAGAATAGTTCAATCAATGAAGGAACCACTTACCATAGAAGGTAATAATGTCATTTGTTAGTAGCTTCTCTATGTTCTTATAAAAACAGCCCTCAATTTAATATCAGATATGCACATCTTTTCTTTTAACTACCATGGTTTTTTTGCGTTGAATTGTAATTTAGAGACACAGTATATATTTAAAGATGGTGTGAACTTGCTCTGTGTATATATTTAATTAAACTTGGTATATTATGAAGTATCCTTTAGAGTCTAACACTTCTAAAGAACTTCTTATGATTGACTAAATAAGTCAGCTGAAGTAGATCATTGTCATAATTGATTTAGCCATTGTCTATGATCTAGAACATTGCTGTTTGGACTAGAACTCAGAGCTGTGAAAGTATTTCCATTTAAAATCTTGGTGTTGCTATTTTGGAGAGGAGGAACTCCGTTCTCTGCAAAAAAAAAAAAAGAGAGAGAGAGAGAGAGAGAGAGAACTAAATTAAAAAAGAACTTCATTCTCAACTAAGAAAGCAGAAGATGTGAGCGCATGTAATGTAGACATGGGTCATTCCTAAGGATCTATCCCATGGCTAAAAACTTCTTCACAAATGCCAAATGCTTTATTTTCCTTAAATGAATCCATTCCACGTTTTTGTTAGAGCCAGCCTGGCGTGATCATATATGGTCTAGCATATTCTAAAAATGTGCAATATTGACTGTTATTGAAGGCATTTGGAGAAGGCATAAAATTCTACACTATCAAATTGGTGAATTTAATTTATACTCTAGCAAGTTGTAGGTGCAACTCTTGGTGCTGGAGCTGGTGGTGATGATTAGGAACACAGTTGGTTTCCTAGTGTGTGAAATTGTGTGATGTATACAATAGTGAATATAGAATACACATACAGACACATCCTATATAGAAATGACTCTTTCCTTTAGTTGCTCCTTTGGTAGAAGACAAGATGATTTGATTAGTTCTAGTGTTCCAAGCACCACATCAACACCAACAGTTACCTCTGCAGCTGGGCTTCAGAAAAGCCTACTCTCCAGCACAAGCACTGCTGCAAAGATTCCCACGGGGTCTTCCTCTGCAGGCACACAGAGCAGGTGAGTCCCGGAGATAGTCTGTGTTCAGGTCTACTGTGTGCTTATGTATGTGCATGCGTTGTTGTGTAGAAGAATGTGGGCTCTGGATTTTTTTATTTACCTAATTAAAATTATTCTTAAGCAAAAATTGCTTCCAAAACCAGCAATTATGCATGTCTGGGGAAAAAATAAACCTAAGGTCTTGAATTATATTGCTTAAAATAAAAATTTCTTTCTTTGACAGCTCTGGTTGAGCTTTTTGATTGCTAATTGCAAGAAGTCTTATCTTGTGTTTTTAAAAAATCCATCCCCGTTGTCACATGTTTCAGCTTCTAGAAATTGCTTTCGTGGTTTAGCTGTTTTCCTTTTCTCTTTTTGTGTTGCTGCTTGTGACGCTATAGTGCCTCAGATCGTTTGTGGGCTGAGGATAGCACTGAGAAAGAGCAGGACAGTGCTCCTCCCGCAGTGACCATTCCTGTTGCTCCAGCTGTTGTAAATGCCGCAGCTTCTACCACAACCCCGACTGCAACTACTGCTGGCACTGTTTCCTCCACATCAGAGGTCAGGGAGAGACGCAGGTGTGTAAAGGTCCTGACAGTACTAGTTCTGCTGATATGCTTGCCCAGTTTTTGGTATTTGTGTTCTTTGCTTGTTTGTTTTGTTGTGTTATTCCCAGAGATGTGGTAAGTGTATTAGTTCCTTTCTGTCGCTATGATAAAACACTGTGACCAAGGCCACTATGGAAGAGGGTTCCAGAGGGTGAGAGTCCATGATGACAGGGTGCTGAGGTAGCACCAGGAACCGCAGGCAACATTGAAATCTCAGAGCCCAACCCTAATGACATACTTCCTCCAGCAAGGCCACACTTCCAAGGCCGCCTCAAATAGCTCCACCAGCTGAGGGCCAAATATTCCAGTAGACGATCCTCAGGGGACCGTGTCTCCAGTAGGCTAACAAGTGAGATAGTGTGTATCCGCTCCAGCCTAGGTAAATGACAGAGCTAGCAGCATCTCTAAAAGAACTGATGTTTGGGATAATCTAAGGCAAAGCCAGACAATTGCCTTCTTTGTGTGCTGGTACACGCACATGTGTGTGTTATGAAGACTTAAAGTTACTTAGGAGAACACACCAAAATTTATAGTTCTCTTTGCAAAGGAAATAAAATGTATTTGAAATTTTTTTGATTTTTCACCTTAACATTATTGGGCTGGCAATGTAGCTTAATGATGAAGCCAACGCTTCGCCAGTCCTAGGCCCACTCTACTGCCTTCCTAGTCTTGCTTTCCTCCCTCCCTCCCTCCCTCCCTCCCTCCCTCCCTCCCTCCCTCCCTCCCTCCCTCCCTCCCTCCCTCTCTTCTGCTTCCTTCTTCCTCTTTTATTCTCCACTAGGAGTCAAATGCACCGAGTTACACTGTGAATAGACATTCAAGTCTTAATCATGATTTCTAGGTCAGAATTTTTTCTTATATGAAAAGGTCGTTACTATACATACTCTTTTAACTTCCAGAATATTTTCTGCTTCAACATTTTATGTTTTAAATAAAATTCCCAGTAATGAAAATTCCCCTGCCCCAGAATCATCAATTGTTTCAACTCAGTATGAATGTGTCTCCCACCTTCCCATTCCCATCAGTGCCGGAGCTCAAAACCAGTGCCTTGTGCATTCCTGGGGAGTTCTCCAGCACTCAGCTTTCAGACTAATTCTTACATAAGGTTTATTGACGGTCTTTCAGGAGACAATTGACATGTGACTTTCAAAATTAGTATTAATTTTAATGAAGGGTGTTTACGATTAGAAAATTAAATCCTGAGAACTGGAGTGATGGCTTAGTGGCTAAGAGTAATGGCTGCTGTTCCAGAGAACCTGGGCTCAATTCCCAGCACCCACACGGCAGCTCACACTTGTCTATAACTCCAGTTCCAGGGGATCTGACACCTTCACACAGGCATACGTGCAGGCAAAACACCAATGAATATAAAATAAAAGTAAATTATTTTAAAAATTGTTAGGACAAAGATTATTCTAAGGCATAAGAAACAAAATGTGTGTCATCTCTTTTCTGTCACAACTAAAAGCAATATTTCTTAAACACTGCTTATCACTATTTTGCCTTTAAAAAGAGCTTTAAAAGAGTGACTTCAATATAATGCCATCATTACCTGGGTAGGATTGTCAGTGGAAGACATAGAAGTAAAACCAGGGCCCTTCATAGAGAATTTGCAAAGACTGCCACACCCTGGTTTTCCAGGTTTTCATTTGGTTTTCAGACCCTTCGTCTTAGTACTTACTGTCTGGCAGTACTGTCTGCCTTCAAGGCCTCAGCCAATCCCTCTCTGGATTTTTTCCCCTTTGTCTCTGGGTGTTGGCAGTAGTTACCCTTTGGCTGTAGAAATAGGGTGACAGATGAAGACCTGATGACATCATCTGTTTCCATGGGAGAGGTGAATTCGGGAAAGTGTGCAGATCAGCACCACGTTGCACACTGCTTCATCCTGCCTTCCCAGTTCCCCTTCACTCTGTCTGACCTGATGTGTCCGCAGATCCGTGAATGTAGACTTTTTATATGAGAACCAAGGATTTTAGCTGAGGCCCTTATGCTTAGACAGCAAGTATGCTTACCCACAAGTCATCTTTGGAACCCCCGACAATTATTATTATTATTTTTTGTTTAAAAGTAGAAACACTAACATCAAATAGGTAGAATATGGTAGAAAATATTTCAGTGTTAAGTGTTTGTAATTTACCATAATTTTAAATGCATAGGAGTGTCTTATAAATGATTCCATATTTGCACATAACTATTGCTTTAGTATAGTTACCCTCGTCCACCATTTTCCCATAGCTCTCCCATTTGTCTTTTAAGTATGAAAAGACAAATGTAGCCTGCCGGTAGTGGCGCACGCCATTAATCTCATCACTCAGGAGGCAGAGGCAGGTGGATCTCTGTGAGTTCAAGGCCAACTTGGTCTACAAGAGCTAGTTCCAGGCCAGGCTCCAAAGCTACAGAAAAGCCCTGTCTCAAAGAAACATATATATGTGTGTGTATACACACACACACACACACACACACCTCTGAGCTAGACATGGACATGGTGGCTCATGCCTATAATCCCAGCACCCAGGATAAAAGCCAATCTGGGCTTACATAATAATTTCCAAGACAGTCTTGACTGTATAGTAAAACCCTATTAAAAAAAAAAATCTGGGTGGTAGGGTGGTAGCGTGTCTCATGCCTTTAATCTCATCTCTCTGGAGGGAGAGGAAGGTGGATTTCTGTGAGTTCAAGTCTAGCCTGGTCTACATAATGAGTTCCAGGACAGGCTCCAGAAAGAAAAACAAAGGAAAAAAAAAGCTATAGAGAAAACCTATCTCCAAAACAAAAATGTATTTACTCGGGACTGGAGACATGGCTCACTGGTTAAGAGCACTGGCTGATCTTTGGAGGGGACTCTGGTTCAGTTCCCAACACCCATATGGCAACTCAACTCAAGTTCTAGGGGATTCAACACCTTCACACAGAGTATATACAGGCAAAACAACAGCATTGGATGGATGGATGGATGGATGGATGGATGGATGGATGGATGGATGGATGGATGGATGGATGGATGATATTTTGGGGGGAATATATTTACTTTGGAAAGAAAGAAGCTTAAGTGTGAAGTATGTTACTCAGTTTTTTAAATATACAACTTGTTTGACCAATTAAAATAGCATTACAAGTAAATATAGCATTTCAGCTAATAAATATCAGTAAAATAAAATTTTGTAAGATAAATCATTAGAAAAAATCTTTAATTACAAAAAAACATTATATTGGTTGATAGGCCAGAGTTTTATGCTAATTGGAGACAGATACTGCACAGAAATTTAAAGTGCACAGATTTTATAACCCCTTTCAACTAGTAACTTAGCCCCTTAACCTGCATATGTTCAACGGTTTTGAAGAACTAATGTTTGCGGAAATTTGGAAGTGAATTTAAAAACAATCCAGGCTTACTGGAATAAAAGGTAGGATGACAGGTTAGTGCTCTTTCCAGTAAGGATAAAATAAATAGTGAAGTGGGACTGGAGAGATAGCTCAGTGGACAAATTGCTTGCTGTGTAGGCGTGAGGATTGGAATTCAGACCCCCATCGTCCATATAAATGCCAGGTGGTTGTGGTGAGGGAGCTAGCCCTGGGTTAATTGAGAGACTCTTTCGATGAGTAAGTTGGAACACAAACAAGAAAGCTGCTGATGTCAACCTCAGGCCTTCACATGCAGCCACACACATATGCACACATACATGCATGCATAAACATGTCATTCCTCCTACATACAACCAAAGCACACACATACACATGAGACAAAAAAGAATGAAGTGGATATTTCATACAGAGCTGAATTCAGAACTCAGTAGTCCACATTCCTGCTTTATTTACAAAGCAACTCATGAAGGCTGAAGTGATGGATGTAGCTATCTGGAGTCTTACTCTTTTTTTTTTAAATGTTTTCTTTATTATTTATTATCTATACAATATTCTGCCTGCCTGTACACCTGCAGACCAGAAGAAGGCATCAGATCTCATTACAGATGGTTGTGAGCCATCATGTGGTTGCTGGGAATTGAACTCAGGACCTTTGGAAGAACATTCAGTGATCTTAACCTCTGAGCCATCTCTCCAGCCCCCTGGAGTCTTACTCTTACTTTGTGTAACTAGACAAGCTTTCACTTTAGATTTCATCTTTGCTTTTTATCTGGTAGAATTCACAATGAGCCCATATGTGCTGAATGAATGAAACAAATGGCTCTATTTCCCAGACTGAGGAGCAGCAACATTTAGTAGAGTGCCACACAAAAAGAAAGTGGAAAGCAGTGGAAATGTCCTTTATTTAAATTTTAGTAAATACATGTTACTTCTTTTACCACATTGTAATTCTTTACATGTGATTTTCCTAGAGAAGGCTGTAAAATTAAACCCATATGATACACTAGAGTATTTCTTAAATTTTAATACAGGATTATTGAGCTTTTTTCTTCCTCCTTTCAAATCTTGTGGCATAGAAACTTCTGTGTATCCGGGACGGGCACCAAAACTACAGAGAAACCCTGTCTCGAAAATCCAAAAAAAAAAAAAAAAAGAAACTTCTGTATAGTTGTTAATGGAAAAATTGGCAGTATCTGTCACATGTAAATAAAAACCAGGAAAATAGAATGAACATTATAAAACAATGGTAGAATGAATATAGCAAGCTTAGTGTGGAAGAGCAGATGAGAGGGTGTCAGGTCGCAGATGTACTCATTTATACATCACAGTGGTGCTATATATTGTATATACATATTGTATATTATATTGTATATAATATTGTATATATATCATCAGTGTGTGTATATATATATCATCAGTGGTGCTGATGAGAGCATGTGTAACATGATCTCAGTTAAAATTGTAAGAAAAATTCAAGCTAAGGAAGAGTTGATAGATAAAATGTCTTGTTTATTGGTTTTTTCCTCCTCCACTTCTAGAAAAACACACTAAAATGCAGAAAGCAAGATTTTTTTAAAAAAAAATAAAATTTGGGATTATGAATTTAGGTCAGAACAATTATTTTTGTGAGATTAATTCAGTAAGAAGGAATTCTTATGTGAAATGCCTTGGTTACAGGAGAAATCCTCCTTATGATAGACACAGTGCTGCTCGACAGCAGAAAGACGTCTTCTGGGACGTAGCTCTCATGAGTTACATCTTCCTGACCAAGATGTGACACTCAGCCAGATGAGCCGACAGTGTGTCCTGAACAGGCTGCTGTAGTTAGGGCTTCTGTTCCTGTGACAATCGACATGGCCAAACGCATCTTAAGAAGGGAAGAGTTTATTTCAGCTAACAACTTGTGGCCCACTGTCCAGGGAAGTTAGGTCAGGAACTCAGGACAGCAACCTGGAAACCTGGAGCAGAAGCTGATGCGGAAGCCATAGAGGAAGCTTGCTGATTGGCCTACTGTCCATGGTTTGCTCAGCCTGCTTCCTCATAGCACCCAGCACCACCACCCATAGTGAGCTTGGTCATTTCACACCAGTCATCAATGGAGGAAATATACCACAGGCTTGCCCACAACCCAGTCAGGTAGGAACATTTTCTCAGTTGAGGTTGCCTCTCCAAGTAACTAAGACTTGTGTTAAGTTGACATAAAACTAGCTAGCACAGCTTAATTCAGAGTAATTGCTGAGGTGTAATTTTGGCTTTCTTAAATTTGCCATTTTTTAACTTTTCTGAGTTGCTCTCCATTGCTGTAATCAGTCCTCTCATGCCTAGTCAGACCATTGGACTTTACCTGACTGCTGAGATCAGAGTCACTAATTAGAAATAAACTTGTCATCTGACAGTTACTTATCTAGGAAAATGCATGCGAAGAACAATGAGTCATATATTCTAGTCTTAGGTAGACTTCAGAAACAAAGTATAGACAATAATAGTAAGTTCCTTTGTGTTTGAAAGGAATTAGAGTCTCTAAAGAATTTGGGGTAGGGTGGAAGGGGGGACTGTGGATGATTCTAAGGAGTTTGAGTATGTGATGTGCTGCTAGACAGGTGGCATGAAAGTGCAATCAGCACCAGAGCTTACTGTGCTTTAATGAACAATGTCCAGTTACAGGATAGATGATAACAAATTGAGAGGAGTACTAAAGCTGGCAGGGAGCTCCTTTTAAAGTTCATTGGAACTTTTGTATTGATTTTGGAGAGCAGAGCAGGAGGGATGATCTTAACTCTCCATAGAACTCCTGACAGTTCCAGACAGATGAGGGTTCTGTGACAAAAAGTGATCATGATTGAACTGGCCCTAGCAGTGCTGCTTCATCAAGAGGCAAGTCTTCATCCCCTTTGTAGATTATTCAGTCCTTGATCAAAATGTGAACAATTGTAGCCGGGCAGTGGTGGCTCATACCTTTAATCCCAGCATTGGGAGGCAAACACAAGTGAATCTCCAGGAGTTCATGGCTAGCTTGGTCTACAGAATAAGTTCCAGGACAGCCAGGGAGCGTTACACAGAGAAACAGTCTCTAAAACAAAACCAAAGAATATGATTTGTACTCAGAGTTTAAATAAATAACAGGAGTGCCTCCATCTCAATACAATCGTTCTGACATTTACAATAGACTTTAAGGCAGACACCTCACAAATCATCTAAGAATGCTAAAAACAAGCAGAAGCAGGCCTACAGGGAGGGTTTAAAGAATTTGAAGTCAGGTTTGTGTAGGAAGAGGCCACTTGTTTGTCCCGGCCACCCAGAACCGAAATAATCACACAGAAACTGTGTTAGTTAAATCACTGCTTGGCCCATTAACTCTAGCTTCTTATTGACTAACTCATACATCTTAATTTAACCCATTTCTATTAATCTGTGTATCACCATGAGGCTGTGGCTTACTGGGTAAAATTGCCAGCGTCTGTCTCTGGCAGCTCCATGGATTCTCCCTGACTTTCCTTCTCCCAGCATTCAGTTCTGTCTTCCCCGCCTACCTAAGTTCTGCCCTATCAACAGGCCAAAGCAGTTTCTTTATTTATTAACCAAGAAAAGCAACACAGAGACAGAAGGATCTCCCACACCAGGTTTGGAAAGAAAGATGTACCTAAAAATATTGTAGATGTAGAAAAGATAGTCCCCTCTGTTTTTATATAATAAAAAATGATATAACATGGTCCATTAAGTGGACAGTGCTAATGAATGGATTTGTGGTGCTCTAGAGAAGTAACATGGAATGAGTTGTTTCTCAGTAGAGCTTAGATTCACCCTCTCCATAACTGTGAATTGGCACTTTGCTAGTGAAATGCTTAAGTCTCTTTCAATAGATCAAGACATAATCTTCAATTCCCTGGTTTCTTTTTGAAAATTAAGTTACAATATTTTTTAAATTAAGCTATATCATTATATAAAACAAGAAAGGAATCGGCATGCTGTATTAAGTATAACTAGCTTCCTGTCTAGAAAGAAATAGAGCTTACTCAGTGGTTGAGAGCACCACGTGGCTGTTGGTAGTCATCTGTAACTATACTCCCAGGGGGGATCCAGTGACCTCTGTGGGTATCAGGCAGGCAAGTAATACAGACATACATGAAGGCAAAACACCCATACACATAAAATAAAAATAAGAATGGTCACACTGAATTAATGAATTTCAAAGTAGGTACAGAGACATTTTCTGAAGATTTTTTTAACTCATTTAACACTATGCTTTCTTGTTTTAATCACAAACATTGGTGAATATTTCTATTTATAAATATTGAATCTCCAACTGACAATTTTTATTTGTTACTATAGGTCATACCTCACTCCCGTTAGGGACGAAGAGTCTGAATCCCAAAGAAAAGCAAGATCTAGACAAGCAAGACAGTCTAGAAGGTCAACACAGGTATATTTATGCGTATGATATAAAGAACATGCAGATAATTAATACAGAACCTTTTCATTTTCATTTTGCTGTATGAATAACCAGAAAAGATAAAGGTTGCTGGAGTTAACCTTCCATAGCTTTTGTATGTAAGGTTACACTTTTGATAGCACATTGCATCTAATTAGTTATGGTCTTTTTTCTCTTCAAGTATTATTTTAATCCTCTGTTCCTAATTTGGTTTCTGGTTTAGTGTATTCATAGGTGTTAAAATGGGTTACTCATATAATACTTTTTTGATTTTTCAAGACAAGAGTTTCTCTGGGTAGCCCTCGCTCTCTGGAACTCACTCCATAGACCAGGCTAGCCTTGAACTCAGATCCCCCTGCCTCTACCTCATGAGTGCTGAGATTAAAAGCAAACAAACCACCACCTGGCCATATGATGCCTTATAATTGTTAAAGTCTCACAAATATGTGGAGGTGGAGGAATGGAGAATAGGCCTGGTGTTCCACATTGAAAACACCAAATGGACAAATCTACAAACAGTATCTCTCAGGCTAGTTACTGTCTTACTTCCTCCTCATCAGTCTGATGGTAGATTTTTTTTTTTGGAGTTGAGGAACTCAATAGTCTGGATTCAGCTGTTTGATCTTACTATTACTTGCCTTTCAAAGCATTTGCTGGGTCTTAAGCTACTTTTTCCACTTAGCTTGTTTTCAATAGTCTAACCCCAAAACATTGTTTACTTATTGAAGATTTTGTCAAACCTCAAGTTAATGTGAGAAAATTAATATATGTAGTGTTTTATATAAATGGATAATATGGATTGGCTCTTCTTCTGAAATTAGGAACATATATTAAGATTTTTTTCAATCTTTCTTAGTATTTTGTTACTTTATGAACATAGGCAGTTTCTTATTTATAGTTATGACTTTCCCGGTTACTATCATTGTTGCTCTTCATAAAACGAATGTGATTTCATACATTAAAATTACATTCATATTTGATTTATTGGCTTGCAAAGTACTCTTTGTAAATGACCTTTCATGTGTATCACCATTTGTGCTTTTTGATGTGCAGGGGGTAACGCTGACTGATCTTCAGGAAGCTGAAAAAACAATAGGAAGAAGTCGTTCTACAAGAACTAGAGAACAAGAAAATGAAGAGAAAGAAAAAGAGGAAAAAGAAAAACAGGATAAAGAGAAACAAGAAGAAAAGAAGGAGTCAGAAACATCTAGAGAAGATGAATATAAACAAAAGTATTCCAGAACGTACGATGAGGTAATGCTGTGGGCAGCACAGCTGGGTCAAGTGTCATGGGTGGTTCTTATGGCTCTGAGTGCTAAGATGTATGTCCTAATAAACAGTGTATGAAATATGTGAGCAGCTTGGGCTAGAATCTGAATGACTATGGCATGATGAGGATAGTACTTGTCCCTTGAAATCAATGTTGTGTACTTAATATTTCCAATGGGTTTTAACTTTAATGTTTCACAGACTTATACACGTTACAGACCAGTATCAACTTCCAGTTCAACCACTCCATCATCCTCCTCTCTTTCTACTGTAAGCAGTTCACTCTATGCTTCAAGTCAACTAAACAGGCCAAACAGTCTTGTAGGGATAACCTCTGCCTACTCACGGGGATTAGCGAAAGAAAATGAAAGAGGTAAGAAGCCATGTTTTTTTCAAGTAATCCTTTGGGTAGGTTTTTCTAGTTAGTAGTACAACTAAAGAAGAAACTCTTAAACTGGTGTACTGAACAGAAACAATGTAATCAGTCATGTTCCTTATGTGTCTACATTTCTAGCACATTCAAAGGTCCCTGTATTCTTGTAGTATCGAAGCTGTTTGCAAGGAGGAAGCAGAAATCATGTTTATATTGAATGAAAGATAGATACATTTTTCAGATGAAAAGGTTTGTCCTTAGAATGGAAATGAAGTGGCTGTTATGTGGTAGAGTGGTAGAGCAGCAGCTGGTACAGGGATTCTGCCATCTAGCCTGTCATCGGTTTCTGTTCGCTTGTTTCCTCTCGCATTGTTAGCATCGTTGGGTGTAACCTGCTGTCACACATTGATAACTGGAGTCCTGTTCCTCCTATCAGTTCCCTTGTTTTCTGCTTGCAAATATTGTGTCTTTGGGAAATGTTTTTATTTTGATCAGCAAGAAAGTAGAGATAATTTGTTCTCATGACCATTAAAAATGTATCTTAATGGGAGCTTGAAATGTATGCTTATACCAAATGTACACCAGTACTGATGGAGGGAGAAATAATTTTTAATTGAAGAAATGTAGGCTTCACAAAAGAGGCTAACTTAGAATTGAGGTGTGGGTTGGTTTGTTTGTTTGTTTTTTAACATTTGCTTATTTTGTGTGTCCTGGGCAAGGATGTATATGTGAGGGTGAGGATGATAGGGCACCTGTGCAGGTCGAAGGCCAGCTTGTCAAAGTCTGTTTTTTCTTCCACCATGTGCGTCTCCTGGCTTGGCAGCAGTTGTATTTACCTACTGAACCATCTAACTAGCCCTAGAATTGTTTTGACATATGCTTGTAAAAACATTATCAGGATAAATTGCAACCATGTGGTTTATGTAATCCATAATAGAGGGAGAGAAAAAAGAAGACGAAAAAGAAGGTGAAGATAAATCACAAGCCAAATCAATCAGAGAGCGACGGCGACCTAGAGAAAAGAGACGGTCTACTGGAGTTTCCTTTTGGACACAAGATGTGAGAACCTGTTAAAAAATGCTTGATAGTATACTTAAGTACTTGCTCAAAGTTGTTACATCCTTAAGAGGATATATGTTTTAAATCATCAATCCAATTATTAAATTTTAAAATGTGTTTATATATATATATATATATATATATATATATATATATATATATATAGAGAGAGAGAGAGAGAGAGAGAGAGAGAGAGAACCTGAATAAATGTAGTGTGTGTGTGTGTATCTGAATAAAAGTAGCCTCTTGGTAATTTTTCTGTTTTTAACATTTTTAGTAATTTCTTCACAAAGCTGAGGGTCATATTAGGGCACCATGCATTCTAGGTACATAAATGCTTTGTTGGTGAAGTACAACCTCAATCCAAAAAACATTTTTATTAAAGTATGATGTTTATTCAGAAACATAATAAATGTATAACGTAGTGACAGCATAAAAATGGTGATACAAAGCCCCCATATTCTTTCTGTTTTATTTCCAGAGTCAGCTAGTAAGTGCATTTGAGTACTGCTGGGTTCTGATTTGGAAGTACATCTGTGTTATTATATGTAGCAATACATTTACTTTCATTGCTATAAAAAATTTGAATCTCTAAATTGTATACATTGCTCCATTGAAAAAACATAAGGTTACAGCCAGGTGGTAGTGGCATACACCTTTAATCCCAGCACTCAGGAGGCAGAGGCAGGTGGATCTCTAAGTTTGAGGCTAGCCAGACCTACAGAGTAAGTTCCAGGACAGGCAGAACTACACAGAGAAACTCTGTTTCCACATAAAAAGGCGGGTGGGGGTTGGTGGGACACTTTCTAAAGACAGGAAACTTTCTTCTCATAATTTTTTTTTTTAATTTTCAGAATTTTATTTTCAGTTTACTTTTGCCATAAACAACATATTCCTGTCAACTTTTTTCTAAAAACTTTTAACTTCAGAGGCTTAGTTTTCTTCATTTTATTTTATATTAACAGTGTGATTACATGTAGTACAGATAGTATTAGCATGTACAACTTAAAATATATAAGGGGCTGTGATACATGAGAACAGTATCATAGATTATGGGAACATGTTAAATGATGTTGAATACTTTAATGTCTTTACATTGTCTGGTATGAATGAAATGCTTGTATTTCACTTGAGTAATCAAGGATGTATGCAGCTGGGGTTTTTGTTTTAAGGGAAGTCAAATATAATATCCAGCTAGGACTTAAGACCCATAAAACAAAAAAAAAATAAAGGTTTAGGAAATTACATTTAAGGAAATTTACCTTAAAACAGTTTTATATCAGAATTGTGACTTATAGCTTCTGAAGTACAGCCAAAAATATTAAAAACTAAATTTTAAAAAAAGTAGCTTAGTTTTGAAAGTTGGGACATAATGCATAAATGATAAGGGAAAATGGGGGGCGGGAAAGCAAGTGTATTTTATTTCCTTTAAAATTTTTAATATTGACCCTGGTGGTGGTGACGTATGCCTTTAATCCCAACCCTCTGTAGGCATTGGTAGGTGAATCTCTGAATTCAAGGCCAGCCTGGTCTATAGAGCAAGTTCCAGGACAGGCTCCAAAGCCACACAGAGAAACCCTGTCTCGGGGGGCAAAATAATTAATACTGAAAAGTTTGAACATATATAAAAGTTTCATGGTATATTCTGCACAGAATCATTTTAAATTCAGAAAGTCAAAAATATCAAGTGTTCAACATCTATGTCTATTTTAAAACTTGATTTGATCATGTGCTTTAGAGTGATGAAAATGAGCAGGACCGGCAGTCAGATACTGAAGACGGTTCCAATAAGAAGGAGACCCAGGTAAATGGCCTTACCCCACTGAGTACCCTTCTCAGTCACCTAACCATGATCCACTGTGTCTGTTCATTCACAATGGTTACTGCAGGCTGTAGTGTAAGTCATGCTTGGCTCAGGTTTGGGTGACTTGAATAGGACATAGAGAATATTTTAGAGGTGATAGCAGGAGGGGATCCGTAACACTCAGAATTAATCAAACCATACGCTATAAGTGGGCACAGAGTTGAGCAAGTGAAAAGGGAAGGAATGAAAAAGTAAAACTGCAGAAGTGTCAGCGTATATTGACCAAGGGAAAGACCTGGAAGGTGCTCAACTGGCAAAATCTAGAAGCCGTAGACTGAGCTTTCATTCCTGAAGATGGCAGAGTTGTGATCTAAAGAAAATATGCCTCCGATAGGTAGGTAGGTAGATAGCCAGCACAATGAGTACATTAGTACTGAGTTCGGTTCAGCAGGTAAACTCGCTTACCACATGGGCCTGGTAACCTAAGTTAGATGCTTAGAGCCAACATTGCAGGAGAGAACCAGCTCCCAAGGGTTGTCCTCAAGTATGTACCCCATACACACATACATCATCATCATCGTAACATTTTAGTTAAAAAGTACTTATCAGAAGCCTTAAGAAAATATTCAGATTTTTTAAATTTATTGTTTCCATTTCTAGATATTTATTCCCAAGGTATAAATGAAGTATGTGAAGATAAATGTGTAGAAAATACATTGTAGCATTCCTTGTAAAAGAAAACATTGAAAATAGAGAAACTAAATATATGTGCATAAGTTCCTGTTACTTGTATTTGTATGGGTGTTATGGTACAGAATAGTTAGCAGTTAGTGAAATGGATTTGCTGCGAGTCCCCGGCAGGTTCCTGCAGGGTCAAGACCACGTGGCAGGTCCCCAAACGAAGGTGGTTGGTCCCCAGCCATGTGGCGGCTGGCTGGTCCCAGGCGAGTGGTGTGGGCAGGCAGCGAGTAAGAGGCACAGAGATAGGCACACCATACAGAATAAAATTGGACATTTATTAGATGGGTTATGGGCGGGAAGAAAAGGGGGAGAGGGGGGGAGAGGCTGCCTCTCCAAGAGAGGGGACAGGAAGAGAGAGAGAGAGTGGGGCTGAGGCTGCAAGCAGGAAGGGAGTGGGCATGGCTTGTCTCTTAAAGAGACAGAACATTACAGTTAGTATCTAGGGGTTAGATGAATGGATGGGAAAACATAGAAGTTTATATACTGTAGACATTTACATGAACCTATTACTTAAAAAGATATAAAGGGTATTTTTATTTTGTAAAATATTTAAATAGGGAGCAAGGGTATGCTAAGTGAACTAAGCAAGACACAGAAAGACAGATACTCTATGGCTCCCCTTATTCAGGTATCTAACAATGTCAGACTCATGAAACAGAAAGTCTGTGCTCACCAGAGGGAATAGGAAGAGAGAGGTTGTGTGTTAGATCTCATGGCATTGTGAACATATATAACACTATCTATTATACATAATTTAAATCATTTAAATTTTGGTTTAAAATTATTTAGAAAGTAAATTTTATGGAGTTTTTATTTATTTAAGAAATAGTTAGGGGCTGGAGAAATGGCTCAGTGGTTAAGAGCACTAACTGCTCTTCCAGAGGTCCTGAGTTCAATTCCCAGCAACCACATGGTGGCTCACAACCATCTATAATGAGACCCAGTGCCCCTTTCTGGCCTGCAGGCATACATGGAAGGAATGCTGTACACATAATAAATAAATAAATCTAAAAAAAAAAAATAAAAGAAAGAGTTAATGGTAACACCGAGATTCTTAAAGACAAATAGAACTTGAGTGATTTCTGACCGTTGAAGAGTCAGTGAACAAAACTGGTAATAAATGTGGCATGTACATATTTTAGTTGTCTGAACATTTTTTAGAATTTACTATCTTTAAATTTTAAATCCTTTTGAAATTGTTAAATGTCTATAAAACTGAAGAGTACTTTATAAGCATATTAAGTACTACGAGCAAGAGCAAAATTAATATTGTAAAGAAAATTTGAACATACTTTAGAATTAGTAAATTAGTCTGAGAAAGATTAAACAGTTCTGAAGAAACACGGTTATTTTAGGACATGTACCAATTATCCAGAGTCAAGAGTCTTAACAAACCAGTTCTGAATAGTTGCTTTACAGAAAAATGTAAATGAAGTGATAGAAGGGGGACTAAATACCATCCTCCCCAAAATTTACATTCATCCCAATTGATGATTATGTGTCCTCATAACCATTTTGTGGTTAACATTCCCATTTAATGGGGACTAAAGTGTAGCCACAACTTTTCTATATTTCTTATAGGCTAATTGCTAAATCTAGAAGGAATATAAAGCTGTTTTTAGAATTCTAGATTGACTGTGTGTGTACTCTTCACAGAAAACATGATATCCACTTGTCTGACTCATACTAAGTCTTTAGAAACAAGGATGAATAAAGTGGTTGCTTTGAGGTGTCGTAAAGTAAACTTTCTTCTGTCACTTTCTCTGTGACAGTAAGTAATGGATATTTTTCACAGTCCTTTTTACTTCTGTTTAAAAAATTATGTATGCTCAGTTTTGCAGGAATTCAACGGAACATGTTTTAAAATAAAATTGTAAGGTTTTGTACATGCAAAAATATAGTGATTCTGTATTCTACAATTTCCCTAAAAATTACTAAATTATGAATAATATGAATAATAAGTTTCTCTAATAGTGTAAATATCATTGTTGCATTAGATTTTTTTTTCCTTAATTTGAATTAATAGCTTAATGAAAGAATAAAACTTAATATGCATTTTGTCTTTTGTTTTTACTTTCTAGACGGATTCTGTTTCTAGGTATGTTGAATTTTTTGCTGATTTTTTTTTTTCATTTTTACTGTTGATAAAGAATGTGCTACTAGATATTTAATAAATTTGGTAGATATTTAGAATTAATTGGTCAATAAAAGAATCTGTAAAATTATAGATGACCTAGACTGGCAGTATGACTCAGCAAGTGAATGCTTGCTGGCAGCGACCTGATCAATGTGCAGAACCTGCGTAGGGGAATGGAAGAGCCAGCTCTCTCAGGTTGTCCTCTGGCTTGTTCCTGTGTGCTGTGGCACACACACACACAATTAAAATTTTATAAAACACATTCTTTTTAAAAAATTAACTAAAATTTCAAGCAGTGATGCCATATGCCTTGCATCCCAGGACTCAGGAAACAGACATTCGAATCTCTGAGTTCAAGGCCAGCCTGGTCTACAGGTTAAGTTCAAAGTCAGCCAAGAAAACCAGTCTGGAAGAACTAAAAAAGAAAAAAAATGAATTAAGATGACATAATGACTGTTAGTAGTTTGCTATGTTAGGAGTATCACTTTAGATTGATTGGTCATTATAGTCAATTACTGTGAAGGAAGAATTTCCCCCAGTCTCTACAGTAGTGTTACTTTTTCCTAGGCTTTCCCATGTTTCCTAAGTTATTTCAACATTGACCATCTCACTATTAGTATCAGAAAGTGACTTAAAAAAACCCACACACAGCCGGGCGGTGGTGGCGCACGCCTTTAATCCCAGCACTTGGGAGACAGAGGCAGGCGGATCTCTGAGTTCGAGGCCAGCCTGGTCTACAAGAGCTAGTTCCAGGACAGGCACCAAAACCACAGAGAAACCCTGTCTCGAAAAACCAAAAAAAAAAAAAAAAAAAAAAAAAACCCACACACAGCCAGGCATTTATTGAATTAAGTATTCAGTATCTTCTCTCCTAAAAGAAAATGGATAAAGCTGGGCATTGGTGGCTGACATCTTTAATCCCAGGAGTTGGGAGGCAGATACAGGCAAATCCCTGTGAGTTTGAGGGCGACCTGATCTACAGAGCTTGTTGCAGGACAGCCAGGACTACACAGAGAAACCCTGTCTTAGAGAAAAAGAAGAAAGAAAATGCATGAGTGGAGATATTTTTTCCTCACCATCTAGCTCAGAATCACTCAATTTTTGATTCTAATCTTGATCTGTTTTTCTTGCCGACAACTACTGATCATGATCCTTGTGAGACCTAGAACAAATTTCAACTGTGGACTTGAGTTGTAAAGCAGTAGCTCTCATCAGAAGAGGTCATCTGAACTCAGAACCAAATAACCAAGGGGTTCAGTTACTGACAGCACACATTTCCTGTTTAAGACAAACCTATTGTCGACATTTAAGAAATGAATTCATTATTTCATCAAATCTAAGATGCTACTAATTTTATACACTACTATATACCACCAAAAAACAGAAAGGTGCCATCAGTTGGACTGTAATAAATGTGTTAAAGTGTTACAACATGATAAAATATGAAAAGGTTGTTTAAATCTAAATAATTTAGCATAATGTGAAATTAGCCTTGATTTTAGATACAGAAATTAAGAATAACGTCCTGTTTATTATGTATCACAAAAGTTGATAACAAATTAAAAAGACTATTACTGTTTGGGACTATCAAGGCGTTCTAGATTCAGTGTGTACTAACATAATTTATGGAACCTGTAATAAAGGTTTTGATTTCAACTCATTCTTTGCAGGTATGACAGCGGTTCCACATCATCGAGTGATCGGTATGACTCCTTGCTGGGTCGCTCTGGCTCTTACAGTTACTCAGAAGAAAGAAAACCTTACAGTAGCAGGCTAGAAAAGGATGACTCAACTGACTTCAAAAAGGTATCTGTGTATATTCTTTTAGTACTATTCTGTAAAACTTGCTTATATAGAAATTGGGCTGATTTTGTTTCTTTTGGGGGGAGCGGGGTTAGTTTTTCAAGACAGTTCTATGGTACGGTAGTCCTGACTGCCCTGGTTTTTCCTCTGTAGACCAGTCTGGCTTCAGACTCACAGAGACCCACCTGCCTCTGCCTCCCAAGTACTGGGACTGAAGTTGTGCGCCACCATTTCCAGCTGAAATCAATACTTTGAAATGCCTTATTTTACTATGAGTTTCTGACAACTAGTTGTAGGGAGCATGTAAATAGCCATGTCTTAGAAAGAAAAGTACCCAGGCTTTGTGTTTGTTGTCTGTGTTGCTGGAATGAACTGGAAAGGGCCATTTGGAATGTAAGAAGTAAGCATATATATTCAGATATATTTTGTTTTATAATCTTTTCATTTGTTCTTTAGACAGAAGCTTACTGTTTAGCACACACTGACCTCAAACTTGCAAATTACTTCTAAATGACTTATAAGGCTATTTCAATGATTAAAATATATTGTCAGACTATAGCACACATCTACATTAATTTTTCCACTTTAACCTTGTAGTCTCATTGATCGCTTTAGGAAAGCCACAAAAGTAATCTGTTCTTCCTTAATTTTTCTAGCTTTATGAACAAATTTTAGCTGAAAATGAAAAGCTAAAGGCACAGCTACACGATACAAATATGGAACTAACGGATCTAAAGTTGCAGTTGGAGAAGGCTACCCAGGTTTGTACATTTCTCTCTTTGTTAGTCTCAGGTTAGCAGAGATGATTTAGTATATCTAAAAGCTTACATTTTTCTGTAATATTACTTCTGTATGTATGTTTGGTTAATCATAATGCTTTATTTAGTAATAAAAGAGCATCAAATAAATAACAGTTAACTAAATGCTGGTTTTTGTAATATAAAAATACAGTAGTATAATCATGTGGAAAGAATTCAAGGGTTTTTTGTGATATGGAAAATCGAACCCTAAAGTTTGCACATGCAAGACTGAGCTACATCTGCAGCCTCCCTGATGGAGAGATGGCTCAGTGGTTAAGAGCACTGGCTGCTCTTCCAAAGGTTTGATTCCCAGCATCCACATGGTGACTTACAATGGTCTATAACTCCAGTCCACAGGCATATGATCTCCATGGGCACATGGTACACAGACATACATGTAAGGAAAACACACACATACACATATATACCGTGTGCATTATATGTGTATTTTATAAATATTACTCTCTAAATTTAAAAAACCATATATATGGTTTTTTAAATTTAGAGAGTAATTTTGTATTATGAACAGTTCTAGTCGTTCAAGTAAAAGTGATTTGTGGGCCTGGCTCAGCAATTGGGTGCTTTCTGCTAATCTAGAGGACTCAAGTTCCCAATGCCCAAATATCTCACGGCTGCCTGTAACTCCAGCTCTAGGAGATCTGACACCCTGTTCTGACCTCTGAGGGTGCTCATACCTGTGTCTATGTGTCTGTCTCTCTCTTCCATGTCTCTGTGTCTTACACACACAAGTACTTTGATGTAATAGTGCTGGAGGGTGATAATGTTTACCCCTTCATAATGGCTTTCTGCAGGACATCTTAGTGAAGACAAAGCTCAGAATTTTGTACCCAGGAACTTGGAATTGTCTCCCAAGGTCTTTTCCCATGGAACACTGTTTTTTGGGAAATAGAAATAGCTGTATCCCCTCCTCCTTGCCTCATCATTTCAAACAAATGAAAACAAAGAATTGATCAAAGAGTATAAGGGGCTTCATAATTGAAATCCTATAGAGTGATCTGAGAGTTGCACTGATTCTTAAGAAAACAAGCTTGTTTAGTAGCTATTAGAGTCCAACCAGAAAGAACTGTTCACATCTGAATAATACTGAATGCTTCTTTCTTAGCCAGTTTTTATGCCTGCTTTTTATTTCTAAAAGTTCATTTTTCATGTTGAGCTCTGTTACCTGATTTCTAACTACTGCTGTTTTAGAAGCACTTGTCCACGCACAACAGATGATGTGCTAAATTCCAAAGTCAAGTGAATCATAGAGTGTTAAAAAGATAGGGGTTATTGTGAAGATAGAGAAGAAAGGCGGACAAGAGCATGCTTCATAGTGGGGGGTCGAAATAACTGGCATGCCTTTCTGGTTGCACATAACTGACAACTGACGAGGCCGCTGAGCACATAGCAAGTCCACTGAACATTGGTTTACTATAGGGATTTGGTCACATTTTCTTGGTACAGTTACCATTTACTGTTCACCTGGTGGATCAGCTAAGCCGTGTGCTCTGCTGAGCTCAGTATGTTCTTTTGTCACCTAATTTTTCCTGTTCGGTTAGTTTTGATTAATCTTGTCTTACTCAGACTCTGTAGGAGAGGAGAATTGACAGCCGTCAGTTACTGTCCCATCAGTTACTGTCCCGTATAGATCTGCCTAGAGGAGAATTGATAGTCAGTAACTGTCCCGTATAGATCTATCTAGAGGAGAATTGATAGTCAGTAACTGTCCCGTATAGTTCTATCTAGAGGAGAATTGATAGTCAGTTACTGTCCCGTATAGATCTGCCTAGAGGAGAATTGATAGTCAGTAACTGTCCCGTATAGATCTGCCTAGAGGAGAATTGATAGTCAGTTACTGTCCCGTATAGATCTATCTAGAGGAGAATTGATAGTCAATTACTGTCCCGTATAGATCTGCCTAGAGGAGAATTGATAGTCAGTAACTGTCCCATATAGATCTGCCTGGGAACATTACTCACTGGACATGGCCTTTGTGCAGGTCACTGCATATCTTACAGAAGAGTGCCTTGGTGTGTTAAGGATGTATGTAGCTCAGTAGTAGGAAACGTGTTTAGGGCTGGGTCTGAAAGAAAAGAAAGATATTTTCTGCAAATGTGAATACACAGATTTATGGTTCTCTTCTGTAGCCAAGAAACAAGTCTCTGAGTGTCCTGCTGCAGTCTGCCTGCTTCATACAAAGCCATTCGACCTGTCGATAAGCCTACCTTATTCCGAGTGCTGGAATCCGTCAGCTAGACTAGCCATTGCTGATGGGTCAGAAAGGAAGGCAGCTTCTGAGGGAAGGTTAGGGTGTTTTTCATGCTGTTGGAGTTGCTCATTTTCACCCTCAAACTGGAACTGTAAGGAAAAAAGGAAGCTATATAAAATGAGAGCTCTGAAGACCATTCCATTCTTAAACACTTTTATTTATCATTTTAACACATATCCTGTTTTTATTTTTATTTCTTTACTGAAATTTGCCTATTAAAGCAGCTGAATTGTATTATACCACCTGAAAATTATTACTTTTGGTAGCATCCACCAAGGAGAGTTACATTGTATTCCCTCAACATTATTGTACTTACGACTGCTTTTTAATTTGTCTTTTACAGAGACAAGAAAGGTTTGCTGATAGGTCACTATTGGAGATGGAGAAAAGGGTAAGTGTCCATCTTACCGAATCAGTATCGTTCCCCTTCCTATTGTTCGGTTAAGCAGTGATAGGTTTTGTTTTGTTTTGTTTCTCTAGACTGTAGTATGATATTGCAAGCAGGAAGAAATGTTGATATAGGAAACCCTTACATCATTTTCTTTTTCCTACAATATTCTCATTGGTTGTGATAATTTAGCTGTATTTCTCTCCAGTTGCTATTGTTGCTCAAGAATCTGGATATGGCCAGAGGAGTACATTTATAGTTTAGACTGAAAACTTGAGAATGTAACAGTGATCCATATGTAGGAAGAAAACCTATAGAATGTCACACATCTTAGCACTAGCTAGACTTACAAGGTGTGGAGGAAAAGAACATACATCGTGGTTACTGTGATCGATATTGAGATCAAGGAATCAAATGATGTGGAATTGTTTTTCTTTTCTAACATTTTTTTTAATTACCAATTTGACTTTTTGCAAAAAAAAAAAGTGGGGTACAGAATACAATAAAATAAACTGCAGTCTGTTAATGTCTATAGTACTGTACAATAATTCCTCTTCTAATATGATTTCACCTAATTTTTAAAAATAGTATTTGGAGGCCTTTTTAAAGGTTGCTGTATTTAGTAATTGCTAAAAGTTGAGATTCGCATATCTTATTAAATTTAATGTTGTTGCATATTATTCATATTGGTATATATCTTATATATAATACTGAATTTTATCCCTAAGACATGTAGAACTACTAAGATTAGTTCTTGTACTGGAAAATGTAGTGGAATAAAATAAATAAAATAAGTTTGTTTCACAACACTTTTGAAGAATATTTCTTACGAAGGCAGTGCTTATTACACAAATCTTAGCACAAGAAGAATGTAAAATCATCAATATATTATCAAGTATAGGTGCTTGCTAATTTAGTGCCTGGTCTGGTGATACACACACCTTTATATTCTCTCCTTCTCACCTGACCTTGTTTCCACTTGTCAGATGCAGATAAATTACAGAGTAGCTAATGTGTTCCTATCTAACAGACTGTGATTACCCTTTAATTAACATTACAGATCATTGTTAAGAAGAGCTAACATTTATTCAGCATTCTCTGTATAATGCAGACACTGTACTAAAGAGTTTATATGTATGGTTTTCAGTTTGACAGTTAACAGTTTTTTGGGGCTAGTAGGATCAGGCAGTTGGGAATGGTGTTCTAGTATTTACCTATAACTGACTTAAAATTTTGAAGATACCTAGTAAAATTGAGGTTCATGGGAGTATTACATATCAGTCTGGAATTGTGTATTGGTTTGCGTGAATTTGTTATGGTTGTGTTCTTTGCTAGAGGGAAGGTCTATTATAAAGTAACATGTCTATAATAATTTTTAAGCATGTTGATATTACATGAATCTAACATGGTACTCAAAAGTCTATTAGTGGGCCTCCATCCCTATTTTAAAAGCACCTGCTCTAAACACATTGACATTTACCATAATTGTACTACATTACTAAATATTAACATTAATTGTTAATCTGGGAAAGAATGTCATTGAAATGGTTTCAGTGTTGTTAAACTAAATGTCAATGGTTTGTATCTGAAAGGTGACCGGCAAGAGTCAGTATCTTCTGGGCGGTATGACCTAACCAGTTTTACAGTTCATCAATGACTGCTGCTTGCTTTTCGCATAACACTCTAGAAATGCTTATCAGATAAGGGAAAATAAAACAGTGCACTGCAGTAATATGTTGTGTGTTGACTTTGCCTGCCACTCTTTGAAATCAGTTTAGAATAAGTGCTGTAGTTGTTCTCCTGTATTCACTGCATTAATGCTACACAAAATGTCAAACTCTAGGACTAAATCTATATAGCTAAAGCTGTAAAGGAAATTGCATAACTAATTCACAGTAAACATTGTTAAGTAGAGAAAATGAGTTTCTCTGGGATCCTTTGACATTGTAAAGTGCACATATCTTGGGCACGTTTGCTTCTTGCTTCTCTGCTCCTATCATCATAGTGTAATTGCATCATTGTGTGTGTGTTCTTTTCTATATAGTCCTCAGTCTTGAATATTGGCTCACTCTATCCCTAAGTTTTATCTGAACTAAAAAGCAATAGTAATTTGAATATGTTGTGTACCATCTTACTAGACAGAACTGTAAAGAAATTGCTAATGGAAAGTAATCTTAGAAGATCTTCGGTTTGTTTCCCAGTTCTGGAACGCTTACACAACACTGCCATCACGTCTGCGTTCACTGCTCTTGGTTTTATCTTTAATGCTCAAGTATCACTAGTTCACAATAGATAAGATAATGGGAATATAATTAAATAATTATTGATACCTTAAATTGATGTAGGAACGAAGAGCACTAGAAAGAAGAATATCTGAAATGGAAGAAGAGCTCAAAGTGAGTCCTGTTTGTGTTCTACTGTCCCTGCTCTCGGTTCTGATGACCAGTCTGTAAATTCTCTATATCATGTTTCTCTTCCTAAATCAAGGTTTTAATAATCTAGAAGAGGAATTAAAACCTGAAACATTGTTACCATTTTCACATTTATTTATTTTATGTTTATATTTGTATGGATACATGTGCCATGCATGAGTGCTGAGGACAGAGGATATCTTTGGGGAGTTTATTCTTTCCTTCCACCATGTGCATCCTGGGGGTTGACCTCAAGCTAAAACTCAGGCTTGAAGGCAAGCAGTTTTACCCACTGAGCCATCTTGCCAGGCCAAGATCATTTTCTTATTATAATTTCTATGAATTTTTTCTTGAGACTTTTATGCCTATATATAATTCATTCTGCTTACTCTCATCTGCTCTTTTCTTTTACTTCAGCCCTCCCTACCAAGCCTCTCTCCCTCTTACCTCAGGTTTCTTTGTTTTGTCTCTGACCCACTGACGTTGACAGGGCCATCTTTGTGACCGTGGGTTGCTTTGTTTGTTTTACTTTGTTTTTTTTTGTTTTTGTTTTTTACGAAGATGAAGTCTCCTCTCTATCTAGTGACTGTCCTGAAACTCATTCTGTAGACCAGGCTGGCTTTGAGCTCACAGAGGTCCGCCTGTGTCTGCCTCCCAAGTGCTGTGATGAAAGGTGTGCACCACTTCATCTGGCAGCCATGAGTTTGGCACTGCTAATCAGTGTGTATGATACTTCTGATATTCAGGTAGTTTTAAAAATTAAGTAGTTATATAAGAAGTGAGGTTTATTAGTTCTGCTCATTTATATATGTAGTTCACTATTATTTTGGATGGTAAACTATAGAAGGTGACAGAAAAAATAAAATCTTTAAAAATAAAAGTTACTGAGGCTGGGGACATAGCTTGCCAGTCCTAGAAGTCCTACATGCATCTTCAGTATTAACAGAGGAAAATATTATGACCTGAGATTGTTACAGACAGAGGCATCAAATTCTCCAGTTACCTTTGGTAATAACTTTTTGTTTTGAATGTTGAACTCTGAAGGGACAAAATGGTGTAGTTAATTGATTAACCGTTACCACATTGCCTTTTATAAGATATCTTTATCACATCAGAATTATGCTCATGAAATTAGAATTTCAGGTCTAAACGTTTCACTGGATTAGTTTTTAATCAGACCATTATTTTTAAGTAGGTTTGAAAAGTAGAAACAAATCTCTCAGATTTTGTTTTTGTATTGCTTAGCTTGATGTAGAATTCTAGGAGTAAATTGTTTGTCTTTCTAAATGCATTGGAGTATTCCTTTAAGATTTCATTTTTGTTGTTGCTTATTTTCTGAGATTCTCTATGTTCTTATTGTACTCTTGAGTATTTTCTTATTTTTTATTCCTATTTTTTATGTTCTGATTCCTGCAGAACCTGCACCAAATAAACCAAATTGAACCTCTGAGAGAGTTAAATGAGAGGCTGCTGACTGAGAATAGGGCCTTGACCAGAGTGGTAGCCAAGCGCTCAGGGTTCTCTAGGCAACTGCAGTCTGTGAACCTATAATTTATAGTTTCGTCATTTCTCCTTGGTAGAGCCAGGCAGGTGTTTTTATGTTAGTAAGCGTGTTTTTGTAAAAGCTTACAACTACAAATTAATACCATGTGTCTGGAGCTTATCACATATATAACTGTTTAATTATGCATGCCTTCTCAGAA
Source organism: Chionomys nivalis (assembly GCF_950005125.1). NCBI lineage: Eukaryota > Metazoa > Chordata > Mammalia > Rodentia > Cricetidae > Chionomys > Chionomys nivalis. The sequence goes on from NC_080110.1 coordinate 19,540,315, forward strand.
CATTAAAATTATTACTAATTGTATATTGCAACTGATAAGCCACAGTAAAACTAGGGAATGATTTAGAAATTAGAAGACTTGTCTGTCCTTTGTCAAGCTAATTCAGATTTCTTTCACTTCAAAAGTAGTTTAGGTATATGTGATATTCATAGTCCTTTATGAAGCATAAGCAGAGTACCATCTAATTACATTTTAAGCTGAACATCGAGCCTGCTTTGCCTTTTTCAATAGCATTGTCTGCGCTCAGAGCCATTGTCCTTTATCCTCACTCACTCACTGTCCGTTACAGTCAGTGTCAGCTGCCGGCTCTCCGCTGTGTTTCCGAATACTGAGCATATGGAACTGTGGCTCCCAGTAAACTTCACTCTTCCCAAAGGTTTTGCAAGTTCCAGTTTTGTTCTTCTAATGTTCCAGTGTTGTGGCACATTCTGAAAACTGAAGAGAAAATTAAATATTTTGGAAAATACATTTTTTAATGTCCAAAATAAAAACTGTTCCATTTCGTAGTCAACCTGCCAAAGTACATAAAGTTTTAGTTACCCTTAGAAAGTTAATGTAAGGGGCTGCTGCTCTTCTGGGGACCTGGGTTCAATTTCTAGCACCTACATGACAGCTCACACTTGTCTCTAATAGCAACTCCGGGAGTTCCAACACCTTCACACAAACACACATGCAGACAAAAACACCAGCGCACATAAAATAATTTTTTTAAAAAAACAAAGTTAATGTAATTTCTAACATTCCCACCCTCTCCTTAAGTGTGTCTGTATAGCAACAGAAAATTGGATTGCTTTCTTTTAAATGTAAACTACTCTACTTACCTTGATTGTTTCCACTTAATGAGTGCCTCTCTGGGATCAGACACTGTCTTAGGTCATCAGACTTGGGTCCTATAGATGAGTTGCTTAAGGAATTTTAATAATTCAGAATGAGTCCTCACAATTCCCTAGTTAAGTCATTTGTGGGGTGGTAGCATTGTCTTTGGCTTCAGAGCAAAAGGCTTTGATTTAGGTGTTGACAGGAGCTATGAAAAGAACTTACTCTAAGATCCTATCCTAACAAAAAACAGGCTTCATTTCACGGCTGCTCTAATGTGTGCTTGTGAGTCATAAAGTCAAGTACTTTAGTAGAGAGATAAAATTTCATTCCATCATTTATTAGACTAATTAGATTCACAAACAATGTTTTTCCTTCATAGTATATGTTGTAGACATTAGAAATACATAGAACTGACAAGCTTGACCATTTGTTTTGTGGTGACATCATAACATTTGTGAAGAGCGCTGCTTTGCCTTTTCCATTTAAAGGGAACTTCTTTCTCTTTTCCTCATAGATGTTACCAGACTTAAAAGCAGACAACCAGAGGCTAAAGGATGAGAATGGGGCCTTGATCAGAGTTATAAGCAAACTTTCCAAGTAGTCTGGAGGACAGAACCAAGCAACAGCGGGACTTGCACATCCTCCCCAGTGGACCATGTTGGCAGTCACTGGACGCCTGAAAGATCCTCTGGAGACTGTCATTTTCCCACATCCTGCCAAATGCCCTCTTATCTAGGAGTTTTGTTTCATTAAATTTTCTGCCCCACCCCCTTGGTTATCAAGACCATTGTTTCATGTTAAAAGCAGCTGCTGAGAAGAATCTTTTTTTCAATGACTGAGAAAACTTGTTTACAGCTCCAGCAAATAAAGAAAGTGTTCAAGGCCAGATATGCCTCAGATATTTAACCAGTAAGCCTTAGTTGTACATAAATACTTTTGTGTCAACAAAACTTCCGGCTCTCACAGAAGACAGTTATTCAACAGTTTTTTTGTTTTGTTTTGTTTTTTTGATGTGCCACAGTTTCTAGTTTCTCAATATTTAAATTTTTTGCTTTACATCTGTGTTTGGGTTTGTACCTTTTCCTTCTAGCTCTTTATGTGGCAGAGTCTCTCTGTGTCCACACTCTTCTCATTGACAGAACAAAACCTTGCTCTTCTGAGCTTCTTGTCACGCGTTAGGCTGATGTGTTGCCTCCCACCTGGAACTGAATTGCTCGGTGGACCATCTGCTTTCACTGTTAGTGCAATATGCATTTATTTCTTAGATGAATGCTTTAAAGTCCTATCTTCTGCCTTCATCGGTCACTTTGTTTTGTTTTTTATTGTAGTATAAGATGTTAGATTCTGTAATCTTCACATTCATTTTAGCAGGTACTGAGTGATGCTGTATATATAAATAAGTGTATTGTTTTGATTTTTAGACCACCACATGGCATGCTTGACGATTTTCTTAGTTCAGGTGTCTGCTAATGCAAAGTAGGCTACTCCATAATGGTGTCTAAACAGACCCTGCTAACAGTGGGATATCAGGACCTTAAAAGTGACACGGTTTATGGAGCCCTATCTTTACAAGTTTTTCTACTGTAAAGTGCTTTGACTTTTGTTTTCATTCAGTAGTATTCAAACATATTAAAGTTGCATAAGATAATTGCTTCTCATTTCACATGCCTATATTTATCTGAGTGCTGTCTAAAACTGTTGTGCTAGCCAAAGTAGTGCTATGAAATCATTTGCAGACTTAGTCTGTGATTAATGTTAAGTGCACTGTTACCGCCATGTGAAGAGGCATCCGCTTTGATACCATCGTCATTGTTCAAACCGTTTTATACATTTCAGTGGCCTTTTTTTAAAGGAAAAAATAAGCAAAACCAAGTCCATGATGAAAATGACTTTTATTTGGACAAATAACTTTTATATTTTCATTAAACCATGCAAAAAAAAATATTACATCTTCCTGGCACATAACTGTCTCCTTAACCACTGAACAGTTCAGCCATTTGAATAAATTGTACATTGTAAAGCTTATAGTAGCTGACTGTATTATTGAGCGTATTGTATACTATATTAAATGTGAATTTGTACCCCTTCATTTTAAAAGGTCATTGTGTTCTACTGCCTATTTTAGATGACTTTGGGTTGGGGAAGGGTGTTTGGTAAGTAGAATTGTAAAGCTCTCTCTCTTGATTGGTTTTATGAAGATATAAGGCTAATACTCTTACTACCAAGCTCAGGATTCTTGATCTTAAAGGTACAAGGATAGGTGTGAGGATTTTATTTTTGGTTATATTTGAACTGTATGAATGGTGGGGTCTGAATACAGATTATGTCATGGTCTAATGAGGAGGTAAAACACACAGATAATTGATCAGTTTGAGTGACTGCAATGCGTTCCGGGTGCACAACAGTTAGGCATGCTGTGGTTTTTATTTGTGAAGTTTGGATGCCTGTGAAGAATGATTCAATACATGTTTCTAATATTTTAGTGTTTTGTATTTAGGTTATTTATTCTTTGTATCTAAAATTGAACAGCTACTGTGCTATAATGACTTTATTGGTAGTATTGAGCAGACCTTGTTTCTGCATGAAACTAGTTGCAAAACCCACTATTTTGGAAATAAAAAATGTATTTTGACATATACAAATAAAATGAATAAACCTATTTTAAATGTGTGAACTTTTAATGAAAACAGTTTAAATTTTGTTCTGAGATATTTAAATTCTGCATGGGTATTTTCTCACTAATTGCTTTACTTGGATACCAATTTGAATAATTTTTGAAATTGTAATATTGTGATAATTTGCACAGCAATGTACATGCTCATCTGTAAATGCGATCTTAATGGCCATATTTATGCAATCTGTGTACCAATTTGGACAAATGTTTATGTATTTTACATAAAGCTATCTATATGCAGAATCTGATAACTAGTTTTTTATGGCAAATGGCTAAAAACAATGGTAACTGAGACTCAAGATAGTTGCTTTGTAGCATGAGATTTCATTTCCATAAACATTTGCAGTGTCTACAAATTCAGCTTCTGCTTTTTTCTTAGTCATACACTCAGGCATAAGAACATGCACAAAGATATTATTCCACTGAAATTTCAAATTTTTCCCTTTACTATTAGATTATTTTCCAACTTAGATTTGTCCAAGTTTCATCCACCAGCAGAGCTAAAAGTGGTTGAGATGCATTTTTAATTTCTCATGAACCTTTAAGTAGTGGCGTGAAGTAAGCCTATAGTTAACAAAGTACTCAGTTCTATTCTCCAGATTTCCAATATTTTCCTATTTGTGTTCACGGAATTATCTGTGTTGCTCTTACATTTTAAAAGAAGAAAAACATTTTATACACAGATATCTTGAAGACCAAGAGGGAAAGCATAGGAATATTCCTATGAGAAGTAAAGTGGAGTTTTGCTCATCCATTAAGCTTCTTTATGCTTTTACCTGAAGCTCTATTTTCATTGCTGGGTATGGTGGCATATACCTGTAATCACAGCAATTGGACATAAGAGGCTGGAAGATCAAATATTCAAGATCATTCTTAAGTACACAACAGGTTTGAAACCAGCCTATGCTACATGAGACCTTGACTCAAATAAACAAGAAAATAGTCTTGCCATTTAGTCTCCCTAGCTTCCCTGAGACAGTCATGACTTCCAGAACTCGCTGGGTCTGTTACAAGAGAAAAATGTGCTCAAAGCCGTAGAGCTTTGTGGGTGTTCTTTGCCCTTAGACAGAATACAGAGCAAGGGCTTTGAGCTCTTATATCCACCAGTCCCGTCTTCCTAGAGAAAATATCTAGTACAAAGACAAAAGATAGCTGGTACTCAGTCTTTTCTGTGATGCTCGGTGAGTGTATGCTCTGTGAGTGTGTCTTCTGAGTACTGAGGATAGCATGTAGAAAAACAGTCCTACACAGAAATACTAGGTTTAGAGTGGAGTCTACTGTGTTTCAGTACTAAGTCCATATCTTGGCTTTGGAAAGCATCTCCGTCTAATTTCTATATAAATGACAACTCCTTTTCTCCTGCATAAAGAACAAATGGTATGTTTGTTTTACCTACAAAATAACCAGATTGTAAAGTGCTAAACTAGTGTGTGTGTGTGTGTGTGTGTGTGTGTGTGTGTGTGTGTGTGTGGAGAGAGAGAGAGAGAGAGAGAGAGAGAGAGAGAGAGAGAGAGATCCCAAAATCCAGAAGCGCAAAATGTTGTTTTTGTAATACAGGAACAAACCGATTGGGAAGGTGGGGTGTTGTTAATTGATGTGTTCTGATGCTCAAACAACTGGTTGATTCCTTGATGCAGACTCTGACCATGGCCAGTAGTGAATCATGCTTGTAAAAAAAAAAAAAAAAAAAAATTGCACGGCACATATGGTCACTGAGAGAAAAACTTTTCTCTCAGTGACCATATGTGCCGAATATATAAAAAGAGAGATTGCAGCCGGGCAGTAGTGGTGCACAACTCTAATCCCTTGACTTGAGAGGCAGAGACAGGCAGCAGTGAGTTCAAGGTCAGTCTGGTCAACAAAGCAAGTTCCAGGACAGCGAGGACTGTTACAAAGAGAAACTCTGTCTCCAAACCCTGTCTCCAAAAACCGAGAGAGAGAGAGAGAGAGAGAGAGAGAGAGAGAGAGAGAGAGAGAGAGAGAGACTCCTCCAATCGTATTCAAAACCAGCGTCTGCAAGGCTGCGTTGGATGGCAGCATGACCCCTTTGCCCCTTTGCTTGCTCTGCCATAGTTAGACTGACAGAGCATTTCTGGGCAGATCTACCTGGCCTATATAACACTCCAGTGTAGTATAAGATTTAAAGAGTGTTACTACCTTGTCCAACAATGAAACAAGTACTTTAATGTCCCTCAATAATTACACTTAGGGGCCAGGAAGATGGGTCAGTGGCTAAAGCTTTGGCCTCACAGGCATGAGGGCCTTAGTTCCATCTTGAGACCCCCATGTCAAAAGCCAGGCATGGCGCCACTTACCTCATCTCAGAGCTGGAGAAGTGGGGACAGGAAGATCCATGGCCAGCCAGTCTAAGCTAATGGGTGAGCTTTAGACCAGAAAGACCATCTTACAGAAGTGTGTGACATTCTTTTTTTTTTTAATATTTATTTATTGTGTATACAATATTCTGTCTGTGTGTATGCCTGAAGGCCAGAAGAGGGCGCCAGACCTCTTTACAGATGGTTGTGAGCCACCATGTGGTTGCTGGGAATTGAACTCAGGACCTTTGGAAGAGCAGGCAATGCTCTTAACCGCTGAGCCATCTCTCCAGCCCCGTGTGTGACATTCTTGAGGATTACATCTTAGATTGTCCTGTGGCCACATGCAGGCAAGCACACACACATGAACACACATGCATTTGAAGTTTTCACAACTTAGCCTCTGTGTTTATAAATTCTAGAAATAAAGCAATTTAAGCAGGTCAGATTTGAACCGAACTCTAAAATCTGTCCAACACTTTTGCAAAACTTAAAGGGGAAATGACGTGCATCCCATTGACACAATGGATCCTTGAATTCAGTCAGCTCTAAGTGAAGATCCCAGCTTTCTCGTGATAAATGTCAGTGTTAAATATCTTGTAGTATGAGGGTGTTTTTTTGTTTTTTTGTTTTTGTTTTTGTTTTTGTTTTTTTTGGTTTTTCGAGACAGGGTTTCTCTGTGGTTTTGGAGCCTGTCCTGGAACTAGCTCTTGTAGACCAGGCTGGACTTGAACTCACAGAGATTCGCCTGCCTCTGCCTCCCGAGTGCTGGGATTAAAGGCATGCGCCACCAACGCCCGGCAGTATGAGGGGTTTTGATGCTGTTTTTAACTAGAATATATTGGAAGAGAACTTTGAAATGATATACCATGAGCCTCCAATTCTTTGCTCTGAGACTAGTAAGAGAAACAAGAGATGGATTTCGAGGACTTCCTTAAACACTATTGCAGACAAGTGTGCCCGTGCTGCCACGTCTGTCATAAAGGACTCCAAGGACACTGACCTGCTGCCTCTGTGAGTTTATTCATGACCCCCAGTTGCTTGCTATCACCAGAGACGCACGAGAAATAGTAGCAGGCTTTTATAGCCGCCGTATGCAAACTGGCACGGCGGGCGGTATGGGCTCTCCTGTGTTACTAATATTTTATCATTAACGGCTCATGTTGGTGCAAACCTTTAGTCCCAACATTCAAGATGCAGAGACAGGTGGATCTCTGCGAGTTCGAGGCTAGCCTTGTCTATATAGTGAGGCCAGCCAGAACTACACAGTGAGGCCCTGTCTCAAAAAAAAAAAAAGGAGAGAAGAAAAAAATTAATTGCTATTATTTCCTATTTTAAATAAGCTTATAGTTTGAATTTAGGCTTCTCACAAGGCTTAGTTGCCTTTCAGTTTCATATGCTACTTAAAATATCCTGGGGTCATCTGGGTTGTTAGTCTTCCAGTCAGACTGTCCCACATTAACCTCCTGCCTAGGAATCCTAGCCTCTGCTCTCTTCTGTCTGATGCTTACATCCTGCCCGCCTCATTCTTACCCTGCACTGTCTGCTCTATTGCATCTTTGATACCAAATCATTGTTTTACTAGGTCAAGAGCAGAAAGGGTGGGGCGGTATCTTAGTATTTTTCTGTGTGCCATGCCTTAAACAACCCTCTCTCTTTTAAGGTTGTCTTGTTTAGTATTGTATGAACGGAAATCTCGACATTTAGCATAGTGCCTGACACACAGTAGGTACTTCATGGACATTTTAAGAAGGAATTGGTAGAGCTGGCTTAGCTGGATCCCTTGATCCCACAGTGGAAGAAAAACAAGAAACACAAACATACATAGTGAAGACAAATAAAAATGCTTTAAGGGAAGCGAAAGCTAAATAATTTGGTTATGATACATAAGTTTCATGGGAGAAAAAATTGGCTTGCATCTATAGTGTGTGTGTTTGTGTGTGTTTCCAGTTCTGGGGAGCCAATCAAGGACTTGGCACACATTAAAATGCTTTGTCAGTGACTTATACCCTCCACCGTGGCATCAAGGTTTCTAAGAATGCTGTTAAATGTATATACAAGCTATTCGGTAGAAACTGCTGGTCTGGGAGCATAACCAAACAGTAGACTGCTTGCCTAGCATGTCCAAAGCCCCATAGTCTGGCCCCAAAGCTGCAAAAGATAAATAAAACAAATACGCTGATTTTTGCAGACTTTGTTCCAGTCATTTAATATCTCTTGTTAACACCTACATGCCAAGCACTCACCTGCACGGTGAGGATACATGCAAGCATCATTGGACAAAAGTAAAGCCCTACCTGGGGAAGCAGAATGACAAGAAGCATATGCCATTTTAGAAGTATGGTTAACTTTGGAAATAAACAGCAAAATAAGAGATTTTATAATTGATGTGGCAAGTAGTCAGGAAACAACCTCATTGAGAATGTAGCTAAAATTACAGTTTCAAGAAAGATGGAGCAAAAAAAAAAAAAAGGACTTCTAGTTTCCGAGAAAAGAGCATTTCCAGGCTGAGAAAGCAGACACCAGAGCCTTAAGGTCCTGTGTCTTCAGGACTGAGAAGCAGACAGACCGATAGGGTCACAGAGAGGTGAGAAAACGGCCCAGGGAGACAACAGGCTCACATCTAGACTCAGATACATCACTGCTACCCTTGCACGGGAATCCTGCTCGCTTCCAGAAAACCTGGTCTACGGTCTACCTAGCTATATACATTTTCCTAAGGTTTTGTTCTTCTTAACTCAAAATTGGAAAGCTGTTTTGTAGTAAGATTGTTGAGTTGTAGGTTCCCAGTTGGTAAGAGTAAGTCTAGGAGTAGTAAGATTGTTGAGTTGTAGGTTCCCAGTTGGTAAGAGTAATAGTAGGAAACCCCAGCGTGAGCCTCCCAGTGTACCCAGCAGCCGAGCCAGAAATGAGAAGCTAGAAGGGAAGAGGTGCTCAGCGGTGTGTGAGGCCCAGGACACAGCCTCCAGCGCTACACAGATGGGAGAGCATGATTATTACAAGTAGAGAAGAGCTTGCCTGCTGCGCACCGCGGGCCCCCCCCCCACACACACACACTCCAGTCTGCGCTCTATGCGCTAGAACCCAGTTGGCGAGCTTTGGGCAAGGGGCTGGAGGTTGAGAATACACGCGCAGAGACAGACCAGCACACAGACCTTCCAACACTGGTACCAAAAAGCCCCTCTTTAATAGCACCGTGGAGGCTTAAATACACTGCGGTCAATGGCCAACAGGTGAAAATCCCATAAAACCGAAGACCCTCCTGTCTTAGGTCATCTCAGAAGAGTAAACCCTTATCCGTCCTTGGGAGGCCCCTTCACTGTCTTCACTGTCTTAGGCGGGCCCTCTTCTGTAGAAGTTGCCCGTCTATGGAGGAGTCTTCATAGTTGGTGCAGTATTTGCAACCAAACCTGGAGTACATTCAAGTTACTGGCCAACAGGCTCAGAAGGACTTGCTAAGTGACCATATGCTGCATTCTCATGGGTCGTCTGATCTTACACAGGATTCAGGGACGAATGTCCATGGCAACAGGTGTTAAGATTGCCAGCAATAGGGTCCCCAGTTACCACTGGACCCAGCCTCCCATTTGGGCTATGGTATTCTACCAACCCTTTGACTAAAACAGTTACAATCTGATACAAATGGAATGATAAAGGTGTGAACAAGACATTTGTTGTACTAGCCATAAGTCCACCTGCTCCTACAATAGGGCAGTCTCTTGATTTAAATTCAAAAGTCCAAATTTAATGTGGACATTCAGGGCATTCTGAGTCTGGAGAGCATCGTTGACTTGTCTCGCCAGTTTATCCACGGTGTCCGACACCAACGATGTTTGTGCCATTGCCAGTCCTGCTTTACCACATTGATTACATTCATAGGGTTTCTCTCCAGTATTTGTTCTTTCGTGTATTCGTTGTCATCTCTGACATGCGATGGCTTCACCATGTTGAATATTTTCATCGGGTTTCTCACTGATATCATCAATTCCTTCATGTCTTTCAAGATGACTTCCATTTCTTCTAGAACTTTTGAGAATGCTCTTCAATATCATCATCTTCCGAATTGTAACAAACGTCTTTGAGGTTCCTATAGATCTCCGTCATCACATCCATGAAGAGACTCCTCTGGGAAGGATCCAGGAAAGGACACTCTTCTTCAGTGAAGTCCAAATACACATCATCAACAGTAACTGCATTCATTTTTGTGGGAGACTGGAGGAGGGGACACAGAACCTTCACCTTCCTGCAACCATGGCTGCAGCAGCAGCAGACACCGCAATGACAGCAACCACTGCAGCTGTCTCTCCAAAATCTTGTTTCTCTCGATTACAGGGTCATCTCAATCTGCATAGGCCTTTTGGTAATTGGCAGTGGTATGATGGTTGTTTCCCGAACCAACAAGGCAGCACTGGAGTGCTCATCCCAGCAGTCGCTCAGGCCACAGTTTCTGAAAGAACCACCAAGTGAGTATGTGGAAGTTCTGTGGCGGCCAGTGTGGCTGAGCTACGGGCCCTTCTTTCCGTCTGCCTGCACCCTCTGTGGAGCCTAGGAAGGTGAAGGTTCTGCTTGCACTCCTCCAATCTCCCACAAAAAATGAATGCAATTACTGTTGATGTGTATTTGGACTTCACTGAAGAAGAGTGGCCTTTCCTGGATCCTTCCCAGAGGAGTCTCTTCATGGATGTGATGACGGAGATCTATAGGAACCTCAAAGATGTTTGTTACAATTCGGAAGATGATGATATTGAAGAGCATTCTCAAAAGTTCTAGAAGAAATGGAAGTCATGTTGAAAGACATGAAGGAACTGATATCAGTGAGAAACCCGATGAAAATATTCAACGTGGTGAAGCCATCGCATGTCAGAGATGACAACGAAGACATGAAAGAACAAATACTGGGGAGAGACGCTATGAATGTAATTAGTGTGGTAAAGCTTTTGCACAACATTGCAAACTTTAAAGGCATAAAAAAACACACTGGCCAGACAACACAGAGGAGCTCCGGGTCTCCGCGGGCGTGAGAGTTGAGCACTGCGGGCCTGCTTCTTCCAGGCCTACGCTGAGCCCCTCCCGACTTCGGATCGAAACGTCGGGCGTACTGCAAGGCTATAGCCTGTTGCTGCACGTCCGCAGCTCCTGAGCGACCGCTGAGCAACTGGCCCACAGCGCCGGCAAGATGAAGTTCGCTGTGGTGGCGGCGGCGCTGCTGATGCTCTGCGCGGGGCGGACGAGGAGGAGGAGGATAAGAAGGAGGATGTGGGCACGGTAGTGGGCCTCGATTTGGGGATCACCTACTCCTGCGTCGGTGTGTTCAAGAACGGCTGCGTGGAGATCATAGCCAACGATCAGGGCACCCGCATCACGCCCTCGTATGTGGCATTCACTCCCGAAGGCGATGCGGCCAAGAACCAGCTAACCTCCAATCCCGAGAACACTGTCATCGACGCCAAGAGCCTCATCGGACGCACTTGGAATGACCCCTCGGTGCAGCAGGACATCAAGTTCTTGCCTTTCAAGATGGTTGAGAAGAAAACTAAGCCATACATTCAAGTTGATATTGGAGGTGGGCAAACCAAAACATTTGCCCCAGACGAAATTTCTGCCATGGTTCTTACTAAGATGAAAGAAACAGCTGAAGCATATCTGGGAAAGAAGGTTACCCATGCAGTTGTTACTGTACCAGCCTACTTCAGTGATGCCCAGCGGCAAGCAACCATTGCCGGACTGAATGTCATGAGGATCATCAATGAGCCCACAGCAGCTGCCATTGCATTCGGCCTGGATAAGAGGGAGGGAGAGAAGAACATCCTTGCGTTTGACCTGGGTGACGGAACCTTTGATGTGTCTCTTCTGACCATTGACAATGGTGTCTTCTTCGAAGTGGTGGCCACTCATCTTGCACCGCTCTGCCCCCGTCTGCGCTCTATGCGCTAGAACCCAGTTGGCGAGCTTCGGGCAAGGGGCTGGAGGTTGAGAATACACACGCAAAGACAGACCGACACACAGACCTTCCAACACTGGTACCAAAAAGCCCCTCTTTAATAGCACCATGGAGGCTTAAATACCCTGCAGTCAATGGCCAACAGGTGAAAATCCCATCCTCTGATCCTCTAAGCTAGGCACAGCTTCTAGTAACTTCAATTAGAAGGTTCTAGCAGGAAAGAGCAGCTGAAGGCAGGGACTCAATTGGTCCCAACACTTGCCAGTTCTTAGTTTTTCCGCATTGACCTATAATCCTAATTCACATTGTCTTTCTTTTTTGTGTGGATTTGCGCAACTGTTGTACGCATATGAATGTGGATGTGTGTTTATTCAGAGACCAGGCCAGGACATCATGTGAGTGTCTTCCTCTGTCTCTCCCTTGTCACCACTTTGAGACAGTCTCTCACTGAACCAGAAGTTTGCAGTGTGAGCGTGGAGACTGGGTTTCTGTCTCATGGTGCTGGTGTGAAGGCATGGCCAACTTTTTATATGGGGGCTTGTTATGTGATGTTTTACTCTTTTTGCTTTTTTGGGGGGGGAGTGGACAGCACCACCCAGCTCCCAAATAAATCACATACAGAGGCTTATTCCTAGGTATGAATGCCTCCCTTAGCTTGGCTTGTTTCTTGCCAACATTTCTTAAATTATCCCAACTGTCTTTTACCTCTGAGCTTTTATCTTTCTGTATACCATTCTTTACTTTTCACTCCATAGCTTGCTGTGTAGCTGGGTGGCTGGCCCCTGATACCCTCTCCTCCCAGATTTCTCCTTATATTAATACTCTCTGCCTGGAGCCCCGCCTATCCTTGCTCCTACCTTGCTGTTGACCGTTCATCTCTTTCTTGGGACCATCAGGTGTTTTAGACAGGCACAGTAACACAGCTTCACAGAGGTAAACAATGAAGTGTAAACAAAAGTCCCGCCTGAAAATAATAATCCCCAACAGGGCCTGGGGATTCAAACTCAGGTCCTCCTGCTGGCACAGCGGGTACTCTTAGCCACTGAGCCACTTTCTTAGCTGCTTGTGTGCAATTTTTATCAGTATGTGCAGATCATGTATTCCTGCTCTGCAAATCTCGACTAGCGTGTTTTCATGTGTGTATGAGACAGTTCCAACAGAAATGCTAGCACTGTCCCCTGTGTATGTAGTGGTCACCTTTCCACAGGAGTGGTTATCTTACCCCTTCCTTTCCAGCAGGAGCAGTTTAAGCTGCTAGCAAACCTATGCAATCACAATTCAAGCCCTGATTTGGGTTTTCCTTTTCCATCAAGTCCTTAGGTTTTGCTGATGCTGCTAGTCCAGGTACCATTGTTTGAAACCTGCTGGATACTCAAGTCACTTGTCTCTTCAGAATGGAAGCAGAGAGTTCCAAAATTTAAGTTACAAGGACTTAAAGTGTAGGTGTGCAGTGTTAATCGCCAACAGGAGATTGGGTGATGCAGATGTCAAATGCTGACCCATGGGCAATCGTTTAAAGCATCATGCATTCCGTCCTCTCACATCCTTCCCGAAGAACTGCCAGACAAATCCAGTCAGTGCCAGAGCGACAGAGCAGAAAGGGTCTTTTCTTTCCGCATAGACGGCTAAACAGCGTCCCGTCCATTTGATGAGACAAGAGGTGGCCTGCCTGATCTGAGGAAAGGTTTTCTAAACTAAGAGAGAAACCTTAGGACTTCAGTGCAGAGGCAGTAAACTAGAACTAAGGTCTCCTGCAGACTGAGCATTGAACAATTCAACACAACTGTTTCCTGTAAGATTCAAGCTTCCTGCATTGTCTTAAGAGGGTCATCCTGGGGAACAGCGCCCTGTTCTAATCTAGAATATTCCTTCTTTCTAATCTAGAATGTTCCTTCTTTCTCTCTATGGTTTTTGGATGGATTTCCTAGGATTGCAGAGTTTAGTGGCAGAAGATAGGGCTGTTTCTGGAAAACTCGCCTGCCAGGAAGGCACTCTGATCAGTGACTGTAGGCTTCTTTTCTCCTCAAAAATCTCAAGAATGAAACTTGAGTGAGTTTTAGGAAGTTTATTAAATTCTTAGGCAGGAACTTGAGAGAGAGGTGGCTGTGCTCCCGTGTAGCAGGCAGGAGCGGTCTCCGTGGAGTGGGTGCCATTGAACTACTAGGCAGAGGCTTTTGAGGGCTTGTGGCAGAGACTGGGGAGGGAGATAAGTTCCAGTTTTCCCAACCAGGTGCTGCTCAGTTTCGGTCACATGGCTTCCAGCAAATGTCTGTGATAACAAGAAACCAGAACTGCTGCGGCAGACCTGACCTCCAGCAAGGACATCCGAGCTGCTGCGCTGCTGCTTTGGGATCTGTGAGACTATCTTTCTCATCACTGCAGGGCACCATTAGATAACCACCTTGAATTGAGGTGAGGATATATTTTGAAAGGTCTTATCAGCACATGAGTCTAGATTAGTAATTCTCTACTAGGTATTCAGAGACCAACAGTATCAGCGTTATGTAGGAATTTGTCAGGAATACGACAGCACCGGATGGATCACTGCTGATTGTATTCTGTATTGCCATTGTACTTGCATGAGAAAGTGAAGACAATCTAACTGTCTTCAGCAGGTTCTCCCAAAGGATTCTGTCACAAGCTAAATGGTGGCGCACGCCTTTAATCCCAGCACTCGGGAGGCAGAGGCAGGCGGATCTCTGTGAGTTCGAGACCAGCCTGGTCTACAAGAGCTAGTTCCAGGACAGGCTCCAAAGCTACAGAGAAACCCTGTCTCGAAAAACCAAAAATAAATAAATAAATAAATAAAAATAAAAACTGCTGACCTTGGGTTTCAAATCTAAATAATTTGAGCTGAAGTAGAACTGAGAGAGAGAAAACACTGACTGAAAAGCAAGGAGTCGACTTTTGCCGTGATATCGATGATTGCAGAGGCACAGTTGAGGAGGGACATGGAAGACTTCTGTGACCACCGCACCCCTACTCCCGAAACGAGGCAACAGCCTAGAAGGGAAGCCATCACCAGAACTCTTAAGTGTGATGGGGAGACTGAGCTGTAGTCTCCACAGCTGATAGCTTCTGGGGGTGGGGGTGGGAGGACTCAGCTCACAGGTGAGGCTGCAGTGGGAGGTGGGTGCGGGTTGGGGGGCATCTTGCCCTTTGTTAGGCTCCCATCTACTGAGTGTCACCTCAGCCTCCCGTCTCCCTTCTCTCTCTCACTTCAGGTGACTTCCTTCATACAGTTAAGGAGAAGTCCTACCCGTGACAAAAGTCTCCAGAATAAAGAAATACTTTGTATTATCGCACTGTATCTAACATATTAAGTCCCAGGACATGAGACTTTTTTTTTTTTTTTTGTCTTCTAGAGCTGAGTACAGATTGGTCAATACACTACTCTGGGGGAAGAGTTTTGAACATGTTAAATTTGAGGCACATATTTGTGTGTTTATTAAGTGACAAAACCCTATGTTGAATTCAAAACATAAATTCATTTTTTTTTATTATTTTTTTGTTTTTTTTTCAAGACAGGGTTTCTCTGTGGTTTTGGTTCCTGTCCTGGAACTAGCTCTTGTAGACCAGGCTGGTTTCGAACTCACAAATATCCGCCTGCCTCTGCCTCCCAAGTGCTGGGATTAAAGGCGTGCACCACCACCACCCAGCTCAAAACATAAATTCAAATTGGAGCTTAAATTTGGGAACCTAAACGTGTGTGTGTGTGTGTGTGTGTAAGATTATGAGACCAAGACTGAGATCCTGGAGATTCTATCGAGAATAAGGTTTCAACCTTAGAATGTCTGTTAGCCAGTGTTAGGTAGCAGGAAGAGGAGGAAACTGATTAGAATTAAAGGTTCACCAAAGAGACGGGGGAAATAGATTGGCATCCTAAGGAGTAAGAAAATGACTCCAAGGAGCAGCGATTGTTACTGTAACTAGAACTCAGAACTGATCGCTAACTGTAGTAATATGGAACCTCGCAAGACCAGTTTCAAGTCAGAAGTTGAGGTCCGGATGAGAACAAGGAAATTTAGCTTACATCCTTGTGCTCGTGATTTGCCTAGGAAGCCTACAGAGAGCGGGATCCCAAAGAGACCAGCATTTCGGCACTGCTTTTCCAAAGACCTTTGCCAACTGATAAAAGTTGGGGAAGCCTGATAAACTGAACTAGGCAGGGGATTCAAAACATCTGTCTCCAGTAAGGAACTCTGAGCTCTGAGGCTGGATCCCAGAGGCTACGTATTAGAAGAAACGCCCAAACCTGAAATAAAATAAGCTGTCATTAATGTCTGAGGTTAGCTCAGTCCTCAACAGTAGTAAGATGGTTCAACTATGCCCTTTCTCCCTGCCAGAAGTACAATAAATAATAATCATTGTCATCATCATCATCCTGGAAGAAATAGCAACATCCTCATTTGTCAGTCCGGTGTTATTACACATCTTTTACACCTGTCCAGAATCCAACAACCAAAAGTGTACAGGACATACAAAGAGATTACGCCAGACTCAAAACAGAAAAGAAGGCAGAAAAAGAACCACAGGACATGGAATTTTACTTGCATCGGATTTAATCGGGGAAGCTGAACTCACCTGCGGAATAAGACATTTATTGTAGTGATAATACTTTTCACAAGTGGGAGAGAAACTGAAGCAGGATCTGACCATACAGAGTAGCCCTGCACTGAAGTCCTGAGCCCGCCGTTTCAATGCCAAATATATACATATACAAATAAATACAGTTTGCCAAATATATACGTATAAAATAAATACAGTTTGCCAAATGAGTTTGTTGGGGAAGCACGCAGCCAGGCATTCTCAGCTACCAATGTTAACTTTCCAAAGAGCCTAGATTGGTTGGAAAGTGTGGTACTTTATCCAATGGTGAGTCTGGGTTATGGCTGGTCTCCATGTTCTGCAGTTAGGGAGTGTACATGAAGTTGAGTAGATTAGAAGGGACCAGCTCAGCCACTGTGTCTCCAGCTATAACCACAAAGGCGGTCAGCATATTAGTTGTTGTTTATTTCTGTCTTTCAAATCCCGCACCTAGTTCTTGTTTGGCCAAGTAGAATTGAATTAAACTACACAAATAGATTTCTGAGATCCCTTTAACACCGTATATACCTTTTGGTCAGTCTTTAAAATAGATGTGACTCAAGAAATATTAAGACCTAGATAATTTCCATAGTGTATTCTACCAAAAAAAAATGCACAAGTTTTACAGAAAGTCTTCAGGCAGCAAGATGCTGGCTTCTGTGGGGTCCATGTCCCTCAGGAAGACGAGTGCAGAGATGATTGGCCCATTACCAAGTCAACAGGTAAAAATGAGAAATCAGCCTAAGTGCTGATCAAGTGCGGTTTATCCCAGGACTGAAAAGGGTTGGTTTACATGTGAAAAGCAACAGTTTGCTGTGTTAACAAAGGGAGAACAGCTATGTGAGCATATCCATAGATGCAGAAAAAGTATTAATAGGCTGGCTCAGTGGTTAAGAGCACTTGTTCTTGCAGAGGATCCAGGTTTGGCTTCCAACATCCACATGGTGGCTCACAACCATCCTTAACTCCAGTTCCAGGGGATCCAACCCACTCTTCTGGCCCCTGCATGTACCAGGCAAACAAATGCTGCACAGACATATGTGCAGGCAAAACATACACATCGAATAAAATAAACCTTTTAAAATTTTTTTAAAGAGGGCTGGAGAGATGGCTCAGTGGTTAAGAGCATTGCCTGCTCTTCCAAAGGTTCTGAGTTCAATTCTCAGCAACCACATGGTGGCTCGCAACCATCTGTAATGAGGTCTGGTGCCCTCTTCTGGCCTGCAGACATACATACAGATAGACTATTGGATACATAATAAATAAATAAATAAATAAATAAATAAATAAATAAATTTTTTTAAAGAAAGAGCACTTAATGTAATGCAGAGACCGTTCACAGTCTAAAACTTTGAGCAGACTCAGGTTATAGAAAACTTCCTCAATATGGTGAAGGCCGTATTCAATGTCTACAGTAGGACAGGCGCAGATAACAACGCCCTACAGAGTTCACATTACTGGCACAAGTGTTTTAACTATAAGGAAGTAGACAGTATTTGGGAAGATAAGTCTCTTTACACTGATATAAATATTATTCAATGTACACATCTATCACCGATCACGATAGGCCATAAAAAAGGTTTCCTCCAATTTATCTAAAAACAGGAAAAAGCAGAGAATAGGAATCACTTTGTAGGTAATATTTTCCTTTTATTTTCTGTGTGTGTGTGTGTATGTGTTTTAACTAAACACTTTATTTTGGCAGAGAGAGTTAGCACGGAGTAAAAGGTGTTCTGTATTGTAGGATGGGTGCAAGGCAAAGTAAAAGGCGTGTCGGTGGAAGATGTGAGTCATCTTTGGGTCAGCTGTTGGCTAAGAACAGAATGACTCTAGGAGGGTGGAGAGGCATTGGACAATTATAAAGAAACAAGCTCTACCCTGTACAGAGGCGGTCAGCCTCAAGTGACTGCTAAGGTCCTTGTGGAGTAAACGCATAGAGAACTGAGCGTATTCTGTTTATAATTTTACTGTGTTAAATTTCCAAATTAGCAGTACATTGAAGTGGCTCTCATGTACAAATAACACTGCTGTGTAGACGTTTAGATGTAACTCAGAGAGGAACATAAAAGAAGGAAAGGGAGCCGGGCAGTGGTGGCGCACGCCTTTAATCCCAGCACTCGGGAGGCAGAGGCAGGCGGATCTCTGTGAGTTCGAGACTAGCCTGGTCTACAGAGCTAGTTCCAGGACAGGCTCCAAAGCCACAGAGAAACCCTGTCTCGAACTCACAGAGAGTTTGAGGCCAGCCTGGTCTACAAGAGCTAGTTCCGGGACAGGCACCAAAGCTACAGAGGAAACCCTGTCTCGAAAAACCAAAAAAAAAAAAAAAAAAGGAAGGAAAGGGAGTAACTGAGGGGGTTTGGAGATGGTGATTTAAGGCGGTAGCTCTAAAATATTGTTTCCTGGAACACACAAAACAGAAGACTTTCACATTCCAGTGTTTTCAGTGTGGTCGCCTCAGGCCTAGAAAGGCTAAACTGTAGATCCTGAGACATTCCCTTGATGCCTGTGGTGAGCGCCTTCCCCACTCCCTTTTTCCCTTAGCTGGTCAGGAAAGCACATTAGAATTAACAACAATAGGAAGAACATTATAATCAGAAAGCCCAGAGTCTGCTTCACTTTATTAAAATAAATAACCAGCAAACTATTCCTTCGTGTAACAAATACTTACTGGCTGCTTTCTAATTCACTGTTGTTACAATTTATTATTGTTGCTGTTATTATTACACAGCTTGTGGGTGGTGTAGCTAAGCTGCTCCTGAGATGCCAAGGGGAAGCTCGGAGGAACTGTGTTTTAAGTAATTCTGATCATTACAGATTTTTGGTAAACAAATGAAATGTTTTAAAACCTGAAAGACTCACTGGGGAGAGGAAAGTGCTTGCTATACAGGAATTAGGAGCTGAGTTTGGATTCCCCAGCACCCACATAAATGCCGGGCATGGAAGCAAGCATCTGATATCCATGGGCAGGGGGGTGGAGACGGATGGATACCCCAGAGCTCACTGGCAGGCCAGACTAGACAGCATCAAATCCAGTAAGAGAACCTGTCTCAAACCACAAAAACTTGAGGTGGAGAGCAGCGGAGGAGGGTGCCCAAAGTTCACTGTTGGCCTCTCTAGGCACACACAGACGCTCCCACATCATATGCCACATACATGCACATACACCTAATAGACTAGCAAAGTTCAGCTGCAGAGAGCGCAAATCTGTTGAAGTCTTTGGAGCGTCTTTTCAGTGTAGACTCAAGGGTGGGAAAGTAAAGAAGAAATCCCAGGTTCTTTTATTCTTTAACACACTGTGTAAAACCTTCTGCCTTCATTCAAAATGCTTTTCTGGGCATCCTTCGTGGTGGGCTAGCTTTCCTGTCCAGGTGTCCCCCCACATGTCTTCTTTTTGTGCAGCTTCCGTGAACACAGAGGCTTTGTCCATGGTGCTTCCTCAATAAATTTGTCATTCAATAGGTAATTTTCTGACATTTTATTTTCATTGTCTCTAAATCCTCTTCAAGATCAAGATAAATTCTTCAGGTTAATCTTCAAGGGCCTCTTCGGGCACCAAACCCCCTCACTCCCTGTCTTTGTTTTAGGGTTCCGCCTCATTACTTGGCCACCAGTTTGCAAGTCTCAGCCAGGCTCTTCTCATGCTCCACTTGCATCCTGTCGGCTCCCTGAGGACATGCAGACCACGTGAGCCCACATTCCTTATCTTTCGTCTCCTTTTTAAGAGACCGACAGTGTCCAGTGTAACCAGTGGTCTTTTCCCCGGAGAAACACACCCTTTTTAATGACCTCAAATGCCCATACTGTCTCTCGCCACCTCGTTTATAAACACCCAGAAGACAGAGTTATCTAGCGGTCCAGTCCAGTGAAGCACCTTTGTTCGTTTCCCTTTGCCCTTTGTGCATGCCTGACTCACCTCTCAGGTATCTGCCCAAGCATCCTAGGCTCCGACACAGCCTGCCTCTTCTCCCTTGACTTGCCCCTGGTGCTTCACCGTCTTCTTCCTGCTCCACAGGGAGCTCTGTGAGCATACACCAGTCCTGGTGGTCTTTGATGTATTTCTAGAAGTTGGCAAAAAATAGGTACTTGATGAATATATGTTGATCTAATGAGTATCTCTTGGTTTCCTTTGTTTTTCTCCTAGGTTAAGTATTTTAATATGTCCCTATTAGAGAAGGAAAGGTTGAAAAGAAGTTGGAGAATATCAACTCAGAAGTGAGTACCGATGGGACTAGACAGTCTTATGCAAACTTAGGCATAGTATTCAAAGTCCGGCCCCTTGCTGGTTTCTTCCTTCTCCTGGTACTTAATTGAAACATTCTGTGCTGGTTTGAATAAAAATGCCGCCCCATACACCAGGCCCAGTGGCTCATGCTCTCTTCCTGCTGCCTGTGAATCCAAACATAGACCTCTCAGCTCCTCCCCAGAGTCGCCATTGCCATTGGGCCTCTTCACAGCAATAGGAACACAAGTTAAGTAAGACACCTTCTATGTCTAGGCATTAATGTTAATGTGAGTAAGCAAATTAAAGCCATGACTTTTGGTAGCAAAACTCATATCCTAGTCAAAGGGATCTAACATCAACATGTAGCAAATGTAATATTGGCTATGGTGATATAAAAAGAAAATCAAGAGCGTAGAGGTCTAGCGCAATTAATAGCATGCTTGCTTGACATATTCAAGACCCCAGGATCCATCCCCAGCGCTGCATAAAACTGGGCATGCTCATAACAAGCTTTTAATCTTAGCACTTGGGAGACAGAGGCAGGAAGCCTTAGTGTGCCTCACTTAACAGACCAGAGAGATTGTCTGCCAATGAGCCTATATGTAAAAGCAAATTCTTGCAGCAAAAGCTCATGGGCTGTGGACAAATGATCAAAGAGGAAAACATAACAGAGCAAAGTGCTGAGAATAAGCGACTACTGAGGGTTCGTCTCAAATACGACATCTGTGTCACCCCTTCTGAGGTCCAGGGAACATGGTGGAAGAGGAGATGGAAGGACTATGGGATGAAATGATGGGGGAAAGCCTGTTGGGGTACTCTCTTCTGAATGTGATAATGGTCTGCTGCAACCAAGAGCCCACAGCAGCAGCAACAGCCTGCATGGGGCCTGGAAAGAAGTGGGGGCGGAAGGGAGGCAGAGGGAAGGACACTGGGGGTAGAAGGAGAGTTAACTGGGGAGAAGGGGTTAGCGAATATGAGCGGGAGATGAGAGAGCGGGGCGGACGGTGAATGTGGCCACAGCGCATTGTACGCGAGTAAAATGTTGAACATGAAAATAAAGGCCATGAGAGGGGAGCCCACAGAGACAGCTGAGCTGAGCTCCTGGGCGCTCTCGGACTCCAGACCAACATCTAGGGAGCCCGCGTAGGACCGACCTGGGCCCTCTGCATGTGTGTGACAGTTGTGTAGTTCCGTCCGTCTGTGGGGCTCCTAGCAGCGGGATCGGGATCTCTCTGTGGTGCTTGAGCTGGCTTTTGGGAACCCATTCCCCCGCTGGGTTGCCTTACACAGCCGTGATCCAGGAGGAGGAGCTTGAGCCTGCCTCAGCTTGATGTTCAAGCCCATGAGAGTCCTGTCCCTTTCTGACCAGACTATGGAGGAGTGGGGGACCGGAACGGGGCTGGAGGGGTAGATGGGAAGTGGGTGAGGGAATGGGAGCAGAGGAGGGAGGGGGGAAACTGCTCTGTATGTAAAATAAATGAAAAAATTAATTTAAAATTGCAGAGAAAAAAGAAGATAAAAATTTTAAAAGCCTCTACGTTTTCATCACCTCAGAATCCCTTGCGCATGCCAGTGGTTGCACCTGGGCTTCTTCCCGAGATTCATCCTCTCCCCCTGCCCGACATATGGACGCTCCTGCGCTCACACTGTCCCCTGAGCTGGGAAGAGAGCAGTGTACGAGCGCTTAACTGTGCTGCACGTGAGGAACGTGGCTTCCTCCCAGCTCTTCCTCCTGGCTC
The DNA here is from genome assembly GCF_950005125.1 of Chionomys nivalis. Taxonomy (NCBI): domain Eukaryota; kingdom Metazoa; phylum Chordata; class Mammalia; order Rodentia; family Cricetidae; genus Chionomys; species Chionomys nivalis. Next base: position 19,562,612 of record NC_080110.1, read on the forward strand.
GTTGGCTTCGGTGAACATGCCAGGAACAGGCAACCCCGAATGTTCTATATTGTGAGACGTGCCTGCCCTTAGTCGGTGTTCTATTGCTAGAAGAGACACCGTGACCACAGCAACTCCTATAAAGGAAAATGTTTCACTGGGGCTAACAACAGTTAGATGTTTAGATCATTATCAACGTGGCAGGAAGCATGGTGGCACCCAGGCAGACAGGATACTGGAGAGGCAGCTGAGAGTTCTACATCCAGATATGCAGGCAACAGGAAGAGAGAAGGCACTGGGTCTAGCTTAGGTTTTTGAAACCCTAAAGCCCACTCCCAGTGACACACTCCTTCCAACAAGGCCACACCTCCTAAGGCTAAGCATGCAAACATAGGAACCTCTGGGAATTCCCATTCAAGCCACCGCAATGCCCAATACTGAGTGTTTGAATAAGCAGAGCAATGTTAGGTGACTATCAATGGGCAAAAGTAGCTTGGCTAACAGGAAGCACACACAAAGTGCCCAAAATGGCAGGACTAATTTTTTTTTTTTATTTAGGGGTCTGTAGAGATGGCTCAGTGGTTAAGAGCATTACTTGCTCTCCCAAAGGTCCTGAGTTCAATTCCCAGCAACCACATGGTGGCTCACAACCATCTGTAATGAGGTCTGGTGCCCTCTTCTGGCCTGCAGGCATACACGCAGACAGAATATTGTATACATAATAAATAAATAAATAAATAAATAAATAAATAAATATTTTTTTAAAAAAGAATTTATTTAGGAGAAGAACACAAAAATCCATTCATAGCTTAATAAGGGAAATAAATTTTAAATGGCAAAGCTATATATACTTTCAGTAGATACACTTAGGTACTATTTTTCTCTAAAGCTAGTACTTCACATTTTAAATGTTTTTAAGAAATTACATTGTATTTCTTTGTATATTGCCATGTAGCTTGCCATTTAACAATACACCACACCAGCTTCTTTTATTTTTATTAAGCTCATCAGCACAGAATTACACGGGTGTCTGTCAGCAGGAACTACCAATGTAAGTATATTCTACACCAGTGGTTCTCAACTTCCTAAAGCTGCGACCCTTTAATACAGTTCCTCACGCTGTGGTGAACCCCCAACAGTAACGTTATTTCGTTGCCACTTCATAACTGTAATTTTGCTACTGTTATGAGTTGCAGTGTGAGAAACTGATAGTGCAGAATATCTGATATGAAAGGGTCATTTGCCTCCCAAAGGTGAGAAGTGATATTCTACACAGATCCTTGAACTACACACTTTTGCTCTTTATGTTTTGGGACTTGTCTCAATAATAACACCAGACAAGGTACTGAATCTGGAGTAAAACCATTAGCAATTGTCACTTGTACTCACACATTTTTTGCAAAAAAGTTTTACATGCATCTGTGTTCTGCCTGCATGCATGTCTGTGTGAAGGTGTCAGATCTTGGAGTCACAGACAGTTGTGAGCTGCCATGTGGTTGCTGAGAATTGAACCCAGGTCCTCTGGAAGAACACTCTGTGCTCTTGACCACTGAGCCATCTCTCCACCCCCTCCCCCTTTTTAAAAAAAATGGTTTATTTATTTTTATCTTTGCAAATGTTAATAGGAGCAGGAATCTATTCTTGGGTCCTGGTATACAAATATCTTTAGAACCCCCATTTTACATTAGATACTGAGCCTAAAGATGGAAGTGCTATTTTTGTAACTTACATACTTAATCGTCCTTTCTCTTTAGAAAGTTCTATGACATTGGCTCCGAACTAAGAAATTTCCAAGTTCAACTCGACGTGGAACAAGTGAGTTTCCCTGTCATGTAATTATTAGATTTAAAAATATGCATCACTGGCACAAAAGCCACTTGTTATAATTATGCATAATAATAGATTCTCTGGGTAATAAGAATTTTATATGAAAGCTGTTTGGGAGGAAAAAAACTTGTGGCTTTTTTTTTTCCCCAAAACAATGAACATATAAAACCAAAGTGTGGGAAAGAACTCTGAGGACTAGACTGGCTGCTTCAGTAAGCATGTCTGGTATGTTGACTCACGAGGATTAAGGAAGGAACTGTTCTTGGTATCTCCTGTCAGGCAGGCATGGTAAACACTCTGTGCATAGCATATGGTTCAATTCTCTCAGTGACCATAGGAAACCATAGAATTACCACCTTCCAGAGGGAGAAATGGAACTCGGGAGCTGACGGGAGCAAGGCCATGCGGCTGGCTAGCTACAGTGACAGCTCTTGCCTATCATCCACCAGCCCTGAATTTGACCCCCAGCACCAAAATGAAACACCGAAATGCCAAGTCTAAACAGTGTCCAATGTATTGCTCACCTTGCTTCATGAAGCTTCAAGAAACCAGTGGGAAAGTCCTCCTGTACATACACTCCAAAGCCCACTTTCCCCTCTCTTCTCTTCAATGTTCAATTTGGACCTGTCAAACTAAAGAATTCTGAGGATAAGCAGGCATGGTAATCTCAGTATTTGGAAGACAGAGGTAGGTAGACCTCTGAATTATAGTACAACATGGTCCACATAGTGAGTTCCAGAACAGCCAGGATTATATTTAAAAATAATTATAATAATCCTGAGGATTGTTTCGTTGTCCTCTCTTGTAAGCAAGCCTTCAAGGTGTTGGTGAAGATTTACATGAAGAACTTAGTATTCCTGGTGTGATTGACGGATGACACTATGATACTCGACTTCATCTCTGATCTCAGAACACTGGGAAATAGCTGTGTCCATATGTCTTTATAGTAACTCTTGAGTCGCCACGCTGAAAAACATGCCTCTACCTGATTGTAGATTATAAACTACCTGATTAAAAACTTAGTCATGAGCCAGGCATGGTAGTGCACACTCTTGACCCCAGCACTGGGAAGTCAAAGGCAAGTAGATCTCTGTGAGTTCAAAGCCAGCCTGGTATACATAGAGAGCTCCAGGACAGCCAGGACTACATAGAATGACATAGTGTCTATCTAGAGAGACACACTTGAACTAAGCACAGGACAACTGAGAGCTTAATGATTTTCATAGGTCGAAATTCATTAATTTACTTATATATGGGGGGCAATGCTTGCTATGGCATCTGTGTGGCGATCAGAGGACATATTTCAACATTCATTTCTCTCCCCATGTGGTTCGGGGATCAAACTCAGGTCATGAGCATCCGGTTGGAATTTTTAAATAGGTCCCCCTTGAATTCATCTTCCCTGGAGTGTGGCAGGTGTCAGTCATACCTGTCCAGCTTGTTCCAACATCATCCCAGCTCTTCCTTTTGCTACAGTGCCATCTTGTTTTCCTAAAGCTTTGCTCATTTCCTCCTCTTGCCTGCTCCATTCCCCTCCACGGCTGCTTTTTTGGAGCCTGTTCATCTCGGTTCCCTGTGCCGACTGGTCAAGCTTCCGTCCCCTCGCCCTGTCTGCTCAGGATCGTCTGTGCCCTCGACTTCTTACTCATCACACCAGGTCTGGAAATAGCTGGGATCAGTGGGCCGGTTTTAAAGACCAGCAGTTTCCACAGTTAATAACAGCTTGAGCAAACAAATTATTTTATGATTCACACCCTTCGTGGCCCCTCATGAGAGAAACACAGTTGTTAGGTGGTGAGTACGTACCCATAATTAAGTATTTGAGTGTTCAATAGCTGGAGCGATAGGTTTGTTCTGATCAGATAATTTCTTTGATGTTAGGGCAAGGGCTATTTCACTGAGAGAAATGTACATACGTAAGGCACTTCAAAGTATTAAATTGTGCACTTAGTGCTAATTGCAGATCCTTCCATATTAGATAGAGTCAATATAACCACAAATATGTTTTCACAGAATAATGCCCAACTCAGTAAAGAAATCTGGAGCAAAGAGGTGAGTTTTTTTTTTTTTAAACCTGTTAGTCGATTTAAGTACATGAAACTCAGTGATTAATTTTACACGAGTCATGCAGTGCTAAGTAAGAACTTGCTATTCTGGTCTAAGAATTAAGTGTAACAAATAAGTGGTTTAAATTTAATTTTTAAATTTTTTTGTTTTGTTTATTATTGTGTGTGTGTGAGAGAGAGAGTGTGATGGGAGGGACATGTGACACATGCATGTGGAGGTTCAGAGAGAAACTTTGCGGGGTCTGTTTTCTCCTTCGATATTTATGCAGATTCCAGAGATCCAACACAGACTATCAGGCTTGCTCAGCAAGTGTTTTTATCTACTGAGCCATCTTGCAGACTCTGTGTTATGACTACAATTAATTTCTTATTCAGGCAAGAAGAAATATTTTAATTAAGAGAGACAAGGTTATAGTTAAACCAAAAGTCAGTCCCTTCATTCGAAAAGGCATGTTTAAAACCTACAACTCTATAGAAGTGCCTGAGAGCCCGGATGAATATTTAAAGACTACGAAGGGTCTTACCTCTCAGTTACGCCACTAGGTGGTGCCAACAGGCTTTTCCCAGTCTGTGCTTGCCCAAGGCGATTTAAGAGTCCCTTTTGTCTACATTGCTTCCACCTGTAAAAAGCCCTGCTCGAGACCACTGTTCTCAACAGGGCCTGCTCTTTCTACGCACCTGACAAGCAAGATTGGATAAAAGCGTGCCTTACGCAACGGAGAACAGCCAGCGTTGCTTGGCAAATCGCTAAATGCTAAAGGAGACACTTAAAAGCTGAAAATCTTGGGAAATCAATAAAAATATAAGACACCGTGACTAGTAGTGAAAAGAAAGAGCCCGTGGGGCTGGGGATAAAGTGCGCTTGCTCTGTTCTTGAACCACTGCCGACAACCTCACTCTCTTCCATAGGTCACAGTTTCCCTCTTTCTTTGTCTCTTGACTAATAAAAATGAAAGGCTGGGACTAGAGGAGTTAACCATAGATATGAACTTACATCTCTGATACACGTGTAGTTTTTACATTTGTTTATCCCATGTGTGCACAGTTACATTGCACAGCACACATGATTCTTTTACTCTATACTTAACATGGAAGGTCTTTATTTCTCCTTTAGTTTGAAGATGAATGCTGTATATATTAATCTTCATTAATAATTTTTTTTCTGGTCTTAAAGTACATGGCCCTGTAACCTCCTATATTCTTGTAATGACGTCTGCTTCTATGATGATAAATCCCTTTGGAGGTATCCCGGCGCTCTGATGCAGCCTGCTTCATCTGTTGCTCTTCTCTGTCGGCATTTAACATCAGATGATGCATAAAGGGGACTTGACTTCTCTGGTCATGCCTGCCTTGTGCTCTAAATGCCTCTCACACTTGGTTGCCCATTACTTTCCTTCGAGTCACGAAGTTCTGTACTGTAATTTCATTGAGTGTATTTTCTATGCCTTTAGCCTGTATGTTATTCTCTCTTCTGTAACAGATCTGCTTTTGCAGGTCCAGTCTCTTAAATATGAGCCAGAAGTCACGAATGGACTAGTCATGATTCTTACTACTACATGAAGAATTTGTGACCCTTGTCTTCGTTCCCTCATATTGTTTTGTCTACCTGTTGAGTTTTTGTTTATTGAGCTTTTCAGTTGCACTTGTGTGTGTGTGATTTTTTTTTTATCCAAGTCTTGAATTGACTTCTTTATTTAATTCAACTGTTTATCTGAATCATCTTAATTAAGGTCAGTGATCATTTTTAAATCTAGATGTTGAAAGTTTTCATATAACATTTGAATTGTTCTATAGTTTTGAATATTGAAGAGTTATGAACTGTTGAAAAGTCATGTTGACTTATTTTTTTATATTTTTATTTCCATGTTGTGATTTGTGCCTCTGTTGTTATGCATCTCTTTTCTAGATATTTGTAGGCATTTTCTGGGTGACTGGATTTTTCTTGAGGACTCAGTTCCCAGGAGAGAACAAACCACTGGGACAGCACCGTCACCAAAACAAAATCATATTCATAAAAAGAAAAAATATGGGAGAAAATTAGATAGAAGCAAGAAGAGGAATACATATAAAAACAAAGGGTGAAGCCGGGTGGTGGGGGCGCATGCCTTTAATCCTAGCACTCGGGAGGCAGAGGCAGGCAGATCTCTGTGAGTTCGAGACCAGCCTGGTCTACAAGAGCTAGTTCCAGGACAGGCTCCAAAACCACAGAGAAACCCTGTCTCGAAACCCCCCCCCCCAAAAAAAAAAAAACAAAGGGTGTTGAAATAATACAACATAACTCAGAAATACAGCAAAACAGAACAAAAACGAGGAGACAAATCAGGAATTGGGTTGAGGAAGGGTTGAGAAGCAGGCCATGTCTGAGTTCTATTACAGTGTGTCTCTGCCCCCGTGGGTTGCCGGCGTATGCTGTATGGTCAATGCACATTGCCGGGGTCAGAACCGCATTCACTTTAGAAGCCTGTCTTCTTTGTGGACCAGCATTGCTTGTCCAAATCAGTTGTGTAGCCTGCGGGTTAGGCATGTTCGCTTTTTTGTTGTTTTGTTTGGCTTGGGTTTTTGTTGTTGTTGTTGTTGTTGTTGTTTTAGACAAGGTTTCCCTGTGTAGCTTTGGAGCCTGTCTTGGCACTCACACTCTCTTGTAGACCAGGCTGGCCTCAAACTCACAGAGGTTTGCCTGCCTGTGCCTCCCAAGTTCTGGAAGTAAAGGTATGTGCCACCACTGCCCGGCTGATTCTTTTTTTGTTGTTTTGTTTTTGTTTTTTAAATATTTATTTATTCATCTGTGTGTATGCCTGCAGGCCAGAAGAGGGCACCAGACCCCATTACAGATGGTTGTGAGCCACCATGTGGTTGCTGGGAATTGAACTCAGGACCTTTGGAAGAGCAGGCAATGCTCTTAACCTCTGAGCCATCTCTCCAGAAACTTTGTTTCTAGCAGTGTTTGTTTGTTTCAAATATGTCTGTAACAGTTCATTGAATTGTATGCCATGACCCATCTTTCTAGAACAGTATCCGTGAAGCTAGCTAAAATAACCCAAACGCCCTCACTCCAACAACAACACAATTAATCAGTCATACCAAGAACCAGGAAGACCCGGATCGGAATAGAAAAGAAAGAGCGAGCCAACAGCTGCCAGCCCTCACCTGGCAGGTGGGGTACAGCATCTGGGAAAAAGTTCAAAGCCGCAAGTCCTCCTCATAGGTCTTGTTTCTCTAGGCAGTAGTGAGGAGCTTGCCCCGCCCCAGCAGGCCTTCTGGAAAACCACCATAATGGGAGGGGCAGGTACCTCCGGATCCAGCATGGAGGGAGCTCACTGTTGCCAAACAGAGAAAGCAAGTCCTAACCCCTAGCTAGCTTTCTCTTACCCCATGCTTTTGGGAGCTCTGAGGGGCTGCAGGTTAGCCTGAGGAAGACGGAATTTCAGTTTCCATTTGACTCTTCCTTGTCTGATAGGAGTAGAGACACTTTGTCCTCCCTGTGGTGCTTCATAAGTTCCAAGGTGTGTCCACCTTTTTAGGCTGTTCCTCTCCTGCTCCTGCAGTTGGGAAAAGCAGTCTTTTTGTTTGTTTCTTTGTTTGAAGTGTATGGTCGGCGCCAATGGACGTCTCTACAACCTGAGATCCATGAAACAAGAAGAAAACTTGTTTCTTTGCTGCTATGATAGCCTTTGAGTCCCACAGTCCAACTGGTCTACCCATCCCATTCCCCGCCCCCTCACCACTGCTCTTTCTGTGTCTATTTAGTTTGTTGTGTAGGTGACATTGGGTTTGGGGTTATAGTCAGTAGGATGAGGAAACTCTGCCCATTTTGTCTTCTCAGAAATATGTTATATTTCTGTTCTTTTTAATCCTGTCTTTGAGAAAATAGTCTCTCCCTACTAAAGAGAACAAAAATGAAGTCATAAGTTAAGATGAAGTTGTAAGGGCTGGAGAGATGGCTCAGTGGTTAAGAGCTCTGGCTGTTCCTCTAGAGGTCCTGAATTCATTTCCCAGCACCCACATATCAGCTCACAACTGTTTGTAATTCCAGTTCAGGGGATCTGACACCACACACATGCAGACATGCATGCAGGCAAAACAGCAACACACATAAAACAAATAAATTAGAAAAAAGGATATGAGGTTGGTAAGTAATCGTTACTGCTCAAGTACCTCTGATGAAGTAAAAAAGACTTAATGGCCTCATCCTAAGTAGTAAATATTATCTATCCCTCAAGTCCCCAAATTCTATGAACATTGTTAAACATAGTTTTGTCTTTTACCATGTGGTAGATGTTTTCAGTGATGACGTAAATAGTAAATATTAGGCCTATTTTAACAAGTGAGATTTAAAGTACACTAAACTAGTTCTGGGTGGGAACTCATTCTGCGTAAGATCAAAAAGTGGCATTATAACTCTGCCATACCGCTTTCCTCCTTTGTCATGAAAGCAAATGCTTCTGTAAGGTACGTCTGGGTGGCAGCCACCTGGTTCACCTACCCTCATGCTCCTCCGGGTCTCTGATGTAGGGAAACAGGCCCCGGTCTCTAATTGCATGTGATGTTTGCTGTGCCAGCATTATGAATCACAAGACAATGAAATGCTTCATGTGGCTTCAAAGCCTCAAAGCCCTGGAGCCTCCGGGGAAAACGCATTCTTGGCCAGTGAGGTGTCACAAGGTGGTGGATCAATTTCTATCATTTCAAGGTCCAGACAAGCACCTTGCCTGTGACCACAGATGTTGTCCTTTCCGTTCATCAAATTGACAGCTGTGAGCCCATCCTCCAATCCATCCTTCTTTCCAGCCTCCCGCTGTGTCTTTCTAGGTGAACACTTCTCGGATGCTGAAAAACTATCGAGTTTGGTCGTTTGTGGTTCATATGCTGTTTATATCTCTCCTCCAAGTTCTGGGTATATCTTAGCAGATACACTTGCTTGGTCTTTTCTTACTGTTCGAAAGACATCCCCGAAGAGCATTCTGATTGAGGGCGTATCAGCTTGGAGTCGAAATGTAAGTCAAGCTGTAGCGGCACACATCTTTAATCCCAGCACTTGGAGGGCAGAGGCAAGCAGAGCTCTATGAGTTCAAGGCCAGCCTGGTCTATATGAGTTCGAGGGCAGTCAGCGCTACATAGTGAGACCCTTCTTTTTTATTTTTTTTATTTTTCCCAGTGAGACCCTTCTTGAAAACAACAGCAACAAAAATATGGGATGTTAGTCAAAAGACACAAAATTCAGCTAGATGGGCAGAATAAGTTCACAGGATCCCTTGTGTGAGGACAGCGGATTGAATTCTTGAAAATTACTAAGACAGGCGATTTGAAGTATTTCCACCCCTACCCCATGATAAGTATGTAATGTTACCCATGGCAACTGTCTCTACTTAGTCATTCCGCAGTAGATATATTTTCTTCAAAACAGCATTCTATATGGTATAAATATATTTATTTGTAAGTTAAAACTTTACACTCTTGAAAGGATTCATACCTTAACTAGTGTGCTGTGGAGTCTCTCGCGGACGCTGATGCTGAGGATGCTCGGGGCTGGCTTCATTTCCTGGAGTCCTTCAGAGCAGGAAGATGGTGTGCATTAACCATCCCTTCCAGTCGCACCTCCCTGCATTTCACCTTACTTTCTGCAGTTAGGTCCATATATAGGAAATTGTGTTAACACTCAAACATCTTTAGAATACAATGGCAGCCGGGCGGTGGTGGCACACGCCTTTAATCCCAGCACTTGGGAGGCAGAGGCAGGCGGATCTCTGTGAGTTCGAGACCAGCCTGGTCTACAAGAGCTAGTTCCAGGACAGGCTCCAAAACCACAGAGAAACCCTGTCTCGAAAAACCAAAAAAAAAAAAAAGAATACAATGGCAAATTTTTACAGTTTTGTGTAAATATTTGTCTTTTCTGACCCATCCTTGACTTCTTAGGTGTCCAGTGCTCTTTTATTGGTCAAATCTTTCAAAACTCAAAGGAGGGGGCTGGAGAGATGGCTCAGAGGTTAAGAGCACTGGCTGCTCTTCCAGAGGTCCTGAGCAACCACATGGTGGCTCACAACCATCTGTAATGAGATCTGGTGCCCTCTTCTGGCATGCGGGCATACATCGAGGCAGAATGTTGTATACATAATAAATAAATAAATCTTTAAAAAAAAAAACTCAAAGGATTATGTTACGCACAAAAAGTAATATCACAAGCCGGGCGATGGTGGCGCACGCCTTTAATCCCAGCACTCGGGAGGCAGAGGCAGGCGGATCTCTGTGAGTTCGAGACCAGCCTGGTCTACAGAGCTAGTTCCAGGACAGGCTCCAAAGCCACAGAGAAACCCTGTCTCGAAAAACCAAAAAAAAAAAAAATTAATATCACAGAAGAGTAAGAGATTCAGACCTGCCTCCCTTCTAATGTAGGCCTATTGCTATCTTTCACTTGCTGTTTTTTAAATATCACTGTGTTTGTTTGCTATGATATTTATCTTGTTTTTTGTTGTTGTTGTTTTCTTTTGTTCTTTTCTCTGAGACAGGGTTTCTCTTTGTAGCCTTGGCTGTCCTGGAACTCACTTTGTAGACCAGGCTGGCCTTGAACTCAGAGATCCACCTGCCTCTGCCTCCAGAGTGCTGGCATTAAAGGCATGAGCCACTATTGCCTAGCGATATTTATCTTGTAATAAAAGCATTAGGACACAGTGAATCAGTCTTTTAGAGGCTGAGTTTGAATTTCCATGATTTCCCTGTTTATTCAGGTTTGGAAGAAATAAACCCCAGGTTAAAAAAAATTAGAAATTTTCTACAGTACATTTCTCTTTTCAACATTTATAAATCAGTGTGTATTAATACCTACAAGATGCTGGCCCTCTATGAGATACTAGCATACAGAAAAAAAGGTCAGCGAAAAAGAAAGATTTGGCCTTAGATGAATTCAAAGAACAATTAGCTGATTTCTTCTTGAACTGGGGCCCTACACCTCACCAATTTTTTTTTTTTTTTTTTTTTTTTTTTTTTTTTTTTTTTTTTTTTTTTTTTGGTTTTTCGAGACAGGGTTTCTCTGTGGCTTTGGAGCCTGTCCTGGAACTAGCTCTGTAGACCAGGCTGGTCTCGAACTCATAGAGATCCGCCTGCCTCTGCCTCCCGAGTGCTGGGATTAAAGGCGTGCGCCACCATCGCCCGGCTCCTACACCTCACCATTAAACTTACACTTGGGTCTGAAGAAAATGAGAGACCAATATTCTCCTTTGGCCATGACTTGCTCTTCAAAGTTGAAGTGATATTTAGTTCATAACTTTTACATTTCCTATATTTATTAAGACTCTTTTTCATATCCCCATGACTTACTGATACACTTGGCAAACATTTGCTAAGGGCCTTCTTGTGTATCAGGTCCAACACTATATGCCAGAGGGAATGACAACATATATGTATGGCTCATAGTGAAGAAATGTTAGCAATGATAAAGTATGATAAAGGCTAAGTACAGAAAGCAGCACAGGTCCTTGGGCAGTGTACATGAAGAGCATCAGAAAAAGGCTGTATTTGGAGAATCAATGTTTGGGTTGAGTCTTAAAGTATATGTGATGTTTCCAGGGCAGAAGAGGCAGAAGGAGAAGCCACTACAGAATGTAATTCTGTATCTGTTACCCAACCCTGACAAGGAAACAAAGATGAGAAAAGATAAACACGATTATCAGTTGACGGTTGCAATGTGTTGTAGAATATTATTTTAAGATGTGTGTGTTACATTTGTTTGTGCTGGAGAATAATTGTTTAATGATGCAAAGATGTGCTGCATTCTTTCATGTTGCATTTGTTTAACTCTGTGAAGCTGTGTTACTCTGCCTGTCTAAAATGTCTGATTGGCTTGATAAAGAGCTGGATGGTCAATAGCAAGGCAGGAGCAAGGATAGGCAGGCTGGCAGGCAGAGAGAATAAATAGGAAGAGAAATCTGGGAAGGAGAAGCAAGGAGTGAGAAAGGGGCCAGCCACACAGCCAGACTTGGAGTAGAAGGAACAAAAAGATATACAGAAATAAAGGTAAAAGCCTAGAGGCAAAAGATAGACAGATAAGTTAAGAAAAGCTGACAAGACACAAGCCAAGAGCCGGGCAGTGGTGGCGCACGCCTTTAATCCCAGCACTCGGGAGGCAGAGGCAGGCGGATCTCTGTGAGTTCGAGACCAGCTTGGTCTACAGAGCTAGTTCCAGGACAGGCTCCAAAGCCACAGAGAAACCCTGTCTCGAAAAACCAAAAAAAAAAGAAGAAGAAGAAGGAGGAGGAGGAGGAGGAGGAGGAGGAGGAGGAGGAGGAGGAGGAGGAGGAAGAAGAAGAAGAAGAAGAAGAAGAAGAAGAAGAAGAAGAAGAAGAAGAAGAAGAAGAAGAAGAAGAAACAAGCCAAGAAGAAGAAGAAGAAGAAGAAGAAGAAGAAGAAGAAGAAGAAGAAGAAGAAGAAGAAGAAGAAGAAGAAGAAACAAGCCAAGCTAAGGCCAGGCATTCATAAGAAAGAATAATATTCCATGTGTGTGAGTATGTGGGAGCTGGGTGGTGGGGCCCCCAAAGAATAAAGAACAAAGAACCAAAACAACCAACAACAGCAAAGGGTTCACAGCCCTTAACCCTCTCTTCCAACTCTTACATGTGTCTTGTTCCCTCGTCTGTAATGTTCCCTGAGCCTTAGAGGCAGTAATGTAAGCATCTTATTTACAGCTAAGTCTTAAGCTTTCAGTTATTCTTAGCATCTTGCATAGCCCTGAGTCTGAAGGAAGCAGGGAGCAGTTTTGGTCTGTGCGTATCAACATACATATTTAGGAAGCAGTTAGTTGATAAAATACATATTTAGAGAACAGTTCGATGCTTTGTGAATTTAGTTCCCCACTTGGGCCTCTAACTTCCTGAGACATGGTTGTTAAATAGGCTTGCAGTTCCAGGCATGAGTTCCCCACCGTGGAACAGACCTCACAGAGTTCACAGAGAGGTAAGCCCAGTGGTGTCTTTTATCCTCCAGAAGCCCTATATAGCACCTTCCTTGACTTTGACTGCTAGCCAACATGTAGGAAGTTCCCAGCTCAGTTCCACCTCACTTTCTCTATATCTCACAACCTAATGATGTGTTCCCTTCAGCAATTCTTTCATTCTGGTGGACAAGTAAAAGCCTGTATTGTTTGGGTGGGGGGCATCTGGGGCTTCTCTGACCAACTCCTGCAGAGATCTTCCACACCTAGGTCTTAGAGTTTTGTTTATTAGCACATTGCTTCTGGAATCGGCACTATCTAGCTATGCAGGGTTACTCTCTTCAGTCTCTCTTCTTGTACAAGGGAAGTAGAAAGGGCATTGTGTGGAGAGGGGATAGTAGAACACAGATAAAATGAAAATCACGAGGAAATATACTGTGGAGGGAAAAGTTTAAACGGGGAGGGAAGTAGAAGGGTTGGGGAGATGGAGTGTGTGGGGCTACTATACACTCAACCTCTTATGGCCCATTCTCATTTTTTTTTAACTTTTCTTTTTTTTTTTTTTTTTTCTTCTTTTTTATTTATTTTTTTTTTTTTTCGTTTTTCAAGACAGGGTTTCTCTGTGGTTTTGGAGCCTGTCCCGGAACTAGCTCTTGTAGACCAGGCTGGTCTCGAACTCACAGAGATCCACCTGCCTCTGCCTCCCAAGTGCTGGGATTAAAGGCGTGCGCCACCACCGCCCGGCTTTTTTTAACTTTTATGTAGAGGCCACTTACACATCAAAGGGTCTACCCTGGCTAGAACAGATAAGAATTTTCAAACTGGGAGATAAGGCGGCAGTAGATAAGATCCGAGAGTTTTAGGGGGGCAGCTAGTGTGACCCTTGGGATTCTGACTAGATACACAGTGATAGCAATACAAGTTTCATCAGTTTTAAGTAGTACTTCTTTTTCGAGATTTTACTACATGCCCAGACTCGAGGACATCTTATGCATGGTTGGTGGTTTGTCTACTTCATTGCCAGTATTGTTGTTGGTTTTTTTTTTTTTCCTTCTCTGTAGTGTATTGTTCACATGGCGATACCTTAGGTTTTACATACTTTGGGGAGAGGAACAGTTTTCAGAGAAGACTATCAGGTTTGGACAAAAGGGATGTCATCAACTGTGAGGGATAGAAAGGTGGTGGGGATTTGGTTGTTGCTGTTTGGTTTCTGCTGGGGGTGGAAGGCAAGGCCGGGTGTTTGTTCAACCTGCGCTTTACCTCTGAGACGCTCCAGCCCAGGCTTTGCATATTAAACAGGATTCCTCAGCTCTTTGCGTGCATATTAAAGTCTGAGAGATACCGATCAAGTGTTTCACAATTCAGAGAGTTTGGAAATCCACTGGGCACATCACGACTGTCAATTTTGTAACTGGGTATGGTGGAATGGGGGCGTCTAGAATTGATTAATGGTAGAAAAAAATATCATAATGCACAACATATAGTTAAGGTAAGCATTATCAAAACCATATGAATAAGATAACTTATAAAATGTGTTTCTTATCACATAAATAGTTGATACCTCTGACCCATAGAATAGCTGGAACTTGTGTTAAGGATCACCCTCTGGAGGAAACCGACACTGAATTGTGACCATAAAGTCATTCGGATCATCTTTCTTCTAAAGTTTTAGTGCAACGCATACCATGGAACATGAGCTAGGAAGAAACGAGAGAGGGGGGGGGGAGAGAGAAAGGGGAGGCAGTCAGTCTGAACTGGCAGATCGTTGAATCTGCTGTTGTAGTTGGTGAGGGTTCTTCAGACTGAGCCTTTAATGGCTGCCATGGCTTCTTTTCTTTCTCACTTTCCCATTTCCTTTCACTGAATCTTCACCACCAGACAGACGCTGAATACACAGCTCTCCCCGGCAACCAGAAGGAGCCCCGAACACTGGCCATTGTCTTATAAAATGTGAGAGAGTGACCTCTGATCCATCTAGAAGCACACACACACACACACACAGCACACACATGTACACCAAAAAAGCAAAAAACAAAATCAAACACAAAACCCTATTATCCATGCTTCATTCTGAGAGCTGTTGCCGGATGTTGACTGGAACATGGACATCTTATTTCTTTTTATTTATTTATTTTTTATGATTTATTTAACTTTATTTTATGTGCATTGGTGTGAAGGTGTCAGATCCCCTGGAACAGGATTTTCAGACAGGTGTGAGCTGTCATGTGAGTGCTGGGAACTGAACCCAGAACCTCTAGAAGAGCAGTCAGTGCTCTTAACCGCTGAGCCATCTCTCCAGCCCCGACATCTTATTTCTTTAAGCACCGTGGGCCTTATCACAGGGCTATAATTTATTTCTAAAAGAACTGTAGCGGAACCAAGCGGTATCTGTAGATAGTCTTTGCGGCAGCTGGGCAAAAAGCCTAAGGAGACAGCGTCAGGGACAGATTTACAGATCTAGCACGTCCTTGACCCTTGAGAAGGTTTCAGAATGTTAATGCAAAACTGAAATCTAAGTCTGGAGGTGGGGGATGACTCATTTGGTACAAGGACCTGAGTTCAGATCCTAAACACTCTGTAAAAGCTAGGTGTAGTGATACACACTTGTGATTTCGGCACTGGAAAGCGGAGCCTGGAGGATCCGTGGGGATCATCTGCCAGGGCCTGGTCTAGTCACGTTAACCAGCTCCAGGCTTGGTGATTAACGTGAGCGGCAAGTAAAGACACCTGAAGTGGAATTCTGGCATCCACACACGTTCATATTAACGTGCACCTGCACACACACACGCACGCACGCACGCACGCACACTGAAACAAAATGAGAACAGCGATACGCCAGTCAAGACAAAGCTGTCCTGAAACTTGTTTGCCGCTGATGGTGAGCCCTGTGTTTGCTAAGGTCTAGTGATCTTCCAGTCTTCTCTGCTTCTCGGGTTCCTCTTAACAAAGAAGGTAAGCATTTTCTCGGAGCGAATATTGATGGCCAGCCATCGTCAACAGGACGCACCATGCTGTGTTGCATCTTCTCATTTCTTGACGGTGTTGCCATCTTAAATCATTGAAGATGTGAAGAAAGTAAATATGAACACTTTCTTGTTTTTTAAGGAAAAATACCAGGTATTGAGAAACATTTCGTTTTAGTCAGATGGCAATAGTTGAATTCTACTGATTCACCTTCACGGATAGGTAAGGTAGAATTCTAAACTGAAATCATTCAGGCCATTTATTTAATGTTGATTATTAAGTGTCAGCCAATTGAACAGAGGATTCACTATTTTTTTAAATTTTTATATGGTTTATTTAGCTTTATTTTATGTGCATTGGTGTGAAGGTGTCAGATGCCCTGGAACTGGATTTTCCGACAGTTGTGAGCTGCCATGTGTGTGCTGGGAATTGAACCTGGGTCCTCGGGAAGAGCAGTCAGTGCTCTTAACCGCTGAGCCATCTCTCCAGCCCCAGAGGATTCACTATTATTTGTAGGATGAACCCCTTTTATTTGTGAGGGGTCATATATAATAACCACCTGCAAGGTGGGGAATTAAACTGCAAGGACTCGTTTGGAATAATCATTTCCAGACAATTAAACTTTTCTGTCTTGTCCTGTCACGTGTGGCGTACGTTGTCACATGCGTGCAGTTCTTTACCCTGCCAATAAAACTTCAAAGACGAGTCAGAGACCAAAACATCTGAAAGTCAGCAATTTGGGGCATTAGAAATGTCCTTAGCTCAGCATGTGTGCTGTTAATAAATAACAGATTCAGAAGTGTGTCTTGCCTTTGCGATGTTTTCAGAGGGGAAAAAAATGAAATTGCAGAGGACAGAATAAATTTTAACCATAATGGTTGATAGAGTTTCAGCGTAAATCCAATTTTCAGCAATTTATAAACATGATATTTTGGTAGTAATAGGACATTTTGAAACTATCCACGTTCATGAACTAAAAAAATAAAAAAAAAAAGTGGATGTGTATGCCAGACTGCCTAAAACCCATCATTTACTCCACAGACGTTGCCACATTTCACTGATAGAAAACCACACTGGGCAGGCTAATTACCTAACAATCACTCACTCAACAGATTGTTTAACATCTCTTATTTTTAGGGCATTGGGGTGGAGTGATGAAAAAGAAAGTCTTTGCACAATCTTGGGGCAATTTTTCTCGACAGGGTACTTTGAGTATTGGTAGGTTCGATTTGAACAGTTTGGAGCCAGTTAAGGGCCGAGAGGTTAGCATGCTACTGGCAACATGGGTATTGCATCCCTTGCATCCCTTCCTATTTTTGATGCTTGACAATTGCATCACTGATCGGGGTCCTTCATTAATTAATCAGTGAGCTGTTTGGAGCAATAAAGTGAAATTTTTATCCCTAAAATTCCCTCGTCACTATTTGATATTTGTCCACCTATTTCACAGTTTATCTTTTTGATTTTTGAGACAGGGTTTCTGTGTGTGGCTTTGGAGTTTGTTCTGGAACTAGCTCTGTAGACCATGTTGGCCTCAGAATCACAGAGACCCATCTGCTTCTGCCTCCTGAGTGCTGAGATTAAAGGGGTGCACCACCACCGTCGGGCTTCAACAGTTTATCTTCTGTCTGTCTTCCCTGCACCCCTCTGTTGGGATGTAAGCTCTGTTCAAGCAGACATTTTGAGGATTTTGTCCAATACTGAATCTTCACTACCTGTGAACATCTGGCATGTGGCTGTACTACAGAAGAAACTAAGGTGAAAAAAAACAAGGTTCGTTGTCGAACTATTCTTTGTGTAAAAACTTACGCACAAAGTACGTAAATACACACATGAATTCTGAGTTTGTGCATGTGGGCCCATCCTGAGATTCTCTGAGAAGATACATGGGAAAGTGACTCACTGGGTGCCTCAGGTGAGACAACAGAAAAATCTAACCAGCCATCAGAAGGGGAATCCCCTTACCCCCACTTTCCCCAGGTAGCTTTGAATATTAGGCAACATACGTGCACTATATATTCAAAACTAACGTTAAAAACTTCTGGTTTAAGGGGCTAGAGAGATGGCTCAGCAGTTAAGAGCTCTGACTGTTCTTCCAGAGGACCAGGTTCAATTCCCAGCACCTACATGGCAGCTCACAACTGTCTGTAACTCCAGTTCTAGGGGATTTAACACCCTTACACAGACATACATGCAGGCAAAACACTAATGCACATAAAATAAAAATAGATCATTTTTTAAAAAATTGCCGACCTAGCAGGGCATGGTGGGTTACACCTCTAATTTCCACCTTTGGGAGGCAGAGGCAGGTGGATCTCTGTAAATTCAAGGCCAACCTGGTGGACATAGTGAGTTCCAGGAGAGCCAGGATCACATAAAGAGAGCCTGTCTCAGAGCAAACAAAAGAAAACAACAATAACAACAAGCCTAAAACAAAACAAAACCCCAGCCGATTTAGAAAAGGAATTGAAGAAAACAGAGACTTTTGAGGCAGAATTGATATATAGAAAAAGCCTAAGAGGGAAAGCTACAAAATGGAGCTTTCTAGTGGGGGTGGGAAGGTCTCCCATCCCTGGCCCTTGCCCTGGGAGCTTATGGCCTCATCCCATCCTCAGTGCCAGCTTTCTAAGGGCACCATTGTCCCTATTCTGGGTAGAGTTTCATTCCCGGTGAAGTACCTCTTCCCCTGTGTGTTCTTATTCCTGTAGAGAACCCGCAGCTCCCCTGCCTTTACAGGTCTTTTAACTTGGCTGTTCTGTACACACCTGCTCTTGTTTACACATTTGTTTCCACAACCGCCATTTCTGGGAGGATGGAGCTGTCACTTCCGTGTCTTCTTGCCTATGACCCCTGGGCTTGAACACAAATTCTAAGGGCAGCGTCTAGAGCCGGGGGCCTTTGAACAGGTCAAACCAAATCAAAGCGTTTGTCATTCGTGCTGAATGGCCCCCAAATCAAGCCGAGAGACTTGCAGGAAGCAGATCCCAAAACAGACCAGTTTTTCCTGAAGATTCAAAGATTCAGCCTACCTGAGTCAGAGCAATAAGGAAGTCCCTGCCTTAATCCTTACAAAACAGAAGCTGATGTTAACTGTCGGTTATTCCCCTATTGTTCTGTTCCCCTGTCCCCACCTTAGGAAACCCAGAGCTCAGCATTGCTCTTGGGAACTGCATTCTATTGTGTGTGAGACAGAAGTTGCAGGGACTGGTGAATCCTGACCAACCAATCAGACTTATCACTAAGTTGCAGTAATACACTGACAAGTCATAGACAAACCTTGGTACGACAACTTCTTTAGCAAAGGGCCACACCCCTTTGCTTCAAGTGGCTCACATATTGTCTTAAAACTAGAAGCAATTTTGGTTGGAAGATGAAGGAGACAGACCTCCTTTCAGGGCCTTTGAAAATGTAGTTACTAAAATTCTGAAGTTATATCAGAATGGTCACCGATAAAAGTGCCCTGGAAGAGGGTGGGGAGATGGCTTAGTAGGTGTGGTGCTTCCTGCACAAACAAGAGGAGCTGAGTCCTGATCCCCAATATTCAAGTAGAGCTCAGGCATGGTGATGCACGCCTATACCGCAGTACTCAAGGCCTGGGGCTCGCTGACCAGAGAAGCTGAAACAGTGAACTCCGGGTTCGATAAGAGAACCTGTGGTCACCTGCCCCCACCCCCCAAAAAAGTAGAGAAACACCAAACATCAATTTCTGGCATTCACATGGGAAGGCTTAAGTGCACACACACACACACATGCACACAAACGCACACCCACACAGAAAATGCTCTGAGAGAGTCAAAAAGTTCAGCCTCTCCCCTCAAGGCTCAGGGGAGAGGGAGAGGAAGCAGAATGTAAGGAGGACGCCAGAGCCAAGGAAGCCATGTCTTCCAGATACAGCAAAAACTCTGCATGTATGAACTCAGAGACTGTGGCAGCATGTCCAGGGCTGCGCAGGACCAAACCTGACAAAATCCCAGCGCAGAGAGAGGGAAGTGGACACAGAGTTCCATCCCTAACCAAGAAGGTGTTTCCAACTGCTACCTGCTGAGAAGGGAAAAATCAACTTTGTCCAGTGGGGCATCACTGGGTGTATGGACCACACTCGGGCAGGCCCAGGAGTAGATGGCCAACACAAAATGGATCCCATATTTATGTGTCTATGTGTACTTTCTGGCTTTTTGCTGGTTTTTGTCTTATTGATTTCCTTTTCTTAAACCCCCCCCCCAGTTTGTGTGTGTGTGTGTGTGTGTGTGTGTGTGTGTGAGAGAGAGAGAGAGAGAGAGAGAGAGAGAGAGAGCGCATGAAGTTGGGTGGATAGGGGCGTGGGAAGGATATGGGAGGAGTTGGGAAAATAAAAGAATATGATCAAAATTTTTATTGCATAAAAAAAATTAAATTTCAAGCTGAGTGGTAGCATACACTTTTAATCCCAGCACTCTAGGAGGCAGAAGCAGGTGGATCTCTGTGAGTTCAGGTCAACCTGGTCTATAGAGCGAGTTCCAGGATAACCAGAGCTGTTATAACAGAGAAATCCTGTCTCAAAAAAAAAAAAAAAAAGGAAAAACTTCAAAACAATTGACCTTTTCAGAAATGAGAAAACTCACCTGAAAGATATCAGACCAAACATGATCAGAAACAGATGACTTGTTAAGGATTGTCCCTCAGTAGCAGGGGGGCCAGTCTTGTTAGCCTAATGAATTCACTCAGACTCGTTCCCAAAGCTGATAATATGTCCCCACTTCCCAAGAAAAAACCCAGCAGAAACTGTGCTACTGAGGCCAACCTGACTATGTGCTGTCTGACAAATAGCACCTACTGCGTGTCAGGCATGGCCATGCAAAGCCAGTCTTGGATGAGCCAAAAGAACGTGGTTGGTTTAGTCTAGCGATTCTTAGTCATTGGTTGAATGTGAAGTTCTATAATTTTGATGACAACCAAATAAAACCTCAAAAAATGCACACAAAGTGAACTATTTGCACTCTTATTTTTGCTGAAAAAATAACCCTCTGGTGTATAAACTAAGGATGGATTCTGGAATCAGACAGGCATGCTAAAATAGTTTGCATAACAAACCCTAACTCTGCTAGGCAGTGGTGGCACACGCCTTTAATCCCAGCACTTGGGAGGCAGAGGCAGGCGGATCTCTGTGAGTTCGAGACCAGCCTGGTCTACAAGAGCTAGTTTCAGGACAGGCTCCAAAACCACAGAGAAACACTGTCTCGAAAAACCAAAAAAAAAAAAAAAAAAAAAAAAGGCATATACCTTGGTGAAGTCGATGGCTTTGAAGATTTTGTGTGTGTTGGTCCAAAAGGATGATGAATTGATTATTTAATTTGAAGTGTAGCGGAGTAGACGGAATAGTGGAACGGGTTTGGTGACGTTTTGAGGTAGTTAAGATCTCTGCTTGCAGCTGGTGGGAATTCCACTGGTATTCCGGCCAGAGAAAGTACTCCCTGAAAGGGAGCTGCATGTGCCACTCACACTTTTAAGATGCTGGTTGGTCCATAGCAACACTACGGACTCCTTCGGCAGCATCCATAACACTCGGTAGCACCAAGGATGAGAAGATTTGCCCTAGTTCTCAGGACCAAAAACTATTCCCAATTCCACAAAAGCAGAATGAGTCCTGAAGTGTTATAAACAGGTTTCCCGCCCACCTGCTACTGAGGGTCCATCAAAGATGTGAAGATCTGTCCCGTGGAAAGGCGGGACACTGTGTCATTCTTCTACTCTGACCTCTTTTCTAGGCTTTCTCTGAAAGGCTGAAGCCAGGACGGGGCCCTCATGAGGCTGGTGGCTTCTGCAGCGGTAGACAGGACTTTTTGTAGAATTGTTGCCAGGTGCCAACCTCTGTGGAGAGGATGGGAAGCCTGGGGCAGCGTGAGGAGCGCCCTCAGCGAGTAGCCCAACCAGGAGTCTTTAGGGGCTCCTTCCGTGTGACATCTGCTCAGTTTTCCTTGATGAGGATGCTTTTGCACGGCTGTAAAAAAGAACATGCTTTGTCACGTTTCAAAAAATAAAAATATTTCGGAAATGTTTTAGAAAAGTTGGAAGAGTTCCTCAGCGGCATCGGCACACAAATGAAGGATGAGAATCGAGTCTCCTAAAAAAGACACTGGAAGTTCCATCCCGCTCTCCTTCTGTCCAGGCAAAGGGCCAAGAATCAGCTCTGAGATCTGTTTCTAGATACTCGTAGCAAGATCGGTGACATCAGGGGAAGGATCAGGGATGCTAAAGGGGACAGGGACGTTGAACCGGCCTGGCTTCTGTTCTCTTGTTTTGTTCCAAGCCACAAGCCATTTTCAACATTTCCAGGACACATGGCTTCACTATAGTCTTTCTTTTTTCTTTTTTGTTTTTGTTTTTTGTTTTGTTTTTCGAGACGGAGTTTCTCTGTAGCTTTGGAACCTGTCCTGGAACTAGCTCTTGTAGACCAGGCTGACCTTGAACTCACAGAGATCCGATTATGTGGAGATTTTACTTGTCAAGGGGTGTTGGGGATGGGGGGTACTAAGGTTGCCTCATGACAACTTGGGGCATATTCAAGTTTGTTAAGTTTGCAGTCTTTTGAAAATCAAACTTTCCTTATGGAAAAACTGTTGTAAGTCCAGACATTTTTCTTTAAATTTTTTTTTATTTATTAATTTATTATGTATATAATATTCTTTCCGAGTGTATGCCTATAGGCTAGAAGAGGGCACCAGACCCCATTACAGATGGTTGTGAGCCACCATGTGGTTGCTAGGAATTGAACTCAGGACCTTTGGTAGAGCAGGCAGTGCTCTTAACCTCTGATCCATCTCTCCAGCCCCCTTTTCTTTAAATTTTATTTTAGATTCTAGTCCATTTCTAATTCTATTTTTATATTTTAGACTCTACTACACACACACGTAAAATCGTATAATAGTTTATATGCGCGTACTCAGATTCAACAGGTCATAACATTCATGCTAGATATCTTTCATTGTAAAATCCCGAAACCGTGCAAGAGCATCGCAAAGCTGGGCTGCGGCAGTGTCGGTGTCCCTGTCTGGTGTGTGCAAGGCCCCACGTTCGTTCCCCAGCATAACACTCAGGAAAAACTGAAGCCCAAGCACCGCGCTGCCACTTATGTATTTCTCTCTCCATCTGTTCCGAGCAGTAATTAATAAACTCACTTTGATGTATTTGTATTTTTGTTACAAAAGTACCGATCTGCCAACGGCATCTGTTATGGGTACGTTTTAGAAATTTACATAAGTGAATGCCTTCGCTGTCTGTTAGTTTTAATTAAGTGTATGCGTGTGACTGAGTGTGGATAAATGGACGTGAATGCAGTTGCCCGCGGGGCGCAGAAGAGGGTATCAGACGCCCTGGAGCCCAAATGACAGACAGTTGTGAGCCGCCTGATACAGGTGCTGGGAACCAAACTATAGCCCCCCAAAAGGACAGTGTGTCCTCTTAACCGCTGAGCCCCACTCCAGCTTGTGAAAACTACCTTGCTTTTGTTTTTCTGGACAAAGTCTCACTGTGTATCCCTGGCTGGCCAGGAACTCTATATGTAGACTAACTTGCCCTTGAAGTAGAGATAGCCACCTACTACTGCCTACAGAATGATGGGCTCTTAAGGGTGCACACAGCTACTCCGAGCCAGACAACTGTTTTCTGTTTTTTAAAATTCTGAGGTGCTATAAAACCATCCTATTATGTTAAAAATAAACTTTAACTTACTTATTCTTATTGCTACTATTATTATTATTTGGTTTTCTGAGACAGGGTTTCTCTGCATCCTGGCTGTCCTGGAACTTGCTCTGCAGACTAGGCTGACCTGTAACTCAGAGAGATCCACTTGCCCCTGCCTCCCGAGTGCTGGGATTAAAGACATGCATAGCACTGCCCAGCAAAACTATGATTTATTGTACTTCTCTTTTGCTACTTTGAAACAGGGTGTTGCTATGTATTCTGGGCTCACCCTCAAACTCACCATCCTCCTGTTGGAGACTGCTGAGTGCTAGGAGAAAAACATGGTCACCTCTAACTCCACCTGACCGTGGATTTCATAGGTAGTTTTCCCACCATTTCGGTTGCTGCCAGTGCTACAAAGCGCACCCAGGAGTCCTTGTGGGGATGCTAGGATTCTTTAGGGTAGATGTTTAGAAACTAACATCGTGTTGCGGGAAATTACATCTTCACCAGATACTGCCAAGGTTTCCCCCAACATCATTGGATCAGTTACAGCTCAGCACTCACCAGTTTCCTCCGACACCACAGTTGGCCTTTTTAGTCCCGAACGGTGCCAGTACAGTAAGTGGAAGATGATACCTTCTGGTGAATTTGGCATTTTTTTCTGATCATCTTTTTTTTTTTTTTTTTTTTTTGGTTTTTCGAGACAGGGTTTCTCTGTGGTTTTGGAGCCTGTCCTGGAACTAGCTCTGTAGACCAGGCTGGCCTCGAACTCACAGAGATCTGCCTGCCTCTGCCTCCCGAGTTCTGGGATTAAAGGCGTGCGCCACCATCGCCCGGCTCTTCTGATCATCTTTTCCTGCTGATTTGACTGCTCTGAATGGAATATTCATATTCACAGTTGTCTTTTTTCTTAATAAGTTCTCATACTTCTTCCAATGTTCTGAATAATTTTCCCTTTAGGATAGGCCACTGAATTCTTACCTGCCATCTTCTTGTCTTTTCATTTTGTCATGACTGACTGACTTCTCTGTCTATGTAAAGTATGTCTGAAGACACTGCGTCTTTTCCAGCTATCTCTTATTCTTATCTGCACGGTCACATGACTGGAAAATGCCTGAACATGATGTGAAGGAGTATATTTAGGTTCCTGTTCTTGACCACAACCCTTCCTTCTCATCTTTTTTTTTTAATATTTATTTATTATATATACAGTGTTCTGTCTGCACGTATGCCTGCAGGCCAGAAGAGGGCGCCAGATCTCATTACAGCTGGTGGTGAGCTACCATGTGGTTGCTGGGAATTGAACTCAGGACCTCTGGAAGAGCAGTCAGTGCTCTTAACCGCTGAGCCATCTCTCCAGCCCATTCCTTCTCATCTTTAATACCACGGTGGAGATGGGGTGCTTAAGCTAAGTTTTCTGTAATCAGAGGCAGACGTCTATTATCATAGAAGCAGTATATATTCAATGTCTAACAATAGATGGATAACTCAGTATGAAAACTGTATGTTACTGATCTCCACAATGTCATAATTTGACAGTCTAAACAATTTCCTATGGATTCATACAGATTCTCTGTCAAACAATGGGACATTGGGACATACTTTCTTACTTGATTTGTAGCTCTTTCCAACTCTCCAACAGAACTTAGATTATATTTAATATTTACTTTCTTTTTTTTTTTTTGGCTTTCAAGACAGGGTTTCTCTGTAGCTTTGGAGCTTGTCCTGAAACTAGCTCTTGTAGAGCAGGCTGGTCTTGAACTCACAGAGTTCCACCTGCCTCTGCCTCCCAACTGCTGGGATTAAAGGCGTGTGCCACCACTGCCCGGCTTAATAATTTACTTTCTAGTGGATACCTAGTGTTTACTGGAAATTACTGGTGTTTGGAGACACAAAGGTGACATCGACAAGCAAGAGGAGATACACAAAAAACACATAGATTATTCCCAATAATGATAATACAATGGTGGCTGATAGGATGGTGCAATGACTTTGTGTGGTCAGGGAAAGGCAAGAACTAAGGAAGCCTTTGTGGACTGAACAACTGGATTGATGGCAACTCTATCAATATTGGGAAGAAATGGGAGGGGAGTGGATCAGCTGGAGAAGTGGATGGAGAGTCCTGCTGGGCCATAGTCTTTGTGAGAGGGTGATTGGACAGCTGCACGCAATTGTCACCCAGGGAAATGGAACACGGAAGCCTGGAATTTAGGGAGGAAAAGGTTACGTTAAGGCATTAATTTGGCAGTGATTTCTAAAACCGCGAGATTCCATGGAATCATCTAGGGACAATATTGCCTGAGGAAAAGTGGGAACAAGAACAGTAACTATGTTCTGCGCTGACCCGAGTTTCTCGAGGCTAAGCAGCAAAGAACTGGGTAAGAGACCAAGAAGATGCATTGGTGAACTTGGTGGCAAAATAAAAATGCCTTTGACCACTAAATTATAAAAAAAGAAAATTGAAATAATGAAAAAGTCATTATCCTAAATAATAGAAAAGGCTTAAGTAGGACTTTTTAAAAATCTTACTCTATTTTATGTGCCTTGGTGTTTTGCCTGCATGTATGTCTGTGTGAGGATGTTGGGTTACCTGGAATTGGAGTTACAGACAGTTGTGAGCTGATATGTAAGTCCTCGGAATTGAACCTGGGTCCTCTGGAAGAGCAGCCAGCGCTCTTAGCTGCTGAGCTCTCTCTCCAGTCCCCTTAAGTAGGATTTTTTTTTTTTTAAAAAATGATGTAAGTGCTGGGTTTGTCAACATGAAGCTTGTTGATAATTTTGACAAGTCGTGAGTCCATCAGTGGGGCGTGAAGAAGGAACGAGCATTGGGAAATTATCAGAAGAGTGACAAGAGCGGAGGTGATGACAGTGACTCGGACAGTTCTTTCGGGGATGTTGACAGTGCACATGAGAACTCAGAAGTACAGCACTGACAAGGTTGGGTCTTGGAGTCTAGGAAACGCTATTCTTTGGGGGGGCCCGGGAGGGTATAGCACCAAAGACCTTCTGGCTCTTCTTCATTGAGCTTGCGGTTATATTAAATGGCATGGAAAGGGAAAATTAACACTGATAGTCTATCTACTGACCCTAAAATAGAGGAAGCTGCAGAGGGGAGAGATTCTGGGACTGTTGAGCTACTTATATGCTAAGGAGTTAGCTCCATGGGTACAGCTTTTCTGACTCTTCACCAGTGTTTGGATGGGTTTTGTTTGTTTGTTTGCTATTGTTTTGTCTTGTTTGGTGATGCAGTTGCTTTTCTGAGTTATCCCTGTCCTGTAACTAACTCTGACTCATACTCCTGTTAACAACGCCGTTCAAAACTCATTGGTTCATCAAGTTGGACTTTGGGTGAAATCCCTACTTTGGTCTGTGTATTAGCTTTCTGAGGTGAATAGGTGTGTGTGTGTGTGTGTGGTACGTGTGTATGAAATAAAAAGATTTTGCTCTTTGTCATAGTATGAATTGTCACCAATCAGTACGGATGTGTGACGTAATTCAATGAGTAAGGAGAAGGATGTTTGCTGACCTAGACTTACAGTGGAGATTTCAAAGGATCTGGAAATCTGTGAAGTAGGTGAACTGGATTTCCTGTGGTCCTATAATCATAACAGATTAATCATACGCATTCACCTTTGCCTCCTCTAGTGTTGTTCATAAAACAAAAGAAAAATGCGAGAACACTAAAGGCAAATGATGGGCAGAAGGACCGTTTTGGATGATGAGAGAATGGAAAGTGGACTTCAGTAGAGCAAGGGGAATTCTAATACCGAGCAGAAGATACCGGCAACAGGATTGATGGGTTTTGTCTTGCAGGCGCCCGAAGGGAAGTTCAGAAACTGGGACCCAGTGTTGGGATGATGGCTCAGTGGGTAACACACTGAAGAAGCATGAGGGCCTCAGTTGGAATCCCCAGAACACATGACGGCAGATGTGGCGGCTGGAAAATAAGTGCTCCTCATGGAGGAAGAGAAAGGGAAGATCAAGGGCCAGCGAGGAAGGAGTCCAAGTGATGAATGATGAAGAGAGCCTGTCTCAAACAAGGTGGTTTGAGGTTGTCCTTTGACTTCTACATGTGTGAGCTACGGCACATGTGTGCACACATTCACACACATGACTACATGTGCACACGCATGCCTACATTATACATGCAGAGATGAAACTTGAAGCAGCAGTATACATCTCTGACAAAAAAGCAACCGATGGGTGTGGAAACCAGGTTATAGTTGAAAACCAAGTGGTGGCGCACACTGGCAGTCCCAGCACTTGGGGGGGCAGAGGCAGGCGGATCTCTGTGAGTTCGAGGCCAGCCTGGTCTATAAAGTGAGTTTCAGGGTAGCCAGGGCTACACAGAGAAACGCTGTCTAAAAACAAACAAACAAAAAAAAAAAACAAAAACCCCAGAAACTGAAACAAACATTCAAAAATAGGAAACAAAACAGAGAAAGAAAATCAAGTGAAGTCTGCAGGGCTTCTAGCAAGGAAGTGGGCTTATGCGACTCTGACTCCGTAAGGAGACCACTTGAAACTCTTCTTGCAGAAGCTGAATCATGAGCACTCTGACTCTCTGACTCCAGGGCTGCAGGCCCAAACTAAGACCCAAGAGACACGCCTCCCAAGAGAAAGCAAAACAGTCAATTAATTTAGCCGATCTGCTAAACTGTACCGGAAAGAGAAAAACTTGGGTATTTGGTGTGGGAGGTCCTTCTGTCTGTGTGTTGCTTTTCTTGGTTAATGAAAACAAAAACTGCCTTGGCCTGTTGATAGGGCAGAACTTAGGTCGGTGGAGAGATGGAACTGAGTGCTAGGAGAAAGAAGGGCGGAGTTAGAGAAATGCCATGGATCTGCCACAGGAGATATAATGAAACTATGCTGGTAGGCCATGACCTTGTGGTGATGCACAGATAAATGGAGATGGGTTAAACTAAGATGTAAGAGTTAGCCAATAAGAAGTTAGAGCTAATGGGCCAAGCAGTAATTTAAAGAATACAGTTTCTGTGTGGTTATTTTGGTTCTGGGCGGCCAGGACAAACAAGTGGCCCCCTGCAACAGGTGCCAAGTTATAAACAGTATAGAGAAAAAAAAATATACCAGTAATTGTAAAAAGAAAATAAAAGCAAGGTTGAACTGCAAAGGAATATTTTTATAGCAAGGAAATACAGTTGTAAAAATGAAAAAAATGGAATCAGAGTGCACCACACAATCCCGGGTTACAATGTGTTATCATAGCTCTAAAAAAACCCAGAGTGTATATTTAGTTAGAATCAAGATATAGATACAGTCTGTAGGTAAGAAAAATGTATGCATAGCTAGCATAAGAGAACTATCTCTCACCAAACATGGGCAAACAGAAAAGTAGAAAACAAGGTAAGAATATTTAAACAATGAACACGAAATCTATATTATCAGAAACAGTTGCGAGGTCATTGTTAGGACTGTATGGGTGGTGGGGAGGGTAACAAGAGCTTGCTGACCTTTGTTATAACCCTTATAGAAATGAAATAGTTTTACGCCAGTTTTGTCTATTATTTTAATTTGAGGATAAGCTATATGCTCTAGAGATATTTGCATTGAAATAAAAATGAATATTTTTCCAATATATTATTCATTATTTCAACATATACAGATATGCTAGTTCAGGCCCTGTGAATGAGGGTGACAGACGTGGGGTTGGGGCAGTCTTTGCGGCCACTGGCTGTGAGACCAGGAGTTATCCCTAGTGCTTGTACTGGCTTTTTGGAGCCCATTCTTTTAGGAGGGATACCTTGCTCAGCCGAAATATAGAGGAGAGGGCCTTGGTCCTATCTCAAAGTGAAGTATCAGACTTTGTTGACTTGTATGGGAGGCTGGCTTTACCCTCACTGATGAGTGGTTGGGGATTGGTATGTAAAATGAGAAAAGATCGGTTTAAAGAAAATAAATTAACAGAGGCAGGCGGATCTCTGTGAGTTCGAGACCAGCCTGGTCTACAGAGCTAGTTCCAGGACAGGCTCCAAAACCACAGAGAAACCCTGTCTCGAAAAAAAAAAAAAAATAGAGCCGGGTGATGGTGGCGCATGCCTTTAATCCCAGCACTCGGGAGGCAGAGGCAGGCGGATCTCTGTGAGTTCGAGACCAGCCTGGTCTACAGAGCTAGTTCCAGGACAGGCTCCAAAACCACAGAGAAACCCTGTCTCAAAAAACAAACAAAACAACAACAACAAAAAAAAAAAAAACAAAAAAAAACAAACAAGAAAATAAATTAATTTAATAAAATAAAAAATAAACACGCTAGTTCATAATATTGTCTAGAAGATATAAGTGAGGGTTAGTGTTTATAATTATTCTCACTCTGACACATTCAAATAAAATCTTGCTTCTTTTGTTAGCATTAGCATATTTTCCTTTATTATTAAGTACAAATGGATCACTAAAATGAGCTATGTCAGGCCAACTCCGAGAGTTTTACTGTTGACCCAGGAACACTTGGCAATGCCACAAAAGGTTTCGTGGATGCTTCTGGCATCTGAAAGGTTGAAGTCCAAGATGATGCTAAGCCTACTCCAATGAATGAAGCAAATCCCAGAACAAAGATCCACCCAGCCCCAAATGTCAATAGTGCAGAGGCTGAGAAACTGAGCCCCACATCTTTGAGGATTATTTCATCAGAAGTCTATACATAAAGATGATATGCAAACATCTTACAGGCCAGGCTTGACTCAGCTTAAATACCTCACTATAATGTTGGAAGAAGCCTGGTTGTGCAATCTACCTTTGGGAATACCGAGAATGGTAAAGTCAAGACAAAAGGTATAATAAGCGATAGCAATAACAAAACAGAGTGCTTTGTACCTTAATAATCTCTTTCATCCATGATTCTCTGGGCACTTTATAGACTAGTAACCGCTCTGGTTCTCACGTATTACCTTTTATCTAAGGACCTGAGGCACTTTCACAATGCTCTTAACATGTAGGAAGTATCATTATCCCTATTTTATATGCAGGTAAACAGAGGCACAAAAGTTAAGCAACTTACCCAAAGCCAAGCCAGCCAACACTCCTGACTCAGAGTCGATTAATACTAAGAGATGGAGGGGGTTGATAAATTTATTTTCATAAATGTTACCCTTGTTCATTTAAGGTCTATTGTTTTCAAGTTAACGTATTGATTTCCTCATCTCTTCTTCTTCTTCTTCTTCTTCTTCTTCTTCTTCTTCTTCTTCTTCTTCTTCTTCTTCTTCTTCTTCTTCTCCTTCTCCTTCTCCTTCTCCTTCTCCTTCTCCTTCTCCTTCTTCTTCTCCTTCTTCTCCTCCTCCTCCCCCCTTCTCCTTCTTTCTTCTTCCTCTTCCATTTCATCCTCTTCTTTTTTTCTTCTCCTCTTCCTCTTCTTCCTCCCCCTTCTCCTTTCTGTCTCCCCAATCAGAACCCCAGGGCAGTTTGATATTATAGTAACAGGAGTGGCCCTTGAATCAAGCGTACTACAGTCAGAGTCAACTCTTAAAACAGCTTTAAAACATATGGTACTATTGCTGATCTTGTAGTAAAGAAAGCTACAGAATTTCAGAGAATTTAAACACACGCTATAAATCTGTGCGAAAAATTAGGTCTGGGCACTCCAACTGAGCATGTCCTCTTTCCAGCATGGTCTACAGCCCCTCCAAGAGATCAATACCTGAATACGACAGTTTATAGTCAGGCTCCATTTTGACTCTTTTGTTTTGTCTTATTTTTCGAGACAGAGTTTCTCTGTGTAGTCCTGGCTGTCCTAAAACTCGCTCTGTAAAACCAGGCTGACCTCGAACTCACAGAGATCCGCCTGCGGCGATCTACCTCCTGATTCCGGGGATTAAAGGCCTATGCCGCCACCTCCAGGTTCATCTTGCCTCTTAAAAACCCAAAAAACAAAACCACAATTCGGTTTGTTCCAGCTACGCTTACGATCAGTATGTTTTAAAGTCTCTCAGGTGAGACCTTTTACCAAGTAACTTTCTAAGTGTTTCTGCCGTTCCAACCGGCAGGCCAAAGACCAGAACTGCTTCTGAGAAATGCAGAGCCTGTGAGTCATTGTCGCCTGTTCCCATTGCTCTAGTAGGTGCCTGTAGCCTCCTTGCCTACATTGTGCCACCTGAGCAAAATGAGAAAGATTTGTTAGGTCAGCCTGTGTGTGACTCACGGCTCTTACTTTTTAGGACATGAAGGCATGGTTTCACAGCCCCTGACAATGATGTACTCTGCCTTTACAGGGACGTGAGAGATCAGCGGGGGCCCATTCACCCCGGATCTAGAGACCTTAGAAGACCCGCGTGTGAGGGTGGACTCCTGAGCATAGTAGGGATGAAAAAACGGAGACTGTCCAGCTTTACGACGTTAGTGGGAGATTTGCTACTAAAACCGTCCATAAGCGGTGTAGAGACTGCGTGAAAACGGGATGAACTGCAAAATACAGTAAAAGTGTGCAAAGGCATCACGTCGAGTCAAAAGCTTGAGAGAATAACAAAGTCTTGATAAATCATTAATTTTAGCTTCTTCTTTTAGCTAACTCCCTTCCCACGACACTCGCTGTTTTGAAGAGGCTTGCTGGGTTTCTCAGGGCCCTCCTCGCCACCCCTTTCATCCCAAACGGGGTGGGCAGCGGCGAGGGAAAGGGACGCGTGGGTATTTCCCCACCCTGGCGAGCCAGGTCCTGAATCATCACTAGCTGGTAGCACTTGCCTTCAGCAAGTCACAACTTTCCCTAGAATAATCGGTCTTGGACTTAAAAGGAAGAGTGGTGGGAGACCTGAGAGGCGGGGGAAGTGCAGTGAGGAGAGGGGCGTGGAGCGGCCGATCCCGCCCCAGAATCTCAAGAGCTGGAAGAATGAGGTGTCCCAGCCACCGGCGCCCCGGGAGGGAGGGGACGCCGCGGCGGGATAGGCGGGGCGCCGCGTACCTGGGCGCGGAGGGCGGGGCTTCGGCGGCACTCCCTCCCCCCTCCCACTTTCTGGCAGGGACTCGGTCCTTTCCGCCCCGCTTCGGCCCTGCTCGGCTCCCGCCCCCCTCCGCCCCTCGCTCTCTCCCTCCCACCCTCTCTCCCTCCCTCCCTCCGGTCAGGGACTGCCCCCGAGCTCCAGCGGGCGAGTTTGCCGTGGCTGGTCGTGCGCGTCCTGAGCGCTCTGGCTCACCTGGACAGCCCTCCTCCCCGCCCCGCGCCTTGTCCCACCTAAACTTCTCGGAGGTAAGGAAGGGGCTCCCCGGGTCTCCCGCGCGGAACTCGTGCACCGGTCCCGTTCTCCGCTGGACACACTTCTCCTCCTGTTCCAGCCGGCTAGGGGGCTCCATGCCCCGTCCCGGAATGGAGGCGTCCGTGGCGCGGGAGCATGAGCCCGCGCCAGCGGAGAGGAGTCGAGGGGAGCTCGGCACACAGGTGGCAGCGGCGCGGGTGCCTCTGTGCGCGGTCGCCCACCGCGGTGGGACGGGGGAGAGGGAAGGGTGGCGAGGGTGGGGCTCGCCTCTCTGCTTCCCCGGGGTCAGGGTTCTCGGGGTGCACAGCGGAGGTGAGCCTTGCGAACTTGCTGGGGACTCGCGGGGACGCCGAGGGGGAGCCGATGGCTGTCCTGCGGTTGCCCGGGGACCTGACGCCGCGCCCCCTCCCCCGGCCCGTGTGCTTCCCCTGCAGAACCTCGGTCGCCCTGCGCGCCGTCCCCCTCGCATTCTTGCTCCCCGGGCAGGCGGCAGGCGGCGGTGGGAGTCGGGACGCGCGGCGAGAGGGGCGCCCCCGCCGGCCCCTCTGGGAACATGGCGACCGGCGGCTACCGGAGCGGCGGCAGCACCACGGACTTCCTGGAGGAGTGGAAGGCGAAGCGCGAGAAGATGCGCGCGAAGCAGAACCCCGCGGGCCCGGGTTCGGGCGGCGGCGGCGGCGATCCGGCAGCTAAGCCCCCTGCGGGACCGCTGTCCCCAACCGGGGTCGCCGGGACCTCCGAGCTCAACCACGGCCCCGCGGGCGCGGCCGCACCTGCTGTCCCCGGGCCCACCGCCCTGAACTGCGCTCTGGGTCCCTCGGCGCTGCCCCGCTCGGCTCCCGGCTCCCGGCGGCCGGAGGAGGAATGCTCGACCGCCGCTGCAGTCGCGGGGGCGCCCGCGTCCCGGGGCGACGAGGAAGAACCGGACGGCACCCCGGAGAAGGGCCGCAGCTCGGGGCCCAGCGCCAGGAAAGGCAAGGGGCAGATCGAGAAGAGGAAGCTGCGGGAGAAGCGGCGCTCCACCGGCGTGGTCAACATCCCCGCTGCGGAGGTGAGCCGGACGGGGCGGGGCGGGGAGGGTTCGGGGATCGGGGCCGCCTCCGGTGTCTTCCACCAGGGAGCTCCCTCGACCCGGGGCCTGGAGGTCCCTTGCACTCCTTTTCTGCCGGGATGGAGTTTTACTTTGAGCAAAAGATTCCTGGGAAGTTTCTCCGACCCAGATGAGGACACGTGCTTTTTTGCGCCCTGGGAACCGGGTTCCTACTTTAGAGTGATAGACAGTTTGTGTTCCCAAGGTTTGCCAGCCTAGACTTTTCCGTGTGGAGGTGATCAGTTAGGGAAAACCGATTCGTGGAGGTGATGACGTATTCTGCTTTCCCACGTGTCCGTCTCCGGCTATCAGGTTGCTTTATCTCCACTTCCCTAGCAGTGTTTGCAAGAGAGCACCTGTAAAGAAAGCGTAGCCCTAGCAATATCTAAGGCAGCGTTTATCTCCCAGTAAACTCGAGATGAGTGTGTCCAAATAAAAGTCTGCTGTGTAGCCTACATCACCCCACCCCCTCACCCCCACCCAAGCAGGGATGCTGTAGCAATCTCGGTTCTGGAGGCTCAGGGATTTCTTGCGGTATTTAATAATTGGGCAAGCATTTGTGGGAGGTGTGCTCTTTTGTTTGGGGTTATTTTTGCTATTTCACAAAAACATTTATTCAGGCAGCAGGGACGTTCTCTTAGGGTCTGTGTAAAGATTTTGCCGAAGTGTCTTCTTGCACTTCTATCCACCTGGAAGGAAGCTGCCCCAAACCGTTGGGGGGGGGGGAGTGGTTTGACCACTGCGCTTCACCCGAGGAGCCACATCTTACTCAGTGGCTTTTTAGTTTTTGTTCACCACCCACAACTTCTTTATTCCTAACCATTAAGTGACTGTTAAAATATTTACTAACTGTGGGCTGGGAGTGTAGCTCAGTGGTAGAGCGTTTGTTTAGAATATGTTAAGGCCCGGCGTTTGATCGCCAGCACTGCTTAAACAGAACAGAACGCAAAAGCACGTTAAATGCCAGGCATCATGGCTCAAAAGCATAATCGCATCCTTGTGAGGCTGAGGCAGGAAGATGGAGCATTTGAGAGATTAGTCAGGGTTATGCGTTTGTGAGACCGTCTCCACCACAACGCCCACAAATTTATTAATAATTGTGGTTTAAGTGACTTGTAGTAAGGAGTATATTAGAATTATAATTTTAAGTACTAATATGATTTCCATAACTAGAAAATCGGAGTATGTCTCTGTAGGGTCTATTTTTGTATTTTTATGGGAATGTTTCAGAGATTTTTATCAGCCAGAACAACTGTCCTTTGTGGTTTACTACTTGTACAAGATATCTGTTATTCATTAAAGTTACTTTCAAAGGAATTCATAAGAATGGTAATCAAATTTCCAGGTTCCTTTTTTTAATGTAAAAATATGAAGATTAAGGGGAATTGAAGACAAAGCTTTGGAAAGTCTGCATTCCTCAGTGTTATTTTTAAAAAGCAACTTATGGTCCAAATAATAGAACTTGTCATTTTTTGCTCCTTTTTCAGGGTTCATCTGACAAGGGTCTTATTTTGGGAACTATGTTGGCAGATGTTAATTTTCATTTTTTGGGGGGGGGGTCTGGCTGCTTGGGCTAAAAAAAAAAAAAAAGAAGAAGAATCCCGGGAAAATAAGTAGGGTGTATCTTGTGAGAGCCTGAGAAACATCCTTTGTTAGTGGGTCCTCCTCTTGAGTGAGGGAACGCAGTGCTGAGAATGTAGATGACTCCCCACTGCAATTGAGTCGAATACTCTGGAATGTTTTTTCATTTGGGTGTTGGCAACTCCTAAATTTAATCTTCCTTAAAAACAAACAACCCCGGGTACCAATTTTTTTTCCTTCGTCTGTGGAATTTGAACCTTTTTTTTTTTTTTATTGAATAGGGAATTGAGGATTGCTTTCTTTTAGTGGTAACCATGGCTCTGTTTCAAGCTGTAGGACCCAACAAAACAAAGTCATATTTTACCACAGTATCTAATTAGCTGACATACTTCTCAAGTGTCTCCTTCCCTTACTGTTGGAATTTTAGAATGGGTTTTTTTTTTTTTAAAGAAATATGGTTTAAACAGTTGGAGAATATATAGTGCAGAACTTTGAAGCTGAACCATTTTCATATCTCTTAGGCTGATGCTGTTTTAGAATTGCAAGCCATTTTTTCCCGTTTTGAATAGTCAGAGGCACTCGCCGAAAGGGTTGGTGTGTTGCATCGCTTAGCACTCCTGTTTTTTAGGAGGTCGTATTCTATAAACTTTTAGGTATCACCCATTAGGGAAACAAAGATGTGCAGTTGAATGAGACTTGGGTTCATTCACGCAGTATTCCCAAACGAGTTTCTTCCAGATTTTCCTGGAATGTGCTTAGAGGGCCTAGTTCAGTGGCTGACAATCTTTGTTCCTTCAAGCAGTAGGTATTATAGGCTGTGGTGGCACATGCCTTCAACCCCACGGCAGAGGAAGGCAGATAGATCTGTGTGGTTGAGCTCAGCTAGGAATATATGGTGAAACAGAATCCTCCCATCCCCCCAAATGCACACATCAAACATTCGTGTGATGTATTTATTCTGGCTTTCACCAGCTGATGGTATTATTCTCGTGTGTTGCTTATATTGCTGCAATGGCACCTGACTCCAGCCAAACATCCCAGTAGCAACTAGGAGATAGTTTAGAGAGGAAATGGGTTAAAAGCTAAAACTTCCCAGTAGGGAATAGCATACCAGGCAGGGACTGTGGGGAGTTGAGTATAAAAGTCTAAATTTCCATACCCCCTTTAATGAGACAGACTCTGGTTTTCATTCGTTAGTTTCTTGTTTTGTTTTAATTTCCCTGACTTTTGCCGTTTTCTACCTTTCCCGTGTGGTAGTATCTCGCTCTCATTGAATAATTAGGACATGGCATGCTACCTGCTACTAGTCTTTGTGTTCTTCGAATGCGACAAATGATCGTTACGTGCCCGTGTCCACTGCATTGTCGAAGCAGCGGAGTGGGCAAAACAAGAAGGAAGCTGTGTAGATTTGGAGAGAGCAAGGCTGGGGTCTAGGAAGAAGTGGACGAACGTAGCATCAACTTTACAGTGTGAGCGCGTGGTCACGCAGCCTGCTGCTGGTTCCGTGTTGGCATGATGTATGTTTAAAGGGAAGAGACAGTTGAGCTGGAAGCCAATGAGGCTGAGACTCTTGGGTTGAATCTTACCCACTTACTTTCATACCCACCTATCCATCCGCGTTCTCATGCGCGTTTGCACACAAATGCAGTGTTTGAAGGGCCAAAGGGTAGCAGTTCTTAACTCTGGCAGCCTGTAGATACCATGTGCAGAACTTAAAATAAATGACACCCCCATCCCCCCTCCCACCCCCGCCGCCGCCGCCGATTCTTGGCCCTTCCTGCCCTCCACTCCCACTCCCATGTGATTTAATGGGTTTGGGATGGAGCCCAGGCATTAATATTTTTATAAACTCCCCATGTAATTCTCATGTGAGTCGGGGTTAAGGACCACTGGGTCGCAGTCTGAGCACCCAGAAGGGACTAGAACCCAGGCGTTGTCCACAGGTTCTCGCAAGTACACCAAGGAAGCATGGTGAGATGGGTGAGTTAGCTTCATCCCTAAGTGGTCCACCTCTTCAGAGGGGGTGGTGGCATTGAGCACTTCTGAGTCAGTTGTGTGTCTGCTCTGTTTGCAAGAGCTACTGCCTGAAGACACTTGCCACAGCCAACAGGAGTGTTTCGTTAGGCAGCCATGAAAACTTGGTTTATGCTAAAAGCCAACGCATAGTTAAAAGTTCTGCTTGCATAATGGTTGGCTGAAGTGCTTAAAGGTCATTGCAGCCCTGTTATGTAGCTACTCAATCCCTGTTACCAGAGTAGAACGTAGAGGCGTAGAGTTTAAATGATTCGCGACTATATAGCTATAAACATGACAGTTATTACATAGTGACTAAAAAAGATGGCACAGAAGCGACAGAGCAGTGTTTTAGTGTTCTTGTGATATGTGTATGTGGAAGAAAAACAGAATTTTTTAAAGAATTAACCTTGCATTGTGTATCATATTTCCTTAGCTTTTTCCCTTTATGTTTTATTTATTTATTTATTTATTTATTTATTTATTTATTTATTTATTTTTTGGTTTTTCGAGACAGGGTTTCTCTGTGGTTTTGGAGCCTGTCCTGGAACTAGCTCTTGTAGACCAGGCTGGTCTCGAACTCACAGAGATCCGCCTGCCTCTGCCTCCCGAGTGCTGGGATTAAAGGCACCGCCCGGCTCCTTTATGTTTTATTAAAGTTGTTTTTGATAATTAGGCATTTGAAAGAGGAAGCCTGTAATGGTTTGGAATTGAATAGAAACTGAGCCAAATTTGTAGGCTTAGAGATTGCTCTCAGAACCTCTCTAGTTTGCTTCAGGAGATTTTTTTAACACCGGAGTGCTAGCAAAATGAAAAATAGGAGATTATTTTTTTGTTAGCAATTCAAAAGTGTAGACTTTACTACGACCTGAATGATAATTTTCTTCTTCTCAAGATGGTGTTCCTACTGCATAATTTGAACCCAGGCCTTCCAGGGTGAGGCTGGAGGATCATTTGCTATAGAGAGCACTCACTTCCCCGGGAGCACTGGCGAGGCAGCAGTTAGGGTGCATGGGGCATGTTCTTCCCAGTAAACCCTAGAAATCCGGGGAGATTAGGATGTGTACTTAGTCTACAGCAAGCCCAGTGTTCTAAGAGACCTGAGTGTTTATACTATCCCCTCCATCCACATGTCAGATGCTCCCCATCTCTGAGTCATTGGTACTGTCTCTCCTGATTCATCACCCAGAAAGGTAGACAGTCTGGAACACAATGGGAATACCAAACAGCATTTCTTCATCTACCTGGGGGGCTGGTACAAAATGTTTTCTACGTTTTAAATTGTTGGTAAATATTGGGACTTGCCTTTTTCTCAGGATCCTTTTTCCTCCTTTAAGAATGGAGAACCCCTTATCCCATAGAATGCATCTTTTAAAATGCATATGCTATGGGGCTAGGGACCTAGTCTACTGTTCATCATTAGGATGCTTGCTACCATGTTCCAGGCCCTCGAATTGACTCCCAACAGAAAAGAAAGGAGAGTGGGCAATTCCGTTCTTCCACCGTATGCCGAGGCTGTGGTCTGGAAGTGCTTTCCTATATTTATCTGGAGTTTTCTTTACGTTCTGGGACCTGCGGTTGGCTAGGTTTCAGTCCTCCCTCCGCTCAGTGAAGTGCGGCGGCATTCAAACTGTGACAAGGTAATAACTTTTAAGTAATTTAATATCCATCTTTCCTGTGTTTCACAGAAAAGAAATAACGAAGGACTCCTTAGTTCTACTTTTTTTTTTTTTTGAAACCTGGCATCTGCCACCTATAGTTCACACTAGAACTTGGTGTTAGAGGTATTTAATGGAATGCAATTCTTGACATTATTTTGGGTTTTTTCGTGACTTTCCTGGAGACCTCCAGAGCCTAATTGCAGAACCACTTGAGAGCATTGATCTGTATGAGAAGACAATGGAGTTTTAGGTTGCTTGAAGGTCACTGACTAAAAGCGATACCTTTAAAAGTGTGACTTGGGTAGGGGGACAGGACCACATGGGTGACACTTACCTGTTATTTTCAGTGCCGACTTCCCAGATGCGCCTGGGTAGAGGGAGTTACCCGAGACTGTGTTTTGACATGTTCCGGAGGGGTTCTGTGTGTGCGCTGGAAGTTGGAGAAGAAGTGACTTGAACAACGTCTGGTTCTCAAATGAAACTAATACTAGTTAGCTAGCAGAATTGTTACGTGATTCCAACCGATGGATGTGGGTAAGCCAGACACACTTAGGAAGCAAAGACCAGAGGATGGGGGTTTAAGACCTGCCTGGCTTCTACAGGAAGACACTGTCTCAATAAAACCAGAAGCTTGTAAAAACGTTCACATGATGCTTATAGAAATTACATAGAGGGGACTGGAGAGATGGCTCAGTGGTTAAGAGCACTGACTGCTCTTCCAGAGGTTCTGAGTTCAATTCCCAGCAACCACGTGGTGGCTCACAACCACCTATGATGAGATCTGGTACCCTCTTCTGGCCT
Source organism: Chionomys nivalis (assembly GCF_950005125.1). NCBI lineage: Eukaryota > Metazoa > Chordata > Mammalia > Rodentia > Cricetidae > Chionomys > Chionomys nivalis. The sequence continues at coordinate 19,602,373 of NC_080110.1, forward strand.
ACAGGCAGGATACTGTATAAATCAATCAATCAATCAATCTTCGGAAAAAAAAAAGAAATTACATTGATAGCTGGTTGTTGTTTAGGGGACTTGATACAAGGATGGTAATCATTGTTTTTTTCTTTTATTTATTTTATTATTATTATTTTATTTTTGGTTTTTCGAGACAGGGTTTCTCAGTAGCTATGGATCCTGTCCTGGAACTAGCTCTGTAGACCACCAGGCTGGCCTCGAACTCACAGAGATCCGCCTACCTCAGCCTCCTGAGTGCTGGGATTAAAGGCGTGTGCCACCACCGCCCGGCTTGTAAATTTTTTTATAGCTACTTAAACAGAGATAACTTGATCTCCCCGGAAATTTATATCACTTTAAATATTTATAGAATGCCATGTGTTTAATGCAAGATGCATCCACTTCTCTTCTTGTCCTGCCTTTGTCCACAGCCTAGACCATAGGAAAAATACATGATATTTATATGTAAGTAGAACCTAACTGTCACCCAAGGGAAAGCACGCATACAGTTATGGATACCTTCAATAATCGGCAGTGCACACTCTCTAATGCTTTTCCAGCCTTCTTATTAGAACTTGCATTCGGTGCAGGATGGTTTTCCTTTGTCTCATACCCTAACCCGTTAGACTCTTGACTTGGGGAACTAGCAGTTGATTCTTACATACGTGGAGAAGAGGTAACTTGCAGCTTGTCTCAGACAGGTGTATTAGAGCCATGACACAGGCTGCTATTGGATTGGTCTCAGGTCTTTAGCTCACCCCCTATTACATGTGAGATCTGTAAGAACACCCAGTTTCTAATAGTGGCAAAACTATACATTTCAAACGTAGAAATAGCTCCACGTTTATATTTTAACATGTGGTTTGATGCTAATTGATTGTGCTTTGATGTTTTTAGAAATCATATTATAGAAATCAAATATTATATTCAAATAATTTCTTGGCCTCCCTTCTTCCCGTCTTCCATCCCTCTCTCCCTCCCTCTCTTTTCCAGAGACAACAGGGTCTCTATGTAGCCCTAGATGGTGCGGCACTGGCCTTGAACCCACATAGATCCTCTTGCCTCTGCCTCCACAGTACTAGGATCATAGGCAAGTATTACAAGCCCAGCATTTCAAGCAGCGTTGTTTTGCATTGATTTTCAAGAAGTAGGACTCTTAGGTTTTGAAAGTCATTGTTTTGTTGGGGTTTTGCTGGGATGCATGGATCTGAAGGTTTATGTTGTAGATCAGTTTGTTTTCAGATCTGTAATAAATATGAGAGGGTTAAGTGTATAGGATTCCTGACAAAAGAATTGAGTTTGTGAAGTAACGTGGAAACCAATGTCTAATGTCTGCTAATCTATAATTCAAGACTAAACTTAGAGGCCTGTAAACAAGCTTGTATTTCTTTGAGAAATTGCCTTATAATATGTGAATTCATTTTTGTTTTATTTTGGGGGATACAAGAATATTTTAGTATTAAAAGAGAATGTAAATCTCTGTTGCGAAGAACGGAATTAACTTTCAGAAGATGATGCTTGAGGATATGAATAGAAGACACATCCTAAGATTTGTCATTTTAAAATGCAGTGTGGAGGCTGGACAGGTAGATGACTCTGTGGTTCAGAATGCTCACCTCTCTTCCAGAGCAGCGAGACAGTAGCTTCTCCATCCATAAATTATTGTCTGTAAATTTAGAGCAGGGCCTTCCCCACGTTACCTCTTCACGTTGATTCCCAAGGTGGGTTTTTCCATCGTTGTACAAGACAAGGAATTCGAGCCTCAAAGAAGTTGGGTCTTGGCCAAGGGCTGTCCTGGCAGACCTTGGTCTTGACTTCAGATCGGTTTGGAGGCAGCGCTCGCACGTGGGTTGTCATTGTTGGAAACACCCTGGATCTGTTCTGACTGAGTAACTTTGACATGTGGGGAATCTGGTAGGACATAGTGGAGAACAGTTCGTGAGGAATGACCAGCTCAGCTTGGGATGGATCCCAGTGGCAGGCCAAGGAATCCAGCTGATCCTGTTGTTCACTGTGAGCGCTGTTGGCAGGGCACTTCCTTCCTCTGTCCATACCTGTTTATACAACAACTCCTGTTAATTTCTGGAAAGGAAAGAGGTTTCCTGTCCAATGTGAAATCCTTACAAGGGTGAGTCTTTGTTCCGGAACAGGTAAATCTCCTGAAGAGTGACGAACTGTATGAAGCAGTGTAGAATAATAGATAGACAGTAAAAGAAAAAACTTCAAATTTCCGAGTTAGAAAGCAGCTTGGTCGGGAGGTGGTAAGCACACCTTTAATCCCAGCACTCAGGAGGCAGAGGCAGGCGGATCTCTGTGAGTTTGAGTGTGAGACCTGGTTCCAGGACAGCCAAGGCTACACAAAGAAACTGGAAGACGAGAGAGAGAGAGAGAGAGAGAGAGAGAGAGAGAGAGAGAGAGAGAGAGAGAGATTTACTAAGATAGAAAGATAGAATCCAACACAAATGTACCTTTATAATGAAGGTTTGTGAATGGCTTTGGGGGCAGAATGAAGTGGAGGTGAGGTGAAGAGGCAGTGCTGATATTAAATGTCCTGGATCTGAGCCAGTGAGATGGTTCAGAGGGTACAGCCCGCGTTGCCAAGTCAGAAAGCCCAAGTTTGCTCCCTAGAACCATGTGATAGAAAGGAGAGCACCGAATCATGCAGCTTGTCTTTTGACTTCCATGTATACACCATGGTGTACACTCTTCACTCCTCTGTCACACAAATGAATGAATGAATACATCTAATACAGTTTTTTTCTTTTTAAGTTGTCAGAATGTGATCTGGATGTAAGTCTCTCGGAAGTTTACAGCTTCCTGCCGTTTCTTGAGTTTGGACTTTGATGGACTGTGAAAGCCAGGTCTCTGTTGCATTCTTAGCTGCTTCCCATTCTTCTTGGAATCCAACTTAAAAAAATAATAATAATAAAAAGGAGACCAGATCTCATTATGGATGGTTGTGAACCACCATATGTGTGCTGGGAATTGCACCCCAGAATCCAGCTCTTAAAGGACAAGCATCACCTTGGAATCTTTTCTCACTTCCTGGGCAGCTTCTCCACATCTTCCTTCCTGTCCTTTGTTTTTTTTTTTTTTTTTTTTTTCGGGCTCTGGAGGAACTTGGGTGTTTTCTCAACCCACGGTATTAGGAATGACACTTACTTTGTCTCACGTGATGTATATGTGAGGGTGCACACGTGCGTGAGTGTGCGTGCGTGCACACTCATATGCTGAGACCAAAGGAGGATATCAGAGAGCAGATCTCTGAGTTCAAGGTCAGCCTGAGGAACATAGTGAGTTTCAGGACAGCCAGGGCTACATGTAAGGCCTTGTCTGGCGCACGCCTTTAATCCCAGCACTCGGGAGGCAGAGGCAGGCGGATCTCTGTGAGTTCGAGACCAGCCTGGTCTACAAGAGCTAGTTCCAGGACAGGCTCCAAAGCCACAGAGAAACCCTGTTTCGAAAAACAAAACAAAACAAAACAAAAAAAAAAAAATGAAAATAAAAGATAAAGGGTGAATACAATCAAACCTGATGTGTTAATGCAGAAACGTAGGCTAGGAGATTCCTGAGGTTTGGCTAGCCCAGGAATTTTTGTGGTGGGGCGCATATAATTTGTGACATTTCTTTTTCTTTCTTTTATTTATTTTTTTAAGGTTTTATATTTTATTACCGAACAAACCAGTTAGTTCATGTGCAACACGTAATCTCATACCAGACCCCTCACTTTAAACATGACCAAGTCCCTGGAGGTTAAGAACGTTCAGCTTCATCTGGTGGGGTCGGTTGATGGCTGTGGTTCAGCCCTCAGTCCACTGTGTGTGATTCCTTCGCGCTCAGCTCCTGTTCTCCTCCAGTGTCTCCTTGGAGTTGTACCTAATTCTGCTTTTCATCCAAACCCACTAGCGCATAGCTCTTCTTTTCAGCCCTCAGAGATCAAACCTACATCAGAAGGATTTAATCGTTTAGCACTGTGTGAATATATCCTTACTAATGAGCCAGAGAATAGCCTCAGTTTTTAACAATTCCTTTTATTAACAGGGAATTTAATTCATAGGATTGTTAGCTCTGTACCAGGAAAGATGAACCGTACCTTCCTGGCACATGAATGGGTAGCTGGAGGACACAGTTTCAGCTTTTAGTAGTGCAAACCACCGTTAAAGTTTCTGCACGTTTACTGGGGACGAAGTTAAACCACGGAAACACTTAGAGACTTGCACAGAGGCGTGCGGGCCGAAATGCAGACCTCTGAGAAGAGGGCACCGTTGGGCCTGTCCGTGAGGGGCCCACACTCGGCTCCTTAAGCGGTCATTCAGCTGCTGGAGTCCTTGAGGGACAGGGGCACAGGAAGACTGATCTCTGATACCACCTGAGGGAGTGGTCAAGAACAGTCAAAGTGACACTGATGGGAACAGGGGGCAGGCAAAGGACTAGCTCCCCCACCCCCCAGTTCTGTGTGGACAGGGACAGAAATAGGATTAAATTGACTCATGTAGCCATGGCCAGAGTAGTTGAAAAAAATTATCCTCTGGTTGGGTTTTTTTTTTTTTTTTTTTAAAGAATTGTTTATTTTGGCCGGGCGGTGGTGGCGCACGCCTTTAATCCCAGCACTCGGGAGGCAGAGGCAGGCGGATCTCTGTGAGTTCGAGACCAGCCTGGTCTACAAGAGCTAGTTCCAGGACAGGCTCCAAAACCACAGAGAAACCCTGTCTCGAAAAACCAAAAAAAAAAAAAAAAAAAAAAAAAAAAGAATTGTTTATTTTAATTGTTTGGGTGTTTTGCACACATATATGTCTGCACCATGTGTGTACATTGTCTCAAGAGGCCAGAATCCCCTGGAGCTGGAGTTACAGATGGTTGTGAACCTGCGTATGGGTGCTAGGAGTCGAACCCAGGTCAGCTCTTCAGCTCCTAACTGGGTATATCTCACAGTATCAAGGAAGTGTCGGTCGCAGTTTTACTGGCGATGGTGGTTTAGTATGGTTTTGAATTAAAATTCTTTTTAGGGATTATGCATTGCTGTGTTTAGATGCACTATGTCCGCAATGTAGAGTTAGTAAATAAATGAAACTCAGGACTGGAGAGATGGCTCAGCGGTTAAGAGCACTGACTGCTCTTCCAGAGGACCTGGGTTCAATTCCCAGCACCTACATGGCAGCTCACAACTGTCTGTAATTCCAGTTCTAGGGGATCTGACACCCATGGCAAATATACCAATGCACATAAAGTCAAAATAAGTAAATGAAACTTAAAACTGAACCTAGTTATGTATAAATGAGGGCACATTTTTTTATCTTCTTTACTAGCCTATTTCCTTGCAGTTTTATAGAAAAAAATTAGGGGTGCGTGTATGCGAGCGTGCATGTGCGTGCGTGTGTGTGTTAGTGTAAGTTTAAACTGATTCTGATAGAAGGGTGTGTGTTGATAAAGCAGATAGGCAATCTGGTGGTAGTCCTGTGGAGAGGCCTCCACAAGGACATGGCTAAGAGAAATGGCTGCAGAGTGACCGTCCCGCGTTGGGCCTGTGAGGGAAACCTCTTCTGGAACAATGCTTTTGCACAGAGGCCTGAATTTGGGGACTGCACCAGTCGTGTAGAAATTAAAGGAAGGCGCCGAGGGGAAAGTCCCGGTAGAAAGTACAGAACAGGCTTCAGGGGAATGACCCTCGGTATGCGGTGTCTCAGAAAGGTCCGCGTCCCGGAGTGAGGCCTGTGTGCAGAGGGAGACACCAGACAAGGGTCAAGACAGATAAAGTGCAGAGCGAGCTGCATCGTCAGCGGCTAGGGGAAGTTGATCTCGATCCTTTGGTTTGCGTCTGTTTGTTTTTGCTAGTGCTGCAGTTGAACCCACAGATGCTTATTTTCGTTACGTTCCCCACATCACTTTGCCTTTTCTGGATTACAGCTGAAGCCGTGAACACAAGCGCGTTTACTTTGTGGGCTGGCTAACTTTGAGGCTTGAAGTATTGAGGGTTAGGTCTTTTTTCTTGAGAGTATCTTCAGCATTTGTTTGCCCATGTGAGAGTAAGAAGAATTTTCAAGGAATAGGGTATGTATCCAGGTGGAGGAATGATTTTATTTATATTTAATTTTTTTTCTCCCGCGGTTCTCTCAAATCAAAATGTTGAGAATAGACTTAAAACTTGTAGTGAAAGAAGTTATCTCTTTTTGAAAATTGTGAGCTACAGCTTTGATATTGAATATTAGGATATACCTGACAATGGTTTGTGTGGACATCAGAACAAATCAGTTACAGTCGTTGCCGTTACTTTGGTATCATGCAGATTGACCCCTATGTAATCTTACGCAAATTCCTCCCCACGTAATATTTGCTGTTGCAGTGAGCCTGATGATGATGATTAGTTAATGTGTTTATCTTAAAGGAAGTAATTGACCAGGAGTTAATAATAAAATTTAAAGATAATGATAAAAATGATACTTTTTTCCTATGAAAAAAATTCAGTGGCCATTTGTTTTGCCCTTTGAGAAATTAGTCATAATAACACATAAGGTTATGCATTGCTTATGTGGTCTTTTTTTTTGGTTCAGGAAAAAGATCGGATGGTTTGGTTTTTGAAGCTTTTATTACCTGACTTCATGATAATCCTTGGGAGCACGGTTAAAAAGAAGGCACCAACAGGGACTGGAGAGGTGGCTCAGTGGCAAAGAATGCTGGCTGCGCTTGCAGAGGACCTGGGTTCAGTTCCCAGCACCCACGTGGCAGCTCACGGCTGTCTGTCAATCAGTTCTGGGGATCCAGGTTCTCTTCTGGCCTCTGACACCAGACACACATGGGATGCACAGATATGCATGCAGGCAAACATTCATACACATAAAAATAAAAACTTTATGATTTTAAAAATGAACGGAACACCCTCCCCAAAGTTGCTGCGGTTTAAGTAACAAGAAAACGTGATTAATACTGTCTTATTTCAAACATGTATTTTTGCTGTCTTGTGCACTCTTAGGTTAAAGCGGTTGGCATTTTTCCTTTAGTGGCAGCCCAATAAAAACGGAGAAAGGAATAGCTGTTTATTTACATATAAATAATGTATATAACTATTTCAGTGTATTTCTTCCATGTCTCTTTAGACATTTTAAAAAGAAATACTTGAAAGTTCCTTAACTAAGAACAGACAAGAAAAATACCGGTTAAGATGATTATCATGTATCTATGTTACTTAAGCCTATGATTGCATGGATTGTCGGACCTGAACCAATCATCAATATATAATGTCTGATGAAGATACAGGTAATTTGAATGACTAGGCATGGCCCTGTTCTCCAATATTGGTACCGCTCTTCTGCCATTGCAAAGAAAGTTCTGAGACTTTGCGGTTTTTCTTGTTGTCGTGGTTGGTTGTATGTGTCTGCATGTGCGCGCGCATGCACAAATCACCTTTTACTGTTATAAGTTGCATTAAGATCAGTGTGCATGTTGGGCGATGGTGGCACTCAGGAGGCAGAGGCGGGTGGATCTCTGTGAGTTCGAGGCCAGCCTGGTCTACAGAGTGAGTGCCAGGACAGGCTCCAAAGCTACACAGAGAATCCCTGTCTCAAAAAACAACGACGACAAAAGAAATCAGTGTGTATAAATAAAACCCTTAATTTAAGGTATTGGCCTCCTCTCATTTTTACATAGAGTCTCTAGTGTGGAGACTTTTATACCTTTCTCAGGCCGCCAGCTTTTAGGGCTAGTCCTCCAGTATCTTAAAACTGTGGTCACTCTAATGAAACCAGTCAGGGTCTTTGAAGTGTTTGAAATACATAGGTCAAGGCAGGAGAATTTATCTTAATGTCTACCAAGGTCTTTATCCCTGGGTTTGTCCCCTCTGAATCGTGCCTCTTGTGGTCTGGGCAATGGCACACAAGAACCTTGTATGGATTTGCCCATGTCTCTTTAGTGAGCAGCGCAGTCTGTAGCCCTGTCCTGGTTGTTCAGCCCCAACCTCCCCCCTGTTCTCTCATCTCCCTTTCCCATCAGGTGTTGAGAGTTTTGGGGGAAAGGGCAACACAGAGCGTTCCAGGTGCCCTGGAAGCAGAAGCCGCTCCTATTTGAACCTCCACTGGCTTCAATGCCACAGGCTCGAAGCGGAATTCTGTCTACTTACTCTAAGGAAATAAATTTTCTGGTTGCTGGAGCCATTCAAAGCGTCCCACACTTTGAGAAAAATCAAACAGGCAGAGAAAACAAGACAGTGTGAAGAAACCTATATGTAGATATGCCAGTTTATCTTTAGTAATTATCCATTTCTGACCAATCTTATCTCACCCATTTTCCCCAGTCCCATTATTTTGAGATTTCCCAACATTTCACCTGTAAAAGTATGAATTTATGAAAGACACATACTGTAGCGCAAATTCTAATTGGTATTATTAATAAATCCTGGAGTCAGATATCAGGGTAAATACTGAAAGATCGGAGAAGGAGCCAGAAACAAGAGAGACTTCTTACCTCTACCAAATCCTCAGACCGAAGGGGCCTGAATGCCTGTCTCCTCCAGCCTTAGATTCCTCTCTCTGCCCAGTTATATCACTTCCTGTCTCCGCCTCCCTCGTGCTGGGATTAAAGGCCTGTGCCTCCCAAGTGCTGGGATCAAAGGCATGAGATCCCAAATTCTGGGATCAAAAGTGTGTGCCATCACTACCTGGCCTCTATGGTTAACTAGTGGCTAGCTCCACCCCCTGATCTTCAGGCAAGCTTTATTTGTTAGAGCACAAACAAAATATCACTACAGTATACTGATTTTTTTTTTTACAATAATCATTATATCACTATTATATATAAATAATCCAGAGTTCAAATTTCCATGTGTGTCTTGTGGTTTTATGTATTGACCAAATAAGATTTGTATACTGCAGGTCTGTCTATCTGTCTGTCTGTCTGCCTTTGCAATTTGTTTGTTGCATGGAGCTGGTCATTTGCTCTGTAGAGTTTATCTTAAAGTTTAATGCAACCCTTGGAATTTGTTATTTTCTGTAAATTGTAGGTTAGATTTAAGCTTGTTTAAGCTCAGTTTCAGTCATTGCTTTTGTAGAAAGATCACTTCTTCATAGGTGGCTCTCTGTTTTTAAAAGAAGAGTGACGGTCTGATCCCTTCGTATTCTGTGATGTCCGCAGTGACCAACGAGTTGGCTGGACACCTGTCGCCAATCTTTTTACTTTTAGGATCCCCTTCATAGTCTTAAAAATTACTGAGGACTCTCAGCTATTTCTTGGTCTGTGTTTAATATTACTGTGTCTACAAATGTTTGTCTTGCTAGAAACAAGACTGATAAACTTTAGACGTTTCTGCCATTTAGACGTAGCAGGAATAAACGGTCTCGTGTATTGACATAAACAACATCTTCGCAAAGACCGCTCTGTAAGACAGAAACTTAAGACGACCAATGTTCTGCACTTCTGCCTCTTTATACTTTCCAGCTGCAGAGCACAGCTGGATTCCCGTCATCGCCTGTCTGCGTCACTACTCAGATTGTTGTGAGATCCTGTGTCTGTCAGGGAGCCTTTTTGCAGCTTGCCCTGCATTCCTGAGAGACTGAGGTGTGTGTGTGTGTGTGTGTGAGAGAGAGATAGAGAGAGAGAGACAGAGACAGAGAGAGAGACAGAGAGAGAGACAGAGAGAGAGAGACAGAGAGACAGACAGAGAGAGACAGAGACAGAGAGGGCCAGGTGGACCCTGGGATCTCCATGGTGCCTAGCCTCTGCCTCTGGAGCTCTTTGGTTTGGTCCATTTTTATTAGCGATTGCTAAATAGAGCTATTCTGATTCCAGGGTATTTTTTGGAGCTAGAACTTTCTTTCCTGGATTTGTTTGGCCACAGAGAAAGGCGGGAGGATTAAGCTCTGTGGAAGCTTGCTCTACTTAAGAGTGCTCGGCAGGTGAGGGAAGGCTACCGATCCACTTGCTTTGCTCTCTTGAATTATTAAGATGGAGTTGCATCTTACAGGCCGTTTGCTTTAGTAGTATATCAAGTGACATTAGAATCTAAGAAAGATGCTTGGGGAGTCTTAAAAAGGACAGGATCTTCGCAGTTAGACGCTGTGACCGGTCAACTTCCCGATAGAGATGTTGTAAAGATGAACAAGATAATGTCTGTACATAGTTTAAAGAGCTTGTTTATTATGGGGTAGATTTTTGTTAACTCCATAGGAGAAAAAGAAAATACGGCCTCTGTTACAGGATGTAGAGTTTTGCTGCAGTTTAGTCTTAAAAATCTGAGCTGTTTAATCTGCTTCCAGAATTACTTCCCAAATTGGAGCACTCCTGAGTAAAGACAGGAAGTCGTAAGAAGGCATACATGATAAAACTTAGAGACTAAAACCTTGGAATGGAATAAAATGGAGAGAGGGAGGTGCATGCCAGGGCAGCGTAAAGACTAGATTAATTAGGCCAATAAAAATCCAATTCTTGTCCCTGAGCTACGAATGAAAAGAAGTCATTTTAATTGCTTACTTGTGTATACTTGAGAGGAAATGTGAAATCAGCTTGCCTGTCCTTAAAAATTGGTACTTTAATTGACTTCTGGAATCTTTATGGTCCAACAGATGAGACAAGTTTATTGAGCTAACTATATATAGCTCTTAAAATATTTGGCAGTTTAAATAGCTAATGTGGGCTAGCAGTGGGAAGTATATGAGTTGAAGGATGGAAGGAAGCTGGACCAAGTATAATAAGCTGTCAGCAAAATAAATCTTCTCCAGTTGGGCTTACTCTCTGTTGTTTTTGGACCTGGTGAAAATTGTTTTAGAGATAAGACATTAATAGCATGGTTGCGGACTGAAGAATGTTCCGAGCTAGATATTTGCAACTAAGAGGGATCGAGATAGTTTTTGTATTCATAAAACTTCCTTGAAAAGAATGAAGCTGGTTTGTGGTGGTTTACGTCTGTAATTTCAGCACTGGAAAGCTGAGGCAGGAGGATCGCCTCAAATTCGCACTGGGAGACCTTGTCTCAAACACAGAAAGTTAAAGAGTTCTTTTTTAGAACCCTATGAATGGTATCATTCCATGGAAGTCTTAAATTGGAGAAGAAATGAGATCTTTTCGTTTTTTTTTAGTGTTTCGTATTTATTGAGGTGTAGAGCAAACGGTTCAGTTCAAGCCCCTAAAGTATACATTTTCTAGACTTTTGGGAAAAGTGTTTGTGACTACCCCTTCAACTAATTGAAAGATTACTGTCACGTATAGGTGATGATTGCAGTGACCAAATCCAGCAGCACATGGGAATTGGCGGATGCTTATGTGTTACTGTGATTGCCAACTTTTAGATCTCCCTCCCTCCCTCCCTCCCTCCCTCCCTCCCTCCCTCCCTCCCTCCCTCCCTCTTCTTCTCCCTCCCCTCTCTCTTCCCCTTCCTATACTTTGGAGTTTAAAAAAGATACTCTGGGACCAGAGATGCAGTTGATAGAGTACTTACATGAAACACTGGTTCAGTCCTCAACACTGCATAAGCCTTGGCTTGGTTGGAGCATGCCTGTCCTCGGGCGGTGAAGGCAAGAGAATTAGAAGCTTAAGTTTATCCTTCAGTTAGTTTGAGGCCAGCCAGAGGCATATGAGACCCTACTCCAAGAAACGTACTCTGATCTTGAACCACATTTAGGACTTTATTTTTAATATTACATTTAAAATGTTCATGTTATAAAAGAAAAAAATTTAAAATAATCTGAGATCTCAAACATAGCTACTCAAACACTTACCGTTTCTATACCATTTTAAATATCCTTCCAGAGACATTTTCTACTTTATATTTCTGGGTTTTTTTAATCTAATGAATTTAAAATATTTTGCAATTTAAAAATACTATAGTTAAGGGTTGGAGAGACGCTCAGTGGTTACTAGCATTTACACTTTTGGTTTTTTGAGACAGGGTTTCTCTGTAGCTTTGGAGCCTGTCCTGGAACTAGTTCTTGTGAACCAGGCTGACTTCGAACTCACAGAGACCTGGCTGCCTCTGCCTCTTGAGTGCTGGCATTAAAGTTATGCGCCACCACTGCAGGGCAGCATTTATAGTATTCATGAGAACCTTAGTTTGGTTCCCAGCACCATGTCTGAAACTATCGTTAACTCTACAATTTCATTCCTGTTCCAAATGTCAGGACTTTATAAGATTTTAAAAAAATGACTAAATGGCATTTTATTGTGAATCTGTACTACATTTCTTTAGTCTTTTATCAGCTGATAGATATTTGGGTTGATTCAGTACTTGGCTTGGGATGTAGCTCAGTGTGTGAGCATTTACTGTATACAAAAGGTAGGGAGAGAGGAAAAGGAAGGAAGAGAGGGAACAGTGGTTCTACCATTTGAAAGTCTATCAAGAGCATGTAACTCAGTGAATGAATGGGTTACATTTAAGGCGGCATTTTAACTGCCTGACATCATTTACTATGTTTTAAAAAATATATATAACACTGTTTTATTGTCTATATACTCTTTAGTCTGAACCCTACTTGGGGAGTGGTCCAAATGGTCGTATTACCTTGGATGACCCACAGGCTTTCCAGTGATGCCTCTTGAAAAGTACTAGGGATGGGAAGAACGGAGCGAAATGGGAACAGAGCAAAGCGTGGGGCTTTGTTCCGATGTGTGTAGAGCGGTGCAAACTTAGCAGTCAGCAGACTTTCTAGAGCTCTTTGTTTGTTTGTTTTGTTTCCTGAGGCAGGGTTTCTCTGTGTAACAGCCTTGGCTGTCCTGGAACTCCTGTTGTAGACCAGGCTGAGATCCCCTTGCCAGTGCCTCCCTAGTGCTGCGGTTAAAACAATTCATCACCACTACCTGGCAACTTTTCTAGTGTTTTTTTTTTTTTTTTTTTTTTTTTTTTCGAGACAGGGTTTCTCCGTAGCTTTTGGTTCCTGTCCTGAAACTAGCCTTGTAGACCAGGCTGGCCTCGAACTCACAGAGATCTGCCTGCCTCTGCCTCCCGAGTGCTGGGATTAAAGGTGTGCGCCACCATCGCCCGTTTTTTTTTTTTTTTTTTTTTTTTTTTGGATTTTTTTGAACTTTTCTAGTTTTAATGGAACACGCTTTCTCTCTGTGTCTCTCTCTCTCTCTCTTGTCTCCTTCCCTCCCTCTCTCTCTCTCTCTCTCTCTCTCTCTCTGAGTGTGTGTGTGCGTGCGCCCACAAGTTTGTGTTCCTGTGGAGATCAAAAAGGTCATCAAATCTGTTGTCATAAATGGCTGTGAGCTACCTGCTGTGGGTGCTGGGAACTGAACTTTGGTTGTCTTCGAGAATAGCAAGTGTTCTAAACTCCTGAGCCATTTCTTCATCCCATTGATGGAGTTTTAAATATTACATTCTAAATGTTCTTTTAGATCCATTGTCTACAATAAATATGTGTAGTTATCCCCAGAGATTTTCCTGTCATGGTTATTATCAAACAGCATAATGGATTTGAAATCTTTTGCAATTGAGAAATATTTTATACTCTTAAGGGATTGGAGAGCTAGCTCAGTGGTTAAGTCACTTCACGCCCTTACGGACCTGAGTTTGGTTCCCAGCACCCATCTCTCTAACTACCTTTAATTATGGCTCCAAAGGATCTGACACCCTCTTCTGGTATCTGAGAGGCCCTGCATGAATGTCCACATGCCTGCATGAATGTCCACATGCCTACATGCAGACACACCTATATACATGCGATATTAAAATTATAAAAAGTATAAAATTATACTTAAGAGTAGAAGCCTAAGATCTTACAGGTGTTTTGCCTATGCTTTTAGTCTTCATATTGTGTTAATATGAGGAATAATTAATCCCATCTTCTTAAAAAAAATACAAGCGAATGGCTTGACCGTCCTCTAGACACGCCCAGTCTAGCTGAGGGGAGGGGTCTGACATGGAGGTAGGGTTTCAAGTTCATCAGCGTGTGGCAGTGGTTCTCACCGGGCACACGTGGGACTGCTGCACGTCGCTGGGTTCTATCCAAACTGTTTCTCATTCAGGAAGTATTGATGTGCCTTTGAGAATGTGCATATCTGACTTGTTCCCAAGTAATTGTGTTACTCCAGGGAAATCCTTCGAGAACTAATTACATGATTTAAATCGTGTGAGAATAGAGAGATCCCCTAGGGAGGAGGCTTAGTTAGAAAAGCTGAAGGGAATATCTTTAACTCAGGGAGGCAGCGGTGAGGTGTGGGTGGGGCGGAGCAAAGTTTATTCAGATATATGGAAGGAGTTTCGAACTCAGCGAAGGAAAAGCGGAGCTTTAAAGAAAAGTGATGCCGTAGCTGTGTGGAAGGCAGCAGGAAGGGTTTGTAGCCTGCACATTGTTCCCCTCCGAGGTGGCCAGAAGGGGCGGGAGGTGGCAGGTGCTGCTGGCCAAAGGAATATTATCTGGATTCGTGACCAAGGGAACCTGTCATCAGCCAAAAAACATCCAGCAGTTTCCCAGTTTGGAAGCCAGTTTACTTTTGAATTTGACTCTTCATGAATCACTGACTGAAATAGGTTGCTAGTGTTTTTTTATGAATGAATGTCAGACATAGCAGGTATTCCATTAATACATTTCTGCTTTTACCCGATAACCTTAACTTGTAGGGTTTTTTTTTCCCCCTTGATTCTGCTAATGCATTCAGTTTCATAGTTTTGCTCTGATACACAAAGGGGAGGTGAAAGGAGAAAGGCCTTCTTTCTGTCTTAATTGCTTCCCAGATTAGCTAGGCATGAATGTCAGGAATTTGGAGCCTTCAGTTCATTGAAACCTTTGTTCTTCGAATTTCCTCTCTTGGTTCCTGGGCCATTTGTAGCTGTGAGCACCTGAAATACGGAGAGCCTGGAGTAGAGCTGAACCCTAGCTGTGAAATACGCACTGGTCTTCTGTGAAATAAAAGTAATGATAAATTAGTAATGATCGTAAGTTTAAAAATTCTATTACTATCTTATAAATTATACAATGAAATATTTCATATATTGAGTTAAATAAATACATTGTTAAAAGTAATTTTACTTTTTCTTTCACTTTTGTTTTCATTTTTCCAACAGTCTTGTTATGTAGCCTCAGCTGGCTCAGATCTGGCTTGTAGCCCAGGCTAACCTCCGACTCACAGAGATCTGCCCACTTCTGCCTCCTCAGTGCTGGGATTAAAGACACGAACCACCACAATTTTGCCGACCTCCCTCCCCCTCACTTTTTAAACACCACTACTAAAACATTTAAAATTATATGTAAGGGCCTCCCTCTCCCCCATGCGCTGCCCTTTTGTTCTGAGAATTCATTTCAGGGCCATGCGTGTGCTAAAGAAGAACATGCTGCACCACACGCTTCATGCCCCTTCCCTTAATTTTCTTCTATTAAACCACAATGATTGAGCGGTGTGAAAGTCATAGTGCACACATACAATTTTTGATGCTTTGGCAGTAGATGAGAAGCATAATGTGGACGGGTTAAAAGGCATCCAGGGTAGTGAAATATTCAATGTCATAGAATGACAAAAAGACATTATCTCCACAGAAGTGATTTGCTTGATGGAGTTATTGGCATATTTATTCTATCTGTCTGTCTTTGGCGTTTCAAAACAGGGTTTCTCTGTATAGTCCCGACTGCTGTGGAATTCACTCTATAGACACGCTGGCATTGAACTCACAGAAATCCACCTGCCTCTGCCTTCCAGGTGCTGGGGCTAAAGGTGTGCACCCCCACTGCCATCCACACGTGTATTTTAAAGGTGAAGTGGTAGAGAATCTTATAAACATCGGCTGTAAAAGTTATTTTTCTTAGGCCTGGTATGGTGGACATACGCCTCTTATCCCAGCACTCAGAAGGCAGAGGCAGGCAGATTTCTGCGAGCTGGAGGCCACCCTGGTCTGCGTAGTGGATCTCAGCCCAGCCAGACCTACACAGTGTGATGCTGTCAAAGGACATGTTTTTGGAGAGAAAAGCAACCATTTGTTTCGGGATACAACACAAACACACTGTATAAATTTGATCATAGGAACCTCATTTTTGCTAACTGTAGAAAGAGATTAAATGTTATGTCAGCACAGGGTTATTATATAACTCAGTGCTTTTCAAACTATAGAATTACTCACTTGTAAAATGAGGTCAACCCTTCCGTCTGTCTTGATGATTTGTACATTAGTATTGGGAATGACGGTGGCAGTGATTACAGAAGCCAGTGCTGTTACCGAGTGGGCCTCTACGTCAGTGGTTCTCAGCCAATGATTGTGACCCCTGGGGTCATGTTTCAGATATTTACATTATGATTCATGAGTAGGAAAGTTCAGGTTATGAAGTGGCAATGAAATGCTCCTGAGGCTGGGGAGTCCGCACAACATGAGGAACGGTACACTAAAGGGTTGCCGCATTGGGACGGTCAAGAACTACGTCTCTGAGCCTTGTGCGGTTGTCATCATACCCTGTTCCTGTTTGGAAAATGAAGAACGCCTGTGTCTGGCGTTCAGACCTGTGAACTGCTGCATTTGGGGAGTTTATACTCTACAACTTGGACTGTCATTGATTACGTGAGGTACCTCATTAGTGATCGTTAAATAATAGATTAAAACTAAATGCAGATAAAACCCTTACAACAAGAATTGATTTACTAGAAGAAATAACAAATAGTTGAAAAAGCAACACTTAAGTAAATGGGGAGAACTTGCCCGAGGTCCTTCTACTGAGATGAGGTAGGAAAGAAAAAGAGGTTGCACCTTTTGGTTGAGAGCACAGCCGTCAAGGGCTTGGCCACCTCTCCAGCCCCAGATTAGAGGTTTTGGTCTTAATGGCAAGGAAATGATTTGACCACCAGTAATTGATACTATATATCTATAAACTGTAGAGAACAGCTGGCTTGGAAGGGCCAGTTACTGTTGTGTCCACTCAGCCCATAGACAGTGAATTTAGCGATGATGATTAAGGTCTAGGATGCTCTACACAGCACATCCGTCATGTGTTTTCCTGCACTTCAAAAATCAATGGTAGTTCCCACTGTGAAAATATGTGGTTTGGGGTGTGTATGCCTGTGTGTACGCAGGCGTGTTTGTATTTGTGTGGGGGTGGGTCATTCCATGTTATTCCTCAAGTAGTTCTTTTTTAGATCTAGAGACGGCCTCATCCTGGCCTGGGACTCACAGTACCATAGGCCGGCTAGCCAGTGAGCCCAGGGATCATCGCCTGGCCTGTCTTTGCATTCTCAGCTCTGACACTGCTGTAGAAGGACGCAGGCCCGCTTTTCATCCCGGCTGCCCTGCTCCCAGCTGCCCGCTAGCTTACACCCGAAATAATCATCACACAGAAATTGTATTAATTAAATTACTGCCTGACCCATTAGCTTTAGCCTCTTATTGGCTAACTCTCACATCTTGATTAACCCATTTCTATTTAATCTGTGTATCTCCACGTGACTGTGGCTTACCTGCAAGATTCTAACCTACGTCTGTCTCAAGCCAGAGATTCATGGCGTCTGCCACACTTCCCTTCTTCCCAGCATTCTGTTCTGTTTACTCCACCTACCTAAGTGCTGCTCTATCAAAAGGCTGAGGCAGTTTCTTTATTTAACCAATGAAAGCAACACATAGAAAGAAGAACATCCTACACCATTTCCCCTTTTTCTGTTTAAACAAAAAGGAAGGCTTTAACTTTAACATAGTAAGATTACATATAACAAAACAGTTATCAAGCAAGAATTACAATTACAATATTTATATCTATTTTATCTTTTATCATAACAAAGGAAAATATAACTATAACTATTTTTTAACTCTATCAAAGACTCCAGAAGGATATAATATTACCTAAGTAAACAAGAAATAAGCAACTTCCAAAACTCTAGAAATGACAGAAACGTGGCGGGACACAGCCCACTCCTTACAACATGGGACAACAAATAGGTACTGGCACACATCTAGCTCTCTGTGTTCTTGGGATCAAACTCAGGTTCCCCTTCTGCCACCATCTCTGCCTGAGAGCATCCTTTACTGATAGAACATTCTTCTCGCTTTTGTTCTCCCTTTCACGGTCACACAGACTTCTCTGACCTAGGGCCTTGCTTTAAAACCAGTATCCAGCTAACGCTGTGTGGCTTTAAGACTTCAGTGGGGTCCTGGAGAGATGGCTCAGCAATTAAGAACCCTGTTGAGATCTTTCAAAGGAACGGAGTTCAATTCCCCGCACCCACACAGTAGCTCACAATTGTTTGTGACTCCAGTTCCAGGGGATCCAACACCCTCACATAGACATACATGCAGCCAAAACAAATAAAAACAAATCATAAAAAAAAAGAGACTTGAATGGTTCTTGGTTTAAGCACTCCTAAATTTGGATTATCTCTTCAGCATCCCTGTCTTTCCCTTCCTCTTTCATGTGTTTCACCATGGTTCTTATTCTGTAAATTTTTGGATACAGTGATGTGTGTAATAGAGTCCCTGTGCTCGGAGAAGACAGACATTAGTCAGTGGTCATGAGTTGGTTGCGGATTACAGAAGGGTAAGTATAGAGGTGAGCCTCTCAGTGTGTTGCTTCCAACATATCATCACCTGGGAGCTCAGTAGACATGCAAATTCTCTGGCCTCGCCTCAGAACTACTTCTTTTAGCAAACTTTCCAGGCCCTGCCGATGCATGTCGCGGTTAGGACATGGCACAGGCTTTTCTGCAGGTCTATGATACAGGGAAGGATTGTGATCTTGCGCGGGAGATGTGGTGTTGATAGGCATGGTTTCACGGATGTCACCTCTTTAGGAAGTCATCTTTACGCTCTTCTTCCCTTGTTCACTCTTCCTTCGTTTCCTTTTCTGAAGGCAGCCTCTAAGCGTGTCTTGTTTGCTTCTGTTTTGTTACCACTCATGGTTTATAAAGCAATGATTCCTTTCATTGTCTGCTTCATACTTTGAGTTGATCAGAGAAGATACAGACTTCTATCCATGCCTCTGTGAGGAGGACCATACAGACTCCTGTTCATGCCTCTGTGAGGAGGAGAACCATACAGACTCCTGTCTGTGCCTCTGTGAGGAGGACCATACAGACTCCTGTCCATACCTCTGTGAGGAGGAGAACCATACAGGCTCCTGTCCTTGTCTCTGTGAGGAGGAGGAGCATACAGACTCCTGTCCATGCATCTGTGAGGAGGAGGAGGACCATACGGACTCCTGTCCGTGCCTCTGTGAGGAGGACCATACAGGCGCCTGTTCCTGCCTCTGAGGAGGAGGACCATACAGGCGCCTGTCTGTGCCTCTGTGAGGTGTATCCTTGGAAAAAGCATCAAGAGTGTTGTCTTTGCTGTTTCCTTCCTTTCATTTTCCGTGGAGTACAATGGTCAGACTTCAGTCAGTCTGAGCTCTAAATGATACCATTTTACCCCAGCGTCTGCGGTGTGTTTAGTGGCCAGGCAGTCTCCCAAACTGCTAACATGGAGCCTGGCACTCAGTATAGCAGGCAGTGTATAGCTTTTATTATTTTCTTTTTATTATAGTTTCCTTCGGCCTTGTGTAATAAAATAATTACAACGAGTGAAGGTTCTGGCCACACCTTGTTTCCTACGCTGCTGTCTTCCATCTCCTCTTGAACAGTTTGTAAAACTGCTTTAGGGGGGTGTGTAGCCCTTTAAACCCAAATATTTTCTTTTGTCAAGTAACAGGGGAAAACGTGAACAGGATGGAGCACAGACAAAATCTTTTCTTAATATGACAAAATAATTTTTAAAAAGTTGCTACCTTTTTTTTTTTTTTTTTTTATCAGCGATAGACTTGTTAATTAAAGTGCCCTCTCAGGCTACAGCAATGTATTTTCCCTCTTTGGTTGCTTAAGGATGCAGTTAATATTCTGAGCCATTGCAGATAAAAGTGTGCATAGTTGTGAAATGGGGCCTGCTGTGAACTTTTTTTGTTGTTAACATTTAAATCTTTGTCAGGGATTGGCTGTTTGGGATAGCCTTTGTCTGGTGTCACCTCTGTACGATTGGAGGTTTAGCTACTGACACGGGGGTTTAGATCAAAGGCGGTGTTTTTAAGGACTGGAGCAAGTACAGCCAGTCATTGTGACTAAATATGGTCATCTTTGGCCTTCCACGTTTGTTTTAGTCAGTCTAAAATGCCCGTCTTCCGTGGTATATGGCAGTTTTTAAAGCTTCCTAATCTATGACATGTTTTTTTAAAAGCTTGAGTTTAAATGGGCTGTTTCAGTAGTTGCTGAGATCCAAGAGACTAGATAACCTTTTTAAAAACTACTCACTTTGAGATACTTGAGAAATTGAATATCAACAAAAATAGGTATTTCATGTAGCTCTTTTGCCATATTTCTTTTAAGGAATGACTAGTTCGTCCTCTTGGAAGCTTTCTGGAGCAGGAATCTGCAAGAGTTTTGAAGAGTGTCCGTTGCATTGAATCTGATATACTTTCACAGACGCTGGTGATGGACATCTACGTGTAAACAGGCTTTTACTATAGCATATGATGTGAAAAAAATAAATTTGTTTCTCTCTTTGGTTGTCTGACGGGAAAATAAAATATTCCTGTTCCTCATTTAAAAAGGGAAGAAAAACTGGAAGGATCTCAGGTAATAGTTTCCTGTTACAGGTAGATGAAAGATAGCTCTCCTGATTGAACTTTTCTCCGTACTTAAAATGAGTATGTGCATTAGTAAGTCTGCTTAATTCTGATTTAATTTCTTTTAAAGACCCAATTAAGGATATTTAATTCTTGTGTATGTTGAGTATAGCATAAAGGTTAGGAGGGCACCTGTGCAGGAAGCCTTTGACATCTTGGCGTCAAAGTTTTTCATAACTGTTGAATCTGAACTAAAATTTCTTCCATCAGGGCTAGAGGTGTGGCTTGGTGAGAGAGCATACTCAGAAAGGAATTTAGCCCCCCTCCCCCAGGCCTGCCTGCCAGTTTCTTACCCATTTAGGGGAGGTGACAAAATAATTGGATAAAGGGTGAGAATTGTTTGCGGTACCCATTTCTCTGCATCATCCTGGCCTCCTCACCTCTCTCCTTCCTCCCTGTGCTTTGAACTTAAGCCTCACCTCAAAGAGCACCGAATAGCTCTTTCATTTTTACCCCCCAAACCACCTTTTTCCTCATTTCAAAGATACTGGGTTCTCCGAGTTTCAATTCTTGCTCCATGGAGACTTACCAAATCTCTTTGCTTTGCTGCTTTCTTAATTGTTGGGGGTGTTTTGTATCGCTCCTCTTCTGGCCCCTCTTTTCAAGCCTCTTGGTATTCGTTAGGAATGTCAGCCGCCTCCATGCCTGTAGTTAGCTATGTGTGTCTGTTGATGAGTGTCTTGGGTTTTTATTGAGGTCCCGTTAGCACACAGCAGTCTGCACTTACCTGCACCCTCTGGCTAGTTGTTGCACATACGTAAAAGCTATCGTTACAGCTGAGATGTTCAAGGGACAATCCCGATAAGGTTTTTCCAGGTTCTTCTGCAGCACCCCCTTCCCACCTCCACTGTCATCACCCTCACCCCAGCTGTCTGGCTTGCTACAGTAGTTTACTTCACGTTTTCTGGAGTTCTACATGACGGCGATCATACATTCTTCACATTATGTTTTCAACCTCCTCCCGCAAGCTCAGCTTCACTTATCAATCGAAACAATATAAGTTTTTTCCCCCTTTCTTTGTACTTGTATGATTTTTTTTTTCCAACTTGATCTTGCAGGCTAGAACATGGACTCTTGTCGACATACAGTGGCAAAGGCTTGTATGTAGGTGGTTTTCCTCTCAGCCTCGGAGTGTGGCCTCATGCACAGGCTGGTCAGTACCACTGACTCTACGAAGAGGCTCTAGGCTGTCCTGGCCTCTTCACTGTTCTGCCTGGGTCTTCCTGGGCTCCCATCCTCACCTCCAGATCCTGGGCTGTTTTCTCATGTCCTCTCTAAAGTCTGTGTAGTAGAGCTGCGGGCCAAAAGTCTGAATGTGTGGAGAGCCATGAGACGTTAGAGTGGGCCTGGGGCTGGTGGGGGTGAAAGTTTCCAGTTGTGATGACCTTAGCTCAAGGTCTGCTTTAAAATGCCTTTAACCCCAGCACTAGGGAGGCCGAGGCAGGTGGATCTCTGGGTTTGAAGCCAGCCTGGTCTCCAAGAGCTAGTTCCAGGACAGCTAGGGCTGCACAGAGAAACCCTGTTTCGGAGAACAGCAGCAAAACAAAACTGGGCTATCCAGTCAAAAACTTACAGGGGCAGCATGACTGTATTATCAAATTATTTCTGCTTCCTTAACTTTTCCCTCGGAGCCCACCGGTGACACCGGGCACTGCAGCAAGCGGAAAGAGTTAATGAACAGAAAGCAGGGTTTTTAGGTGCAGCCTGCAGACGGAGTGCTTCTTCCCATGGGGGAGGGGTTGGAGGGTCGGAGGGGTGGGTGCTAAAGCTCTCACTTTTTTGAGCTGCTTTCCAGCAAGGAAAGCCAGCTAACTCTGCAGGCCTTTGTTTGGATCCTGGGTAAAGAACAGCACAAGGCTCTTGGTTGGGTAGGGGACAAAAGAGCCTGTCTCTGGAGCCATTGTCTCAGAATTGATGTGAAACCCGCCTCCGTGGAAGCACACCCCCTCTCCTTTTAAAAACAAATTAGTTTCATTGCTGCTCAATTATTATTATTATTATTATTATTATTATTATTATTATTATTAGTCACATAAGTGGGTTGCTTGGTCCATGCCTCGCTCTTTCCTTTTTTGAAATAGTATTTGGTCTTAAGATAAATTCGAAGCGAAATCATGTGTAGTCGGACAGTTTGTGTTGAGCGGATGGATGCTGGTATCAGTGGTAGATTGCCACTCATTTGGGATATTGTGTTTCTGAGTCAAAAAAACTTTAGAAATTTTTACAAGAATCTTGGTTTTACTCTGTCCTCTCAAGGGTTGCCAGTTCATTTTGGTTTGTTATGTATTTATTTTACTTTTCTTTGCTCAGATTCTCAGTAGCTGTGTGGCAACCTCAACCATCAGTCTTCAGACCCCTCCCCCTGTTTTGTTAGAGATGGGCTCTCTCATTGGTCTACAAAGTTACCATTAGGCCCTGAAGGCAGCCTGTTGGATTCCAGGGGTCCTCCCATCTCCTCTCAGCTCAATTGTGAGTGTGGACCACTGTGACCAACTTTTTATGTGCGTTCCAAGGATCCTAACTCAGGTCCTAGTTTGTCCTGTGAGTACTTCACCTACTAAACATGCTCCCCCCCCCCGTGTTGTTCCCCCCTTCCCTGTCCCCTTCCCTTCAGCAACTCTTTCAGGTAATTCCCTGCATGAGCCATGCTGATTTGACGACTCAGCAATCACTTAGGAAGGCCTCATCTCATTGAAACAGTATTTCCAGTGATGTTTGACTTTTCTGTGACTTAACACGGTCACCATTGGATTTGTATGTGTAAAGTAAAAGTTGCCAAATTCACCAAGTCCCATTGTCTGCAGTTGAGTCCTCAGACTTAAACAAAGAAAGCCAAGGAGCTGGTGAGGGAGCCCAGCCAGCATAGGGCTAGCTAGCCGCGCCAGAACGAGGTGTGCCCCTCCATATCGACAACAAACAAGCCCACGTGAGGGTGTGTGCCCGTGTACTTCCAGTACTTACAAGACTGAGCCAGGAAGATCAGCGAGTCCCAGCCTAGCCTGGCCTATAGTATGAAACTTTCAAAGCAACAAGCAAACAAACAAAAATCATCAAATGGAAAACATCTTAGGAGTTTGACATTGCAGCAATTAAAACAACAACAACCTGTCTTGCTTTCTAGTACAGAACTGACCCTCAAAAGTAGAGCAGTTAGGTTCTCAATGCATTGGAGCAGGTTTTCCTAAAGCGAGATACGTGATCTAGCCCCTCCCCGCTCATCCCCATCCCCACCTTCCCTGTATCTTTTGGCTGAACGTGGAAATGTAACTTAAAGAACCGTGTCACGATAGTTGGATCCAGCCAACATTAGAAATGTGTCGCCAGCCACCAGTGCATGTTCTGAATTCAGATTGGGTATGATTTTGTTTCTTTACCGATGGGTGGGAAGTACGAAAATCCATGATGGAATAGTGTAAGTTGTTTGGAAGGAAGCTCTGCCGAGTCCTAGACCCAGCCCTGTGTTTATAAGCCAGCTTTCAGTCCCTCACAGACTAATTGAAATCCTCCCAGGAATGCGTCGTGTCCCTGCCAAAGGTCTCCGGATGGTGACTGATGAGACAATCTGTTGCCAAACATGCATTCTTTTACAATACATTTCAGGCATAGGTTAATACAGAGGTTGGGAAATGAAGTAACTTCACGGTACACTGTGTGTAGTTATCTGTTTGATGATTGAACCCTTTCCAAGGGCCTCTTGAAAAGACACGTACCCCCAGAATCACTGATCTGAATGGAGCCTTTTCATACAAAAGCCTCGCAGTGACTTCTGTGGAAAGCTTCTCATTCGTGAGCTCAAATTCTCACACTCACTTTGCAGTCCATGATGCAAGGTACATTTAGCCAACGAGTAAGCGTCTTTGAATTGCTTAGTAAATTAAATGTTTAAATCTCACGTATACTGTTGAGACTTTGAGGGGCTTTACAGTGGTTTGCACATTTAATTGCTTTCATCTTTATTTATACAAAGTATGCATGATATAGCTCGGGATTTGCCATTGGGACTGTACTGTACGCTGGTGTTGAGCACCTATCACGTGATTTCTGCTGTCACGCCGCCTGCAGAGCGTTTTCATCTTTTCAAACCGAAACTCAGAACCCATGGGCTCAAGAAACTTTGTGTTTTTACTCCTAGCCTTACCTCCGGCAGTCACCTTTCTACTTTGTGTCTCTGTCGCCGTGGTTTCTCAAGATGCTTCACAGGAGTGGGATTGTCCCTGTTTGTCCTCTTATGACTGGCTTGTTTCGTTTATCGCAGTGTCTTCTAAGATTAGTCACGCGCTGACGTGGCAGAATTTCCCTCTATAACGCAGCATCATCTTCTACTTTGTGTGTGTGATGGTTCCTGCACACATCAGTGGGTTGGTGAAGGTTGCTTCCATTTCTTTCCTCTTATAGCACAGATTTTAAATATTGATCATGTGTCTTGCGTGTCAAGGAATGAAATAGTATGAATGGTGTCTCTCTTTGGTAATGTTTTCATCACCATTTGAGTTATTGTTTTGATGCCTGGCCTATATATGAGAATAGTCTGACCTTCTGACCTGATCTAGACTGGCACACCTGATGAGGTAGCTTCATTTACAGGGTCTGAACTAAAAAAGTGGGAGTCTACAACCTGGTACCGGGTCCAGGCTTAAAAGGTAAAGTTCCAAAGGCAGCTTCTGTACGGTTATTCTTTGATCCAGTTTTCTCTCTTTCGATGACAGTTCGCTTTTCTTTCTGACTGTGGACATTATTTGTACAGGGGCATTAATGCTTTGTATTTGGACCCCACAGATTGTTTTTCTTCCTTAGAACACGTGCAACTTGCAAATCGAATGTTTGCATAATCAGAAAGAATTCAGGCAGTGTGCTAGTCTGTCTCTGGAAAGCCTAATTTGAAGGGCTCACTTTTTGAGTGTTTTGACTACTCATTGAATTAAACATGATCTCTTGGTACAAATTTAGGTGAAAATGCAATAAAAAGAAGATTAGATATTGATCATTAATCATTCTTTTTTTTTAAATTTATTTATTTATTACATATACTATATTCTGCACCAGATCCCATTACAGATGGTTGTGAGCCACCATGTGGTTGCTGGGAATTGAACTCAGGACCTTTGGAAGAACAGGCAGTGCTCCTAACCTCTGAGCCATCTCTCCAACCCCCTCATTAATCATTCTTAACATAATAGTTTAACCCATCGCTGTTACACAAAGAAATAGTTGTGACAGCAAGGTCTGCTGTTGCTCTGTGGAACAAGGACATCTACGTGTAATGAATTGATCAGCTTCCAGTTAAGGAAGAAGGTTCAGCTAGAGCCAGTAGAATTTACCAACTGTGTTTGTGACAACATCCCCTTTTACCCCCATGGTGCTCGCTCGGCCTTGTGTTTCCCAGGTGACATTATTGGAGCCCCAAGTCACAGAGTAATTAAAAGCACACTTGAAACATGAATAGCTGGTCTCCATTCAATTTTACCCAATTCCTGCCTGTTATGATAATGCAGATGCAGGGGGATTTCTGGAATTGTAGAGAATTTTAAGTTTAAAGTTGTTAAGCATCCCTTGGCCTATAAGAACCAAGGAGTATAAGGCATATATATAACTAGGGGGGCGGGTATGTGTGTGCATATGTGCGGAAATGTGTCTGTCTGTGTGTGTGTAGCTGGCTTTTTATTGTTGCAGTGACTTCTGACATTGTTTAACTAAAAAGCAGAACTGTTGGGCACTTAGAGTTTGGGGGTTTCCATCTGCCGCTTTTCATTGATGGAGATCATGATGTAACTGGGTCCTCAGTCGGGGGAAGGGGAGCACCATGAACCTATTCCGTCAAATGAAAAGTTTGGGGTGCCCCCAGACCCTGAGCATAGTACCTCTTTGAGATGCCCGAACAGCAAACCTAATTTATTGGCAATTTTTTGCCTGTAAATCTAAAGTCATTTTATATACCTTATGAATTTTATAAGGTTAGAAATATTAGAAAGATATATTGGGAATTTGATTGTAATGATATTCCCTAGGATTTTTTTCAACTCTCTTCCCCATTAACTGCAGGTTTATGTCACGATGTTCTGCTAAGTTCTAAGGTTCTAAGAATAAATTAAACCTATTTATTTTCTAACCGTGACTTCAGGTTCCACGCAGAGAGTTCCTGTGCTGTTTTGATATCATTGGCTGACAGTGCCTCTTGTATGCTGATTTTTTTTAAAGATTTTATTTATTTATTATGTATACAGTGTTCTGCCTCCATGTAAGCCTGCAGGCCAGAAGAGGGCACCAGATCTCATTACAAATGGTTGTGATCAGCCGGGCGGTGGTGGCGCACGCCTTTAATCCTAGCACTCGGGAGGCAGAGGCAGGCGGATCTCTGGGAGTTCGAGGCCAGCCTGGTCTACAAGAGCTAGTTCCAGGACAGGCTCCAAAACCACAGAGAAACCCTGTCTCGAAAAACCAAAAAAAAAAAAAAAAAAAAAACAAATGGTTGTGATCTACCATGTGGTTGCTGGGAATTGAACTCAAGACCTCTGGAAGATCAGGCAGTGCTCTTAACCGCTGAGCCACCTCTCCAGCCCCTTGGTACGCTGATTTGAGAGAAGAGTGTATGCTTTAGGCTGTTAGTATAACAAGTGACGTTTTACGAATGGCTTTCATAACGACAGTTCCATTGGAATATCATTAAACCTGTAGTCCTGGAAAATGAATCTCCGGGTGAGGAGGCAGAGGCTGAAGGAACTGCCTAAGGTCGTAAGTCTCCAACTCAATCTCTTCTTGTTGAGATTTGGGGCTCTGCTGGCAGAAAGCTGCTCTTGGAATTGTTCTCGTCACATGGCAATGTGCTGTCATCGGGGGCCCTCACACTGGAGAACGCAATGCTGTATTTGGAAACTAAGAGCTTCGTCATGTTCTGGAAAAGTTCTGTATGAAGTAATGCTACCGTTGGTCTAACACACGTTCTTACCGAGATCTGTGTTACCACGCAGAAGAGTTTTGGACTGGAAGCGCCCTGTTTGTTTTTCCTAACAGACGAACAAAACAAAAAAAGCGGAAGATGACGGTGCAGGGCCCGGAAGGGCTTTCTGTCAGAAGTGACTGCAGAAGAGCTTGAGCTTGACTCTTAAAGCCAGAGTGGAACTTGAGTTGAACCGAGGGGGAATGGAACGGAGACTGTTTGTGAGAAAGATGAGACCTCAGGCATTTATGTAGACATTATAGTAGCCTTGGCACAGCATTTATGTGGGGGTGGGGTGGGGGTGTGTGTTTGTGTATGGAGGCCAGGGAGGAACTGCAACTCTCCTCGTTCCTCAGGGACCTTGTCTCTAGAGGCAGGGTCTGTCCCGGGACCTGGAGTTTGCACATAAGGCTAGACTGGTCAGCAGGCCACAGGAATCCTCCTTTTTCCACATCCCAGTTTGGGGATTCGAGGTGAGTCCTGTCACCCCTGACTCTTCTGCGTGGGTGCTAGGGAACGTCATCTTTGCACGGCAAGTACTTGCTGACTGAGTACCTCCCCCCACCCCCAACGGACGTTTGCTCCTAAGACAAATTGTGCTATTCCCAGCGGCAGTTCAGTTTGTGCCGTAGCCACGTGTTCCCAGATTACCACCGCGGTGGCTGGGACATTTTCTCACAATGTCCTTGGATGCATTATGTCCTGATAGTGATGCAATCTTAGTGATTTACCCCTCTATTACAGTGATCACACCATCCTTGATGTAGGTCCTTGTAGGTCATTCTTGATGGAAATTGAACCTGGGCTTCATGAAGGCCATGCAATTGCTCTCCGCTCTGAGTTCTCTTTATCCATAGCCACCAAGAAATTGCAAATGAAAACACCTTTGAAATAGTACCTTACTCTGGCAAGAGTGGCCACCCTCAAGAGATCTTGACTATCGGCAAGAAATCTGGCAAAAAATGCTGGCAAAGGTGTGGGAAAAGAGGAACCCTAATTCACTGCTGGCGGGAGTAAAGTGGCATGGCCGTTGTGGGAACCAGTTTGGTGGTACCTCAAGAAATTAAAAGGAGAAAACCATATAAGCTAGGTAGACCACTGTTGACTGTATACATACACAAAGGAGTCCATATCCTCCCACGAAGACACTTGCACATCCATGTTTTTTTTCTGCCCTATTTACAATACCAAAGGAATCGGAACCAGCATAGATGTCCTTTGGCAGATAAAAGAAACGTGTACACACATACACACACAGGCACACACACATTGGAATTTTATTTAGCTTTAAAGAAAAAGTAAACTATGGAAGATATAGGGAAGTAAATGATTCTTAAAAGTATAATATTGTAATCTGACTCGAGCTGAAAATAACAAAACTCTATGTTCTTCCTCATGAGGATCCTAGCTTATGAAGTACATGTATGTATATAAATGAGTGTAAATATGGATAAAGCCTAAACCAGCAAGGAGTCAAAGAGAGATAAAAAACTAAATGATGAGGGATTGGTGGGCGGGCAGAAGGATACATGGGATAGGAGAGTGGAAAGTGGTCTGGAATATAAGCCACAGGCCGGGATCAGAGGGCCAGAGCTGGGTGAGGTAAGCACGGAGGAAAATCTACTAAACATATTTAAAAAAAAAAAAAATCTTGTACGATAATGTAAAAATTAAACAAATACAAATTTACAAGCTCTTTATTCTGAAGCAATGTTTGTGAGTTGCCCAGGCTGATGGGAATAAACTCTAGTCCCGGGAGGGCTTGAACTCGGGGATGCTCCAGCTTCAGCCTCTCAGATAGCTAGGACTGCGAAGGGTGAGCCCACAGACCAAGCTGGAAGGGCGTTTGTGACTTGCCGTTGTGGTTCCATTTATCTAGTACTTCGGCTCGAGGCCTAGGTCTGTATGTCCTAGCAATCCAGTTGTCAGTTTGTTGTCGGGTTTCTGTCCTGCCTGGTTCCCAAAGTCGTTAAGGCCCAAAGAATCACACAGAGGTCTACATTAGTTATAAACTGATTGGCCCATTAGCTCAGGCTTCTTATTAACTCTTATAACTTATATTAGCCCATTATTCTTGTCTATGTTAGCCACGTGGCTCAGTACCTTATTCGGCGATGCAGTCACATCTTGCTTCTTCTGTGGATGGATCACGACTGCAGACTGCAGAATCCTCTTCCCAGAGTTCTCCTGTTCTCTTTGCCCCGCCTCTACTTCCTACCTGGCTACTGGCCAATCAGCGTTTTATTAAAAAATAATACAAGTGATAAGATGAAAGACCATTGTCCCACAGTATCAGTTGAATGAATAATAGGCCTGAATTCTTTTAATTCTTCTTCAAAGATATTTTTATTATATACTCAATCAACCAAAATCTCTTTTTGTGGCGCTATTCAACTTCTTAATCCTAGAAATCAGATTGGAACGTCTTTCTTCATTTTCTGTTTTACAATAATTTGGAAGAGGGTTTTTTCCATTGGTAAATAAATTTGCTTTTAGCTGGGCGGTGGTGGCACACGCCTTTAATCCCAGCACTCATAATGCAGAGGCAGGAGGATCTCTGAGTTCGAGGCCAGCATAGTCTACAGAGCGAGTTCCAGGACAGCTTGGGCTACACAGAGAAACTGTGCCTCAGAAAATTCAAAAGAAAAAAAAAATGAAAAGAAAATGGTTTTTTAAGACAAGGTGCTTAGACTATAAAAGTATCTGACTTCTGGAACTAAGACAAGGCTGGCCTCCAACTCTCCGCCTGCCTCTGCCTCTCAAGTGCTGGAATTAAAGACTTGTGCCACCACCACCTGGCTGATTTTTCTTTTTTCTTTTCTTTCTTTTTTTTTTTTTTTTAAAAGAACTGTCACGAGTTAGTGAGTTGATTTCTAAATTTGTTTCCTACAAAAGCAATTTGAGAAGCCTTTGAATTACTGCACCTTTATGCCGGATTGAGAACCCTTGTCTTTTATTTCAGGACTGTTGGCCCCGGGACAAGTGGGCTTGTTGGTTTACAATCTGAAGGAGTTTCATTTTGAGACCACACAGCGTTTTGTTTTTAATATTTTTCTGTTTTAAAGTGAGCATATTTTTACTAGCAAAAGAAAACCAGCAGTAACCCTATCTTTGCACATAGCCCTCTGCCCTCCTCCCTCCCCTCCTCTGCTATCTTTAACCGTAATAGTTTTTTTTTTTTTTTTAAACATTCTAAAGAAAGGTGTTATTTAACTACTGGTTATTTGATAAAGGCGGCAGGAAAGCAAGTGAGGTATGAAGCCATGCAGCATGTTACCCATGTCCCATTTAAACCTCCCATTGAGTGATTTGAAATGGAAGGCCCAGTTGTGAACACTGAGGGAAGGTATGTAAATGAATGCTTCGTGCTTGCAATTGTTAGGCATATAATTTGATCTGAACAGTGTAATGTGAAAGGCATATTATTATCATTCTTTAAAAGGCTTGGCAAAGAATGCTCTGCAGCAGTATATTCCGTGAACTGTTAAAATGAAGACAAATTGGCCCAACTTTCTGAAGACATTTTGGTCTCCTCTCTCCCTCTCTCTCTCTCTCTCTCTCTCTCTCTCTCTCTCTCTTTCTCGTAAAAGTCTTATTTTTGTCCTTCCAAAGTGACATCAAGAATTGTAGGTCCTTGTGAGACAGACTAAAACCCGATGATAATGGGAGTTTGGCCCTTTAGAGAAATCTGAAATTTCAGTTCCAAAGAGGAGAAACCACATAGGGAGCGTGTTTGCATCAAAGGACTGTTTTCCTCCTGGATGACTGTTGCATTTCAATACCTGGCTGGACACGCGAGAACAGGAGACCTGTTGCCCTCACAGTTGCTTCAGACTGGATTGAGTGTGTCAGAAGGAAAGACCAGCCCTGGTCTGCTAAGACTGCCGCTCAATCCAGGGCCCATCAACATTTCCTGGTGGTTGAGCACTCCCCCGCCCCTGTGGGCCCTGCTTTCTTTTCGCTAGGTCAAATCATGGCTTTCCCTGATGGTTGCGGACTGCAGGCAAGCATCTATCGCTATCCCATACGTCTTCTGTTTCCTCTCTTACCTCCGTAGACCTGACTCAAAAATGTAAATAAACTCGGAGCTGAGTGTACATTCACAGATTGGTTTCTGGATAGCTAGGGTTTAGAAATAGATATTATATGTAAAGTTTATGTTTTCTGGCCGCTTTTTGTTGGGAAGACACGTTTTATAAAATTGGTGCGCTCAAACAGCAGAACGAGCTGGCTTCAAACCATCTTCTGGGACTGGGTTCCTTCTCTGGTATCAAAACCCTAAAGAAATCCAAATTTTCTAGTGGACTCCCAGCAATGATATGTTCTGTGAAGAGTTCTCCTTTTGCATGTCACCGGTGTGTCATTTGTGTGTGTGTGTGTGTTAGTGTGTTTGATTCAGAAGGTGTTCTTGCTTTCAACTTTAATGAGCCATGGCATGGAGCCAAGAAACAGTCAAGGTTTATGTTACACCTTGAGCTTCTGTGTGTGTTCATACCTTTTTTGAGTGTTGTTTTGGGTCAATCTACGCAGTCAGTCCCAACCCCAAACACGTAAGGATGAAGTGATGTACCGTGAAAGGATGGGTATCTTCCTCCTGCGCTCCCTCTTGCTTGCCTCCGCCTCTCTCCTCAGCCTGGTATTTCCTGAGCAAGTGCTGTATGCAGATGAGTTTCCGCGGCCCTGGCGAGGCAAACGTGCACAGCGGTCCTGTTCTCGAGCTTTGTAGAGAAAAGCACTTCATAATGCGGATTGTGAATGGATTCTGATGTAGCTTGTTCAACAAGAACTTACACAGACTTTTAAGCATTCCCTGTAGTTAGCAACATTAGTCTCAAACGAGGAGCTACTCTTTCCTCTTGCATAGTTGAGCCTAAGGTAGAAATAACTTCACATCAGTGTGGGCTCTGCAGAGGCCTATGACAAATACAATGTTTTCTGTTCCAGGACTTAGCTCCAGTGATAGCAGCTATTGTACATTGCTATAGACTGAGTTTTGCACCCCTGGATTTATACGGCCTAAGTACTGAGAGAAGGGGCAGAAGGGGAAAAGAGAATATGTATCCCAAAGATGCACGCGCTCTATGACAAGACCGTGCCAGCTGCAGGGAGCCCTCTGCATGCCACGGGGAGAGTTCTGAGGGGAGCTCACACCTTCTTGCGCTTTCATCTTGGACTTGCAGCTTCCAGAACTGCAAGAAAATAACTTCTGTGGTTTACCTCACACCTGTGGTATTTTGTTTTGGCGGTACTGGGAACACTGTTGCATGTGTTCCATTGTGCTCGTGACTGGGAAGGCAGTCTCTCCCATTAAACATCTCTGCAGCCACGAGACCTCAGTTTTAAATTGTTTGTTCATGAGGGGGTCTCGGTGTGCATCCTAAGCTGGCATCTGACTTTCTGCTTTGTAGCCCGGGCTGGCCTTGAACTCAGTGTGCCTCCTGCTTTTGAGTCCCCGTACAGTGCTGGGATTATAGGTGTAGGACGCCATGCCTTGTTTATTAATTATGCTTTGTCAGTTCTTGATTCCTTCCTTATTATATAGATTTTTTTTTTTTTTTTTTTGGTTTTTCGAGACACGGTTTCTCTGGTTTTGGAGCCTGTCCTGGAACTAGCTCTTGTAGACCAGGCTGGTCTCAAACTCACAGAGATCCGCCTGCCTCTGCCTCCTAAGTGCTGGGATTAAAGGCGTGCGCCACCACCGCCCGGCTATTATATAGATTTTTAAGAATGGCAGCAGATTATAAGAGTCATGCCTTTTCTTACACCGCTTCCTTTATTAAGCAGCCACATAGTGACGGTCTAAGTGACCGCTGTCTTATACCTTAGTTGCGTTTTTTCTTCACGTTCTCCATAATGGCATATTATATACAACACCTGCTGTGTTTGCGACTGCCCCGGTTGGGAACTAGCCTGGTATCAGAAAGCAGTAAATACAGTTTAGTCTAGTAAGTGCCGGTTCGAACCAGGTTACTCTGCATTTAAGTCACAGTCCCATTGCTTATTAGTGATGTGACTCAGGCCTGTCCCGTAGCTCCCTCTAAGTCTGTACAGAAGGGTAATCAGGGCCTGCACATGGGGCTGGGTGATTGAGAGTTACACCCCAAAAGCCCCCGCAAACACCATGCTGCATCTAGATGACATAACTCATACTTGATTGTTCTTCTTCCTCTATGTTAGCTGCTTTGAATAATGTTTCTCTAAAAAATTATTTTCTTTTAATTATCAGGTAACGCTTCCAAAGGCTCGTGTTTATGCTCATCGATGGTATAGTTCTCAACCATAGTCAGATGGCTGTTAATACAGAGATTCACAACCAGCTAAAGTACAGAGGTTAAGAGACGATAGGGCGCGTAGCTCTGAAAGGGACATCAGTATCTTACCCTTCCACATAAGGGCTAGGGGTCATGGAGGAGAAGAGGGTAGACCGATGATGAGACAGACAGACAGCAGAAGACATATACACAGCAATTTTCTGGACAGGACAGTTGCACACATGAGCTGACCTACGGTAGCTGTCGCTGCCAGCTCAAGACAGACACAAGACCGCCACAAGTTCCAGCCAGTCAAAATTCATAGATGGGTCTGGGCTCTCACAAAGTCCCTCAAGCCCTTGACAGTTGGATGCTGCAGGGGGTGGGGGTGGGGCTAACATTTTCTTCACCTGTGGTCCCTGAGCGGCTGCCCATGTTCCCGTGAATACATGATGTTGGGAGAGACAAGTGGTGGTGGGCACATAGGCGGGGTTGGAGGGTGGGGAGTGGAGGTGGCTTGGACCAAAACCCATTATATTCATGGATGAAATTCTCAAACAGTAAAGCTTTATCAGTTACTTTCCCCCCTTAAGAATGAAGGGCACAGCCGGGCGGTGGTGGCGCACGCCTTTAATCCCAGCACTCGGGAGGCAGAGGCAGGCGGATCTCTGTGAGTTCGAGACCAGCCTGGTCTACGAAGCTAGTTCCAGGACAGGCTCCAAAGCCACAGAGAAACCCTGTCTCGAAAAACCAAAAAAAAAAAAATGAAGGGCACACAGGGAGTTTAAGGTTACAGGATAAAGGTGAGCTGAAGACCCAGCATTAAAAGATGGGTATGTTGTATATGACTTAGAGAAAATCGGGCCAAAGCTTCCCATTTCTTTTCCTTTAGTGTCTAGTCAGTTCCCGTGTAATAAATAGGACACGGTGTAGTTTGTTCTGACATCACCCTCTCGGAGGCCTGCAGACCCAGCACTCATCCAAG